>NW_026851631.1:0-397531 GCF_026571515.1 Ruditapes philippinarum
CTTGGAGTTCTTTCTCCAAATCAATATAATAATAATATCTTTATTCACAAAATGTTACAAACCCATGAGTTTCATGGTATACAGTCAATCATTTTATAATAAATATAGGTCAATGGTGACATTGTAAATGTATAGAGTGTCATAGACCATAAGCTGTGCCAGTCCACATGGAGTACAGTGTACCTCAAGGGTCTGTCCTGGGACCCAAGAGCTATGTGATGTATACGAAACCTGTCGGAGAAATCTGCCGTAAACATGATCTAAACAACCATTTCTTCGCAGATGACTCACAACTCTATCTATCCTTCAAACCAGTGACTAGTATTTCAATTCAAGAGAATATAAACCGTATTGAAAGATGTCTTGAAGATATTGTAAGTTGGATGAATGCCAACATGCTGAAGCTAAACGGCGACAAAACAGAGTTGATCATCTTCTCATCTGAACATAACGCACAACCTATTTCAGATGTTACAGTAACAGTCGACGGTTCGAAAATTAGCCAATCATCTAGTGTGCGCAATCTTGGTGCATTTCTTGACTCGAACATGAGGATGGAACAACATGTAAATAATGTCTGTAGGAACTGTTATGCACAATTAAGACAAATTGGTCACATCAGACCCTATCTTACTGTTAAAGCAACCAAATCTCTAGTAAATTCACTTGTTACCTCTAGGTTAGACTACTGTAATGCACTGTTATATGGAGTCTCTAAGCAGTCAATGACCAAGTTACAACATGTTCAAAATACAGCAGCTAGAATTGTGACCAAAACACTCAAATATGACCACATAACACCTATCTTACGTGAACTTCACTGGCTTCCGGTAGAGTATCGGGTCGAATATAAAATTTTGACTTATACATATAAATCCCTCATCGATCAATCACCAGCCTATATAAAAGACATGATAGACGTGTACATCCCAGTCAGGAATCTGAGGTCCCAGAATAACTCAATGACATTAGTTGTGCCTAAATCTCGGACAGTACGATATGGTGACAGGTGCTTCCAGACAGCCGCAGCGAAATTATGGAATGCGTTACCACCTGGCATTAGAGACTGTAATACCTTGCCAAGTTTTAAGAGAGCTCTCAAAACACATTATTTCATAAAGTTCTATGGACGTTAGTTTCATAAAACAACATACATGTACTACTTTTGCTATATTATCAGTGTAAATTGTGTGTTTGATTTTATGTCTTAGGGTTTTACTTTATAATTCGTTTCTTTTTTACTTTTGTTTGTTACTTTTTTAACAATCTTATTTCGTTCAAATCTTTTATAGGATTTTTTTTTTAATTGAGCCTTGATTTTAAACTAAATGTGTCTGTATTTCTTACCATCCTTTACTGGTTTTAGATTATCATTATTGTTTAATAGGTTTACTTAATTAATATTGTACATTATGTCTTATATACATGTATATATATGATAATGTTTTATCGGATTTATGTAAAGCACTCTTGAACATTTATTATTTATGAAAAGAGTGCTATAGAAATGTGGTATATAATAATAATAATAATATAACAATGACATATAACAGCCCCTAAAAGTTATGTTATATTTTAGTTTAAGGTACACATTTTACGTAACAATCCCTTAATAGAATTAATTATGTTGCATGCATATAGCCTTTAAACACTAAGAAATAAAAAAAGATAAATTGAAGTATGGTTTAACCGGAAGAAACATAATAAAACCTGAACTTATGATCAAATACACATGTGCATTACACTTACATATAAAATGTATATCTTTTAAGTAATGAATGATTAAACAAAATAGGATATAAATATATCCTTGTAAAAATGACGTTGTAGGAGAAAAGTGTGAATGAAAATATTTTTAGGAAAAGTAAATCGGTGTACGGATTTCAAAAGCTTTATAAATAAAGGTGGACAGTTTTCTTATCATAGTAGTCGATTCGTTTGACATTAATTCGATAAATTTTGGTATGCTTGGTCTTTTCCAGTAGTACTTTGGTAAATACTTAGTTCGTATTTCACAATCTAAAGTACATTCTTATAAGAAATGGTATTAATCCTCGAGTTTGTTACATATTATACATTTTCTTTCATTTCTTGGAATTTTGTTAGGTTTATGCTATCTCCCTGTTTCGATTTATAACCTATGTGCTGAAACTCTAAATCTTGTTAATGCTATTCTAAATTTCTGAATGTTAATTTGTTCAAGATACAATTTAAAATTAAAGTTTAAAAAAAGAATGGAAAGGTGAATTGCGTAGAGATTCTGTCCAGTTTTGCATGTAGTTATCTTTAAGTCTCTGTTTTACCGAATTCAAAAATAAAATTTCATTTCCCACTCCCTGATTAACCAATACATGATAAAACCCTAGTCTCTGAAGTAATTGTTTAATTGCATTAGCCCAACATTTATAATTTTTTTTTTCTATATTAAATAGAGTAGTGAAGTAGTTGGTTGTAAACCTTTTTTAATGAACAAATGTTGTTCCGATTTCAATATTTTAAACCAAAATTTTAAGATTCGTATCATTCTAAGCTGTATTAATTGTTCTCTGCCTAATTCTCCATAAACGAAGTTATTTTGAGTTTGTGGCCTTACTCCTAATAAAATTTTGCAAAATTTCAAATATATATTTTCTATCTTTTTTGCTTCCATGAAACCCCATACCTCGCATCCAAAGCTTAAAGTAGGTGTTATTAACTTGTCAAAAAGGTCGAGTATGTGTGAAACTAAGATATTAGGGAAGTTTTCATATAAGAGTTAAGTTTAAAAATTGCCTTTAATGCTTGTCCTGAAAGTGCTTCAAGGTTTTGGAAAATGACCCTCCCACTGTAAAAACGATTCCTAAATATCTGAATTTATTTACTATTTCAATTTCTGTATTGCCATATAAAAAACTTAGATTCTGCTGATTTCTCCCACCCTTTTTAAAAACCATTATTTTTGTTTTATTTACGTTTAGTTTTAGTTTCCATTCGTCGCAATGATCTTTTAAAATATTTAATCCCTTTTGAAGATCTTCTTTTGTTTCCAATATAATAGCAATGTCGTCCGCGTATAATAATAGGAACAATTTCAGACTACCTAAGTCTTTGCCTTTAAAACCCTTAAATATAAAAGTATCTTCTAAGTCATTTATGTACATAGAGCAGAGGAAAGGGGACAAGCTGTCCCCTTGACGGACCCCTAATGAACACATAAAAGTTTCGCTCAATGTATTTGATACTTTGATTCTAGATTTGACGTTTGCATACATAGATTTCAAAACTTTCATTACTTTTACTCCTAATTTTATCAGATTTAACCATAGATTATCCCCAACAATAAAATCAAATGCTTTTGTAAAGTGAACGAAGCAAACAAAATGACGTTTATTTTCAGAAATTATACGGATAATGATACTTTGTAATACATAAATATTATCTACAGTTCCCATCTTTGACCTAAATCCTGCTTGTGCGTCAATGTAAACGTGTATTAAGTATTTCTGAAAAAAGTTTACCTAGGCTACTTAGTAATGTCACTCCCCTGTATTTTTCTGGTAAATTATTATCTCTAATTTTATAGATAGGTATTATAAAACCTTCCGACCACATTTGGGGAAAATAACCTTGTGATAGTAATTTGTCGAAAAGCTTGAGTAAATATGGTAGTAGCGAGTTAATTCCGTATTTGTAAAATTCATTTATATAATAGTTGGGTCCTCCGTAAGTTCTGAGCATGCGCGTAATATTTCAATTTCCGTGATTTCTAAATCAAGTTCATCAAACATTCACTGAAATTTACCATTGAAATATAGTTCGTTAAAATTCATTGCATCATCGTCCGGTTGAAAAAAAATTGAATCTTGGCTCTTTATCGCTTTAAAGTATTCGGCGAAATGTGTACAGGACATACTATGTTTTTCTGCCTGTATACCTATATTCTTTAATAGCTTCCAATATTCTTTTGCATTTTTATAACGAAATTTTTCTAATGTTTTGGTTACCTGAATATCGTGATTAAGCTTTTTATTTCTAACTAATGTTTTATACTCCGTTCTAGATTTTACCACATTTATTTTATTTCCTGTAGCGTTATCTGCTCTACAAAAGTTTCTATAAAATTCTTTTTGTTTCCCCTTACAGTCATTATCGTACCAATTATTCCTTTGTTTCGTTTTTTTCCTGGTTATTTGCCCTTTTTCTGAGGATTTGATCGCATACACTGGGCAATCGTCCGTCAATATTCCAAGTCTGACGAATTGTTATGGGTCGAATGGTCGAGTGGCCGAATCGTTTTTTTACCCATTAGTAATGAGGCAATAACAGCTGAATTTCTAAACATAATTCTTTTCATAAATCTAAGTGAAAGGAAAATCATGTGTAAAAACGTATTCAAAAAAATTGCTTACGAAATTTCGATTTTTCTTTCAAACAAATCGAAGCTGCGATAATAATCTTCGGCTTTTTTAAAAGTATATGCAGGCAAATAAGTTTTGTTACGGAGCTCCATACTCGTTTTGTAAAACATTTTAGAACACTTTTATTGCATAGTTGTAAATCAGGAACTTTATTTGATTAAATATCTATTTTAGATGTTTCGTCTCATTTATATATTTCTGACGACTATTGATCTACTATATTTACGATGTATTTACTCATGCTTGCACGCGCATGCGTTTATGCAAATTTTAACGCGTAGGTATATACTACGAATTTATCAATGGACTGTTATTTTTTGTTTTCTATATAGAAATGTATCATTTAATGACAATAAACGATTTGGGAATTTCAAAGCATTATAGTAAATTTGTAAGCAATATTTTGAGAACGTGTAATCGGAATGTAACAATACTGCAGAATTAAGAACTAGTTTCTATAGCGGATTTTATCCGGAAGTGGATTATGTTCGGTAGAGGCTGAACCTGTAACGATTATGGATATTTAGCTTATAACTCTGTATACATTGCAAGCAATGTATACAAAAATGATTATAATTCGTTACCAAATGCGAAACTGATTGTCGTATGTTTAACAAAGCACATTGAAACATTTAACCATGAAATAAATTGGCATATAATATCGCCGCCTTTGCTTAGATCAATTTATGAGTTTATCTATATATTTACAAAAAAATAAAACAAACAAGTTATGACAGTTTTTCCTTATGTTATACTTCCTGATGCGGTAAGTGTTAAATGTTTGTATCCTTGATGTACTCATAACTTTGTGATATTGAAACATGAGCGTTCATTAGAAGTGGATTTATTTTTGAATATGAATTTTAAATTGTTTATATGTTTTCGAGTACTTTGTGCAGTTATATTTTAGTATTGTTTACACATAGACCCATTGCTTATGTCTAAAGTATTCTGTTGAATTACTTCAAGTTAACCAGAGATTGGTTCCATGTTCGTAGGGGGCGAAATTTCTTAGTGACAACTGATCTCGGACGTTGAGTTTATTAGTCATTTGTCTCTCACCGTCAGATAAGTAGTCAGCCACTTGCGGAGAAATGTGGTAATAAGTGTTATCAGCCATTCTCAGTTACGTAATTACTAGGGTACTGTTGTACTGAATTAAAATGTGGGTAAAAAAAGGGCAAAAAAAAACCACATTATTTTTTCTATACTGCAGTATGTGTTTGAATTGTTTTTCATTAATAATTATGTATTGATTCTTATGTATGAACTGTACTAGAACTTTGTGTTGCTCTGTGCTATGCATGTGACTAATTGTATGTAAAGTAATTGACATTTATTATCCCTTGCATTTGTATGTATGCAAACAGAGAATATGTAAATAAAAACTTGAAACTTGAAGATTCCCATTTGTTTTAATTGATGAAAAATCTTATCAGTTTTTTTTTGTTTTTGTTTTTTTTGTCATTGTTTACAAGAAATAAAAGAAGATCCACTTTGTAAGTCCATCGTGAACTTGATATTACTTTCAAAACATATTTATAATAATTTGTTGCATAATTGTCCCTATACATGTACAGATATTCGATAAATCAACCGTTTGTTAAACTTCGGCCAAGTTCGTGATATTCCGGCCAAGTTCGTTTAAATGGAATGTTACTTTAAGTTTATAAAAGCCGGACATAGAAAAAAGATGAATTTTTAAGGTCTTGTAAGGAATCGTCCATCTTTTGCAAAGACTTTTAATTTTGGATTTTATTGAGTCTACTCAATTGTATGTTTATTTGATATGTATATTTTGATATGTTTTGTGACCTTTATCATTAATATATTTATTGAATTATTTAACAAAACATATTTCATTTTCACGCATCATTAAATCAACATCACTTGCATCTTTGTGTTTAATCTGCCCGGCCAGCTTTCAAAACATCACATGGCTTATCAAATAATAGAGAAAAACAGAATCCCTAAAGAAAACCCAGCACGGCAAAACTGAAAATGTTGCAGGCTAGGTTTGATTGGGCCTGTTCATGGACGGTACTGGAAAGTGCAAGTTACCGTCCACGCCCCCTAGCACCGGAAGCAGAATTCAACATTTAAACACGAAAAGGTAAAAATTTTGAACTCTTTAGAACATCTTCCAGATTGTTCATACGGGCGGTTTTCTAAAACTTTTTTTAAGAAAAGAACGAAAACTCCAGTTTGCCCACGCAAATAAAATGGTAAAAATGCTAAAATCCTTTGGTTTTTGAAATTTGGGGGTCAAAGACAATAAAATAATCCACTTTTTGATTAATTTTAATTCATTTACGTTTTTCAGTGTGAAGGCTTTTTTAGCGTTCAATGTGCCGATGGTCCTATTGTAAATGTTATTTAACCAAAATTTTTTTCAATTTCGTTGAACTTCCAATTCCTCAGCGCTTGCAGATATGAGTGCCACCCAGGAAATTTTAATTCAAGTACTTATTAAGGCTTGAAAGGATGGCACCCTTATAATTCCTTCAACAATAGTGTTTCTTCTTTGAATATTCAAATGACACAAATAATTTAATAATTTTATTGGCAGTGGGAAGTAAAAACCTTTTAACCAATTGTAGTTTCAAATTCTGTTACAACTGGACAAAGCACCCGCTTTCTATACAGATACTATACAGAACACTTGCTATCGTGCTGAATAAATATTCCAATACAATACCGAAAAAAATACAGATGTCTGTGACCACACCCCTGAAATAAATGTATTAAATGCTGATCAGTCATGTACAAGTTGGCGTTGACTATGTATCACATTACAAATATTCATCATTACCATGCTGCTCATTTGTAACGTTGAATTTCATTGGGTAATCGTGGCGTTAATATTTTTATATACACAGTTGCTTCAAGTGTATGATTTTTTTACTATTTTGATATAAAAAGTTATTTTACAATATCAAAACTTAGCGAAATAGAATTTTGAAAGAGTATATGGCGTATATCAGCATTTGTTTGCTTTCCAACCTGCACCTCGTAACATGCATTGCTCCACCGTATACAGCTTAAGACGGCTCACCTACACAATATGTGTTAAAATCCGAGTAAATAGCAGATAAAAAAACACAAAGTAATATTTGCCAAAATATTTCACCAGGAAAAATATTTGAGACGTTATTAAAAATGTGTCATTTAAAGCTGCATGGATAAATTTCCTTAAAACAGAACGAGCTGATAATAAGTCTTATTTGCATATACTAAAATTCGTATACGAACTTTAGTGTTACCATGGAGTTTTTCCGTAAAATCGTAATTTATTAACAATTTTTGATGAGAATTACAACAATACTGTTAAAAAGGTTCATGAAACTGTAAAATGCTTGGTTTTTAATTAGACGCAAACTATTTTTACATATTCATTAAATGCAGCTTTAAGATAAACATAGAAAAAAGCTTTAGAAATCTACTATTTCATAAATATTACTATCTCATAACACAATATATTAATTTTAGCCATGGGGACATCATTTTACAACCATCTATCGTGATAAAATAAAGAAAAGATATATATTTTGTTAAAAAAAAGCAACAAAATTAACAAAAACTTTATTAAATTAAATATTTTAATGTTTTAATGGTAATCTAACTTATTTTTCTTTATAATCCATACATTTTAAAATTCAAGTATCAACATTAGAAGTTTTAATTTCCTTTACAAGAGTTTCGAATGAGTGGATGTTGAATATTATAAATTATTTAATGGCTAAAACATAGTCATTGTTCTTTTTTTTACAGAGTGGGGAAGAGTGTTTCTGCGGAAATAAAATAAGGCATTGTAAAAAGACAGCACATTGTACCTACAAATGTAGAGGTAACCCGGATGAATACTGTGGTGGTGATTGGCAAATTATGATATACGTCACAAAGTGTAACTATTTTTTTCATTCGTAAAAAAGGATATTGCAAAAGCGAATATATTAAACACTATCTAAAAATTAATAAAATGTTTAGAGGAGTAGGTCAAAATAATTTACTTTTGAATAAAAATGAAAATAAAAGTTTATTGTTGAAGCGAAATCATTTTGACAGCAAAACGGCATTTTTCTAATATCAAATGTTCTAATTATAAGTCACATTTTTTTGCTATTTAGGTTGTACCGTTGAATTATTACTTTCAAGATTTGAAACATTTTTATTACTGCTGAAGTTATATTGTTTTATGCCTTGTACTTTTAATAGAATATTTTCAAGCCAATAAAAACAATTTGTATTTAGTCATGTAACGGTTTAAATATTGTCTTACATTATGTATTCAAAAAGCATATGAAAATACGTCGACAACATCATCTACAGAAATTAGTGCGAGTACACATCACGTGACTGAGACTAGCAAAAGTACCAGTTCACAGTCGAGTGTAAGTCCCATGATTGAGACTAGCAAAAGTACCAGTCCACAGTCGAGTGTGAATCACGTGACTGAGACTAGCAAAAGTACCAGTCCACAGTCGAATGTGAATCACGTGACTGAGACTAGCAAAAGTACCAGTCCACAGTTGAGTGTGAATCACGTGACTGAGACTAGGAAAAGTACCAGTACACAGTCAAGTGTGAATCACGTGACTGAGACTAGCAAAAGTACCAGTTCAAAGTCGAGTGTAAGTCCCATGATTGAGACAGGAAGTACCAGTCAAAAGCCATCAACAAATCATGATACTTTATCTACACTTAATCCAGTGAGGAAAACGAACACAGGTTCGAAGTTCTTTTCCTCGTATGATTCATGATAAAAAATAGAAAGAGATTCAGTAAATCTAGATTTGTCTGTAAAATTGTCACTATATGTTATCATTACAACATTTTCAATATATATGTAATGTAAACTGTCTTGTATCAAAATAAACAAAATCAATGGTATAATCCGTCCAAAGAACATAGGAAATTGAACACTAATGTTATTTATGATAATGACAAGACTGTAAAGCCAGTATCAGTTATTCCACAGCAGATTATTTGCAAATTTAATATAATCACATATCATGATTAATTTGTTGGTTTCACATTCAAATTTATTATGTTACAATTACGACAACGAGTATAAGATTTGTACAGAAGAGATAAAAAAGCTGAAAAAGGAGTTTATAACTCCCACGTAGGAGTTATAAACTCTTAATTGGGCTTTTTATCCTATGTAGGAGTTATAAACTCCTAGTTAGGCTTTTTATCCTTCGTATTAATTATAAACTCCTAATTAGGCTTTTTTTTATATCCTACGTAGGAGTTATAAACTCCTAATTAAGCTTTTTTTATCCTACGTAGGAGTAATAAATTCCTAATTAGGCTTTTTTTTTATCCTACGTATAAGTTATAAAGTCCTACGTAGGAGTTATACACTCATAATTAGGCTTTTTATCTCCGACGTAGGAGTTTTCATTTTTATAGAACATGTTAAATTGGCACCAGGACACTTCCGTATAAAATTCCTAAATTAATTACTATTTAGTAATAAGCGTTACTATACTAAAACTTCTGATGAATATATGCTGTATAATGTAACAGTTATCATCATACTGAAACATGTTCTGTTTACACGTTTTACAGGCGATGACAAAACTTCTGTTTCCTATTTGTATATTTTATTGCCAGTGGGAATTATCGTTATAGCGGTGATATTGGTTATTATTATTTATAAGAGGCGGTAAGTAAGGCTTCCAAATTATTTTTGTATATTATTTCCTAAGCCATTTAGGGGAAGAATTAAATTATGGTAAAGGTTAAATTAACTCACAGGTGTTCGGCGCGTTGGTTGGTCACAACCCTCAAACCCCTCTATAACCCCAACGTTTCCCAAACAATCTAAAATGCAGTCAGTTTTTACATGTAATATCATACATGTATATGATTGTGACACATTTCATCCGTTTTTTTTTCTAAAAAGGTACATATTATAAAAATAAAAATAATATTTTCAAGTTGTACAATGGTTTGTATATGTACACGACATACAAGCTAATTGATAGATATCTGCCATCCAATTAGAACGACAGTTTTTACCAAGAACCGAACCGGATCCTCTTTCTTTAACGAATCTAAAGGCCTTTGCCAAAGAAAATCTAACTCAGAATGCAATTTTAAAAGGTTCATCTAATATGTCCTCACATGGCATCTTTCGTCGCCAGGCCTTCGTACATCCTAGCCTCTCCGGCGTGAAAGTCCATTGGAAATAAGGAAATGTGTGTAGATTAAGCATACAAAAAGGAGTCTACAATATTCTATTTAACATTGAGTAAATAAAGTTGACATTTCCGAATAAGCGAAAAATTCAAATTTTACAGTTATATTATGATAACAGCATGTTTTGTTCATTCTATTACCAAATTTGCAGAGTGAAATCTATATAGTCTAGAACCAACAAAATGTTCCTGCAAAAATTTACATTGTTTACACTTTGTTAGCATTTTGTGTACTTTTTTAAAAGTTCATGTACATACCCGTAGTTTTCATAAGCCTCGTCTGCTACCTGATGAACATATCTCAACCCAATCCAGACAGTCGACACTGCAATTTTCTGTTTAGTCATTGACTGTAGTTTTTCTCGTAAAATGAACTAAATTATGTCGAACCACACTTTTTTTCTGTAAAATCTGTTCTTTTTTATTCTATTGTCTAACAAGTTTTGAAATTGACGTGAACCAAATTTGAGTTATCTGCTTTCCTTTTGTGATTTGATGTAACAAAGTCATGGCTCTCTTGCATTGTTTGCTAATTAATGATGTTTTACTTGAATTTAAATTGAAATTGACAGTCCGTCATGGGACAGCACTCATAAATAAAGTCATATCATTAAGTTTTCGTTCCATGAAAAAGTAAGTAACTATTTGATATTTGCACATAAAATTTATTATTAATGTTTACAGGCTCCGTTGTAAGAAAGATTCCGATCCAGTAGCTTCAAATAGTGTGGTGTACGCTGCACCACACAGCACGGCATACCTTACTGCTGTACATGAAACCGAATCTGAGCATACAAACGCAATGAGGTCTGGATATGTTAATGATGCCAACACTGGTAATGAAGTTAACGACAGAGCTGGAAATTACACGGAAGAATCGGATGATTTTAATGTGATCAATCTCAGATCAAATAATAAGACTATTCACAATGATTCAAATGCTCGCCAGGTGACAGTAATACGATCTACAATAAACTAAAATTGGTTAACAGTGGAAATCAAAATAAAAGTGAGCTATTGTATGATGAAACGGATAAAGGATCGTTAGAGAGTAATGCTAAGAGACACACAATACACAATGATACAGAATAAGTCCAAGGATTCGATGAAGATAAGAAAAAAGGTGTTAAAGACAACATTTATGCTAATGAAGATGGATATAGTTTTTAACACAAATTTGAAATAGCGTTTCGACTGTTGTTGAAATATAGCACAGTGGTTAAATGTAATTGCATTTAACAACTCGGTTTACGTAAAATAGCACAACAGTAACAAGTTACTAATTTTCAAGTAAAACAATGGTTCAACTGTTTTATTTTGATAGCTGTTTGTTTGTTTCATTTTACGCCTTTTCCCCAACAGTATTTTAGTCATATAGGCGGGAAGTTTCCTAACCATCGTTCCTGGACAGTAACACCAGTACTAGGCTACCTTCCGCGCTAAACTACCAAAGCATCTCCCGGGGATCGAACCCACGCCAGGGAGGTAGCTTGATTGGGAGTCATCGACTCTAACCCCTCGACATTTTGATAGCAAACTTGGTCATGAATGGAATGATGTAACAATGGTTAAAGAAAAAATAACTCCACCATGTCCTGTATAACAAGTATCATATCTAACCGACAAATGGTTATTATTTCTGGTTTTCCGAATATGCTTTTTTTTTAAAACTTTGGTTTTTTTTTAAAGAAAAAAAACTTAAAAAATTTTTTTCCTTTTAAAAGGAAAAATTTTTTTAATTAAAAGTGAAAAGAATTTAAGAATATTTATTTTTATCCCTAAAATTAAGGGGAAGAAAAATGTAATTTTTACAATACCCCGGTTATAAAACAATAAAAATTTTTTTGGGGTTTTTTCTTTTTGTTTTTATGTAAAACTGAAATTTTTAAATGAAACCCCAAAAGGGAAAAAGTTTAAATATAATTTCCCCCCTTCCTTTCTTCCTTTTTACAATTTTTAAAAACCCCAGCCCAATCAAACTAAATTTTTTGGGTTAATTTTAATTTAATATTTTTTAAAACCCAAAAAAAAGTATGTAATGTTTCCCTTTTTAATCTAAATTTTCCAACGAAAGGCCCCCAAAAATTATGATAAAAAGGTTTTTTTTAAAAACATTTTTTTAACTGAAACCCTCAGCATAAATAAAAAAAGATAAAGGGGTTAAGTAAGAGAGTTTCCCAAAAGTTTAATTTAAAAAAATTTGGTAAAAAAAACACCCGCTATTCAGGGAACAGAAATTTTTTGTTATTGAATTTTTGGGTAATTTTAAATAAAAAATTTAAAAAAAACCCAATCTTGTCAAAAAAATTCCAAAAATGAAAAAGGGTTCCCCAAGTTACGCATATTCCAAAAGTTCGAAACAGTCAAACTATGTAAAAATTAAGAAAAAATTCGTTTTCCCAAAAAAATTAAACAAAAATTAATGCAGGGCAATACGGGGAATGCTTCATTACAAAATAAAAAAAATCCCCATTAAAAGACAACGATTAAAAAAAATATCACAGACGAAACGTTGAGGCAATTATTAAAATTAAATTCCCTTTTCCGTTACGTAAAAATGAAACGCGTGAAAAAATTCCCCCAGTTACTCTAAAAAAAAATTTATGTTCCCAAAAACCCTATTACAAAAGACAAAAATTTCCCACCCCCCCAAAAAACGGGTTTCATTTTATGACCGATTTTAAAATTATTAAAATAAAAGATTAAAGGAGTTTGCCCCCTTTTTGGGTTTTTGGAAATCTGGAGGGTTCGAATGAGGGGGCCCCGGGATTTTTTCTAACCTTAAACTGTTTATACAGAGTTTTTATAAAAATTAGAGCTTTTTTGCACGGGGAATTTTTTATCATTAAAAAATTTGGTTAAATATGTCATAGAAGTTGATTTTCCCCTTTAAGAAAAAAATAAATATATTTTTAAAGTTCACCGGGATTTTTGCATAGTTAAAAACATAACCCCTTTAAAGAAAAAATATTCCTTTTTTTTCAGGGGGAATTTATAAAACTTTGGGACTCAAAATTTCAAAATCCTGGCTTTTGGGTATGCTGTCAAAATAAAACATTAATTTATTTAAAAAAATTCTCTTTAACTTTAATTTAAAAATTTCTTAAAAATTTTTTCTAATGTTAAAAAAAAATGGGGGTTTGATTAAAAACCGTTTTACAAATTGAAAAAACATTAATTCCCTTTTTAAAAAATTTTTTTGTAGAAAAAAAATTTTTTTTTTTTCTTTTTAAAACCAAAACTTTTAAAATTTGTATGTAAAATGTAAAAAATTTTTGTCCCTGAAAAAAAATCAGAAAATAAAAAAATTATAAAAAAAAATATATAAAAAAAAGGAACAAAAACATAAATATGGTACGGGGCCCCCGGTAAACTGACTGAAAATCATGGTAAAAAAATTTTTAAAAACAGGATGCCATTTTTATATAAATATAATTTTTAAATCCCAATTTTTTAAATAACTTTTTATCCCCATCACTTTTCTTTAAAGATCCCAAAAACGAAATTTTTTGCTCTAAATAATTTGAACTTTCTACCCCTAAATAATTTAAAATATTAAAACATGATAAACCGGTTTCCCAAATTTTAACCCTTTTTCCAAAGTAATCAACAAAAAAAAAGACTAAAATATATTGCAAAACCCCAAATTGAAAAAACTTTGCTGCAAAATTTAAAAAAAATTAATACTTCAAAAATTTGCTTGAAATAAATAAATATGATAGAAAAAGAAAAAAAATGAGGGCCCATCAGGAAATATTGCTAACAGAAAAAACCTACAAAAGATAGCAGAACGGAACAAATATATTCTATTGGGAAGCAATATTTTTAAAACTTTTGATAAATAAAATAAAAAATAAAACCCCAAAAAATTTTATAAAATGTAAACGTATAGCTTTAAAAAAATTTTTTAATATAAAGGTCAAACGAACACAAAATTTAACAATCAACGGAATACCTAAAAAAAGGGAAAAAATTACCGGTTTTTATTTACTAGAAAACTAAATCAAGCCCCCCATTTTTTTTAATGCCCAATTACGATTTTTTTTTATAACCAACTATTTCACCTCTTGTCAAAATTCTTTTCATGTCCCTATGAAATTTAAAAATTAAACAAAAAAGGAACAAAAAGTTTTTTCCTTTACATAAAAAAAAAAAAAGTTTTTTTTTTTTTATCTAACAAAAAAAAAGTATACAAATTTTTTATCTTTCAAAAAAAACGCAAAAAAAATGAATTAAAAACCCTTGGGCCGTAAAATAAATTATCTCCCTTTTTTAAAGAAAACCATTGAAATCTGTTTTCCATTTTGAAACGACAACAAAAGCTTTGTAATTTACACAGAAAAAATTATTACTTTACCCCAAGTTTGGTTTTTCCTGTAATATTTTTTAATTAAAACATCCCTTTAAAATTTTTAAATTATAAATATGCCTTTCCCCTTTAAATCCTTTTATCCCTTTTAAAAATTTAAACAAAAACTAAACAAATAAACATATACTTTTTATTAAAAAAATGGGGAATGCGACCTTTTCTATAAAAAATATACACCATGTTAAAATCAAAACAATACCCACCATATTGACAAAATTGTACATAAAAACTTTTCAATAATTTATAAAATAATATATATCTACCCCATATTTTAAAAGTCAAATAGAAAAACTTACAAAAAAAGAAAAATAGTTTAATTTTCAATATATTTGACTTTTTTTCTATATCGTCCCTGGGGGCCCAAGCAAAATATTTTTTAATCGGTTTGACACCTTTTTTACATACTCGGCAAGAATTTTTGGGAAATAAACTTTTGATACGCCCATTATGGGAAATAAAAAAATTTTTAAGAAACTTTTAAAAAAAAAAAAAAAGCTTTTGTTTAAAATTAATGAAAAAATTTTAAAAAATTAAAAAATTTAATAAAAATAATAATAAATAATAAATAAAAATAATAAAAATAAAAAAAAACCAAAAAAAAACCAAAAATTTTTTTATAACAAATTTATGAAAAATGGTTCAAAATGCCAAAGGAAAAAAAAACCTGAAAAGGGAATATATTTAAGGGTTATTAGTTTTTTACTCTCTTGGAAATAAAAATTTTCAAATATATGAAAAATTTTGGGTTTAAATAAGTCTTTGGAAAAAAATTTCATTAAAAATGAAAGATATTTTACTTTTTAAACAAAAGAAAAGTAAAATTAGAATGCAACAAAAAAAAAAATGAAAAAAAATTTGAAAAACGTAAAAAATTCTTATCAAAAATTTGTTTTTTTTTTTTTTGCTTTTTAAAAAACCAATTCCATCCTTTTAAACCCCCCTTTTAAAAAACCCCAAAAAAACATCATTTGGGAAATGAATTTTGGTCAAAAAAAAGGAAAACGTCTTTTTTTTAAGCTTTTAAATGAATTTGAAATTTATACCTATAAAAAAAAATCCTAAATGGATAATAAATTTCGAAAAAGTAAAAAAGTAAATTTAATTTTGAAGGGAAACAAAAAAAAAATTAAAAAAAGAAAAATAACGTGAAAACGAAAAAAATGAATGATGTTTTATTCAAAAAAAAAAAAAAAAACCGGGCGTCGTCAGAGAGGGGAAACCTTTTTGGTATCTAGATTTTGGGGTTAACCCTTGTGGAAACTCGACAGGGCCTTAAATTTAAAAATTTTAGAAACTTTAAAAATAAGAATCAATACAAAAAAAAAGTTAAATTTAATCTGTAATTTAAACAGTAAAAAAGTTCCAACGTAAACACACCAAAAAAAAGCGTAAAACTTTTTAAAAACCTTAAAATAAAGGGGAAACCCACCAAAAAAGGGGAAGCTTAAAAAGAAAAGGAAACAAGCCCCGGAAACGTCATTTAAATCGGAAAGATTGGGGTAAATCATTAAATTTTAAAATTTAAAAAGGCCATTTTTTGGGAAACCCCCAAATTTTTTTTAAAAAAAATTTTTTTTTAAAAAAGATTAAAGGTTTTTTAAAGGGAATTTTTTCCCCCTTTTTAACCCAATACTCTCTGAAAGTTTTATCCCCCAAAAAATTTTGGGGCAAAAAACCCTATGGTTATATCAAATGTATTTTTAAATATTTTTAATTACCCAAAATTTTTGAAAAAAAAAAAAATTTTAAAAAAAATAGGGAACCCCCATCCCTTTTTTAAACGGTATTAAATTGAAAAAATAAAAACCCCAAACAAACAAAATTTTTACTTAAGGTTTTTATTAACCTTTTTTAAAAAACTACTTGGTTTAACCCCATAGTTATTTAAAACCCCCAAAATAAAAAAAGGGGCCCAACCCAAAAATTAAATAAAGAATCCCCTTTAAACCCAATTTAAAAATGTTTTTATAAAAATTTTCTTTTTTTAAATATAAAAGAATATTTTAAACATTTAAAAAGAAAAATCAATTTCAAGAAGGAAAAAATTTTTCGAGGTTTTAAGAAAGAAAATTGTTTTGGGGAATTTTTTGGAAAATTCCCCGTTTAAAAAAAATTTGGTTTTTAACCTTTTCTGGAAAAAACCCTTTATAAAAAATAAATTTTCTGGTTTAAAATGTTTTTTTTTAAGAGGGTGGGGGTTTTAAGGTTTTTTTCGTTTTGAAAAAATTTATTCAAATTTAAAAAAATTTAAATTAAATAAAATTGATGTGCATTGGATTTTATTTCTTTTTAATTTTTTTTTTTAAATTAATTTAAATCAAAACCTTACAAAAATTTAAAAAATTTCCAAAAATTTAAAATTTGAAATTTTATAAATAGGGGTTTAAAATTAAAAATTTATATCCCTTGCTAAAAAAAAAAAATTAAATAAAAACATTTTTTTTAAATTTAAATTATTTAAAAAATTTTAAAAAAAACAAAAAAGATTTTAAATGGGTACTGCTTTTTTTTTACAAAACACAAATTTTTTAAACCAATTTTAAATGTGTAGGTTTTTTAAGTTTGGCCTCAATTAAACCGTTTTTTAACCCAAAAATTAGAAAAAATTGAAACCTTTTCCCGATTAAATTTTTGTATGATATAGAAAGATAAAAACAATGCGGTTTTTCACATAGAGTGTTCTTTTAGCGAAAAAAGTTTTTAAAACAAATTTTAAAAGAAACTTTTAAAATTTTTAAGTTTTAAAAATTTTTAAAGGTTCATAAAAACCCTTCTTTTTTTTAATCTTTTTATTTTTTTCAAAAAAAGCACCTCTTGTTATCTGTTTTTGGTATTTTCTGTCACATCCATTACTAAATTTTCCCCTCTGTCTCATCTGTTTACCATAAAACTCCCAAAATGACGGGAAAAATTTTTGTCCCAAGTTAAATGATAAATTTTAGGAAACACCAGTATTTGGCCCTTCAAATAACTTTGGGATTAACCAGTTTTTTTCAAATTCCCGGTGTCATTTTGAAAAATTCCTGATATAAAGTTTCCCTTTGCTAAGGAAATATAAAATAAAAAGAAAAACAAAGGGATGGGTTTTTTGGGGTAAAACCCTTTTAAAAAAAATTGTTTTCACAAAATTAATAACAATGCCAAAAAGGGAAGCCCAAAGAATTAAAAAAAACAAAGGGAAAAAGTCAAAGTTTATGTCCTTGATAGCAACACCAGTCCGTGTCGGGGTTTATTTCATTCATTTACAAGTTTGAAACCTTAAAAAATACAAAAAATTTTAAATGATAAAACAAAAATAAACAAAAAAAATAAATGGAAAACAAAAAAAAAAAAACAACAACAACAAACAATAATGAAAAAGGCCTTTTTAACATAATTAAAAAAACCTTTTTGCTGCAGTTAAAATTGAATTTTTCAACTGAGCAAAAAAGGATATACACATTTTTATTAAAAACTAAACTTTATACAGTTGTTTACACACACCAACCTTAGAAGGGTTAAGCAAACGCTTTTTTCCCAAAAACCTTTTTCCAAAATTTTTTATCCAAGAAAAAGTTTTTTTCCCGTACTTTTACAGGAAAAATTTTGTATGCATTTAAAACCCAAAAAAAGTTCAACAAAATTAAAAAACAATAAAATTTCAGTTTCATAAACAAAAAAAAAATTTTTTGGGAAAAAAATAATTCCTTTTTGGAACCATTAATCCCAACACCAAAAAAAACAATTTAAGAAGTTGCAAAATTTTTCGTTGATTTTTTTTCCTGTACAATTTAAACGGGGAAAAGAAAGGTAAAAAATTTTTAGCCCCAGAAAAGGGTTGAGGGTAACCAAATTTTTTCAAAAATTTTTATATTTTTTGGTAAGTTTTTCCCCCAAGCCCCAAAAAAATTTAAAAACTTTTAATAGATAGGGCAACCTTTTAACCCCTTCCAAACCAAAAAAACAAAAAACCCCTTAAATTTAAAAAATTCCGAAAAAAAAAAAACCCCAAAAAATTAAAACAAAACAAATAGGGGCCAAAAATTCAAAAAACTGTTTGAAAATTTAGGGCTTTAAAAAAAAGAAATTTAAGGAATTTCAAAATTAAAAAACCCCCAAGCCCCTTTTTTTGCACCGGCCTTTAAGGGTTTTTCTCAAATTTAACACCTTTTTAAATTTTTGATTAAAATTGGAACCCTTGGAATTTTTACCAAAAAAAAATTTAAATTGGTATACAAACCCCTGTTTTTTTCCCCCATAAAAAAAAATTAAATTTTTTTGGTAAATTATGGGTAAAACCCCCCCTAATTTTTAAAAATAAAATAAAAAAAAAATAAAAAAAAGGTTTTTTTTAAATTTTCAAAAAAAAACCCCAAATTTTTAACCCCCCTTTTTTTATTTTGTTGTTGAAAACCTTTTACTTTGTTTTTTATTGTTTACTTGGGTTATCAATTTTCAAAAACCTTTTTAAATTTTTTAAAGAAGGTTTTAAACCCTTTTTGTAATTTGGTAAGGAGTAGAAAAAAAAACCCTTTAAAAAAAATTAAAAAAAAACAGGTTTTTTAAGGTTTTAAACTTTCAAAGGGGAAAAAACGGAAAAAAACCCCTTCCGGGGTTTTTGCTTTAAAAAGTTTTTTCCGCCATGGGCAAAAACCCCATGGAAAAAAAAATGGCCCCCGGAAAACTCCCCGGAGGTAATACTCCAATTTTAAAAAGAAGGGAATTTTTTTGGGTTTAATTTTGCACTTGTAAAAATTAAACAAAAATTAAAAAATGTACTTAAAACAAATTATTTTTTTTGGTGTCGGCTTTTAAAAGGGACAATAAAAAAAATATGCCCAATTTTTGAATGATTTCAAATTAAAATTTTAAAAAGTAAACTTTTCAAAAAATTTTTTTCGGAAATTTGTTTTAAAACTTTCTAAAAAACAAATTTTTTTGGCGCCCTTTTGTTTAAGCAACAAACATTAAAAGGAAATTTTTTGTTTTTGAAAATTTTTTTAAAAATAGTTTAATTGATTTTTCTTGCCAAAAAAAAATTGGTTTTCTTATTTTTAAAATTTTTTTAAAAATTCAAAAAAATTTTGAAAAATTTTTTTCTTTAATTTCTGGTAAAATTATTTTCAAAAAAGAATTTTGGGAATTTTTATTTTGAAAAACCTTTAAAAAAAGAATAAAATAAAAAATTAAATAAATTTACCCAATTAAAAGTAATTTAAATAAAAAATTTCGATCAAATTTTTCCTAAAAAAAAAAAAAAAAAAAACGTGCAATAATATAGATAATTTAAATTAATTGGGCAAAGAAAATTTTAATTTGGGCAACAAACCCCGGGGTGCCCCGTTACTAAAAAAAACCGTTTGGAAAAAAATGCAAAAATTTTTGCCCATACAATACATCTTCTAACCTTTTTAATTAATTTTTTTCTGCAAAAATATTTATTACTTTGGGATGAAGAAATGGGGAAAAAAGGAACAATAAAAACAAAATTTCCCATACCAAAACCCCTTTCTTATTTAACAAAAAAAAAAAAAAAAAACCCCCAAAAATTGTTAAAAAAATTGCCCAATAAAGAGATTTAAAAAATTTTTAAAAAAAAATTTTTAAAATATTATGAAAAATCGATTGGATTTTCGAAAAAAAATTCTTTAAACTTTTTACATATTATTTTTCCCAGTCCCGATTAGGGTTTTGAATTTTTTAACCCCGGGGTTAGAGACAGACGCCCTTTAAACATTAGGCCAACCCTTTAAAAAAATTTGGGAAAAAACGAAACAAACAAGGGAAAGTTTCCCCCCAAAACGGAACAACCGACAAGGAAACCTGCAGGAAAGTCCCAAAGGTCACCAAAAGGAAACTTTTAAACCAAAATGGGGGTTTATGCTTGAAAACATGTTATGGATTTCTAAAATTTGTCGGGGAAAAAAGGGAAAAACAAAATTTTTTTTGAGTAAGAATAAGTTTTTAAAAATAATTAAAAAATAAAGGAAAAAAGTTCACTGATATTAAAGTACAAAGGGGTTTTTTTAATTTTTTTTTTTCCCCCAAATAATATAAAATATAAAAAAGGGTTTCCAAAACCCAAAAATTTCTAAATTTTTAAAAAAGTAAACAAACGCAGTTAAAAGAAAGTCTTTCTTTTTTTTGAACTGTTCACTTTCATCAATCCAAAAAAGTCCCCCTTTTAAAAATTAAAAAATTAACCTTTTTTTTTTTTTCCACTTCGTAAAATTTCGGTTTGAAAATTTAAAAAGCAAACCCAAAATTTATCAAAATTTTTTCCCTATTAAAAAATTTTTATTTAAAGTAAAAAGGTTTAAAAGTCATTCACAAACCCAAAAACCACAAAAGATTAATCAAAATTTTCGGGATAAAATTTTTAAACTTTTTTTTTTTGTTTCGAAAATTTTTTATTGGGGGTGTTTTGGAAAATTTCCGCGAAAACCAAAATTTATTTGTGACTGTCATCTCATTGGGTAATGATTGGGTATGTATAACCGACCCCACCCTTTCTACCAAAACAAAGGCAATGAAAATACTCGTAAAAAAAAAACGCACCCGGGAAGATAATGGGGGACAACTTTGCCCGTCAAAGTAAAAAAATTTAATAGTTTGTTTAAATACCTCCCAAAGTTTCCCCGTTTTTATGAAAGTTTTTAGAAAAAGTTCATATTCAATTTTTCAATAACCCTTTATGGGAAAAAAAAAATATAGTTTAAAATAAAGTAAAGCGTGCTGATAAAGCGAGGGCACTACTTTCATCCCCTTTTTTATAGATAATTAAGTAAGGGAAAAATTTTCCCTGGCCATGTCCTTCAAAAACGGGTGTTGTCTTTATTTCAGTTTCCCATGCAATTAAGAAAAGTAGAATTAATAAAGTTAAACCAACGGTTAATCAAAAATTTCGGCTTCCCCACTGTAATAACCTTTTACGTCTTTTCGACTACTTAATATTGGGAAATTTTATTTAAAAAAATATAATAATAAAAATTTTCCAATTTTTTATTTAAATTTTTCTAATTTTTAATTTATTTTAAAAAAAAGCAAAATATGAAAGAAAAGCATGGGATTAAAGCTCAAATTCATTTTAGAAAGGGTTTTGAAAAAAGGTGAAAAATTTGGAAAAACACCCAAATTTAAAAACACCCTTTCAGAAAAGGGTTTTATAAAAATCAACCCCTTCGAACACACTTTCAGATAAAAAAAGGGATAGGTAAGTTTTATTTTGGGAAAAAAAAATGTCAAAAACTACAAATTTAAAGGGAACATAAAAAAACAAAATAGGGAAAATAAATGAATGTAAATTTATCCACAAAAAATTTTAAAACCAAAGAGACACAAAAAAAAAGGCATAAACATGCTTATTTCCATCGTGGTCCTGGGGAATTTTATTATTTGATGAAAATGGGTTTTAAAATGAACAAAAATTTAAAAAAAATTGGGTTTTTTTTTTAAGGGTTTTAAATTTTTTTTCAAACACTTATTTTTAAAATTTTGATAATTTTAACAAAATGGAAAAATTTTAAAAAAAACCCTTTTAAAATTTTTAAAAATTGTTTTGGTATTCCCGCGCCATTTAAGGGAAAAAAGAAATTTTTTTTTATGATTTTTTTTCCTGAAAATATCACGGAAAATTTTTTTTAACTGTATTAAACCCAAATTTTTAAAGCAATTTTCGTATGATATGTCGGGGAACCATTGGCTTTTAGGTTTGTTTTTAACAGGGGGTCCCTTGGTTACTTCCCTTTTCCCGGATTTTCATATTGTTTTTGGCAGGGAAAAGGGCTTTTATTTTTGGGCCAAATTCCCAAAAATTTCTCGGGAATCCGATTAATACTTATACAAAAAACAGAAAACCTCTTATTTCGATGCCCTTCCCCTTTTCTAAAACATTGAAATACAGTGAAAAACGTTTCCCTTTAAAACCAAGGGAAAAAAAAATATTTGAAACAAGGGTTTAAACCCCCCAAAAAAACGAAAAAAAACCAAAAATTAAGAATTTTTAAAATTTTTATCGGAAATAATTGCATTCCAATTGTCGTGTTGGGTTTCAATCAAATTTATTGAATCCAAATTGACTAAAAACAATTACGTATTCCCAAGAAAATATCCGTAAATGATAAAAATTATGAAAAATCAGGAAGTTATGTCGGTTTTGTTGAAAAATTGATTATATATTGTATTGAAAGGAAAATTTGTTTAAAATTGGTAGTCATACACCAAAAATTATACTTTTGAATAAATATGAATTTAAGTTAAAAAGTTGTGAACCTTTCTCTGTTTCGTTCCAAATAATTTATGACATTATAGTTTTTATGAATAACTTTGATATAAAAAATCCATACACTGGTCATGCGAAATAGAAATCATTTATTGTAAAGAAATTGACTTCCATGCGAACATTTTTTCCTCTTAGTTTAAAAAAAAAACAAACAAAAAAAACAACAAAACAAAAAAAACAGTAGAAATTAAACAAATAATATATTTTAATTTTAAAAGATGAGAAAATATTCAAATTTTCGTTAAAAGACAAAATTGTTATTTTTTTCAAACCCTTTTTTAAAACCCTTTTGGGGTTTGAAGCGCTTATTTTTAAATAATCATTAAAATGGAAAATTTGAAATTTGGGAATTTTTTAAAGGGTTTGGAAAAAATTTTTTAAGCACCAAAAGGGGAAAACCCCCCAAAAAATTTCTAAAAGCGCACAAAACCTTCAAAATTAAATTAAAAAAAGGTTTTGATTTGGGAGGGAATTTGGCCCCAAAATTGCAGTCTAGACACAAAAATTATTTTTAAAAAAACCTTCTTTAAAAATAACTGGACACCTGGCAAAAATAAAAACCCCGGCAAGGGGTTATCCGTCGGAAACATTAACCAAAATTTTTTTGGGAAATTTCAAATCGTTTTAAAAGGTCCCGTAAAAAAAGGTAAAAAAAGGGGCAAAAAAAACCCGTTGCCCCCCCCGGCTTTGCACCGGCCCGAACGTACCAATTTTTTTAAAATTTAAAAAAGCTGGGGTCAATGATCCCGAAGGAAAAAAAAAATAAAACATGAAGTTAAAAACGGGGGAATTTTAAAGCTGTCACACGGGAAAAAACCTGCTGTTGGAAAGTAAAAAAATTTTTGGGGCCCAAAAATGTTTTCCCTCGAATAAATTTTAAACAAAACAAAATCTAAAAATTTTTAGGGTTTTTGTCCTTTGGGGTTCCTTTTTAAATTGGGGTAAAAGAAAATTTTTTTCAACCCCCGGCCCCAGCCCGAAGAACCAAGTTTTTTGGGGGGAAACACAATTTTTCCAAAAAGGTTTTAAAAAGTTTTTGGTCCGGGGAAAAAATAAAAGGGCAAAAAATGCCTTTTTAAAAATAAAAAAAACTCTTTAAAATTTAAAAAAATTTTTTTTTTATGGAAATTTTTTTTTTTATTAAAAAACCAAGTTTTTTCCTTTTATAAAAAATTTTTACCTTCGCCCGAAAAAAATATTTAAAAAAAATTTTTTCCCAATTAATTTTTTTTGCTAAAAGGGGAGGGCGTTAACAAGTCTTTTCCGTTTGTCTGATTTTCAATTTTTTTTAAAAGGTTCCACCAAATTTTCAATTTAACAAAATTTTAAATCCCCATTTCAATTTTTTTTTTTTAAAAATTAAACGCAAAACGAACAACAAAAATTTCCCTAAATTTTTAAAATTTAAAACCCAAAAAGGTTTTCTTCCCAATTTGTTAAAAACTTTCAAAATTTATTTAAGGAAAATTTTTAAAAAAAACAAAACCTTTTTTTATCCTTTTTTTATAGAAACCATTTTATTTTAATTTACAGAAAAAATGCATGTAATATTATTATTATTATTATTATAGTCCCTTTGTTACTATTTTATATACTCTTTGTATATTTGTTACATTTATAAAAAAAATAAAAATAAAAACAGACTTTGTTCATTTTGACTAGAGCGTTTAACTTTTATATGTTCCAAAGAATATACATTTAATATTGTAATCTCTAGCAAGCCTACCCAAGTTCATTAGGAACAATGTCTTTGGTCCTATATGTACCATTCATCTATTAAAAAGTATGATATACAATTCTGGTAAAATCCAATTAACAATTAAAAAGTTTATAAGAAGATATCAGGTCATCAACTGCAGATGTCTACTTGTTTATCGTCACTTGCTGCATTTCTTGTGTGTACGCCCGTTGATGCTTTGCATTTCAAAATTACTTAAGATAAACGTATTTGAATGTAGTTGTTTTTTATGTCTTGCACATATCTTCGGATAAAATATGTACTATTATCAAATAACTTAGATTAGAACTAAGATCTACGAGTATACTTTGATCAGATTGACATTTATAAATGTCATTTTATTCGAAGAACATACAATACAAAACGTAACGAAACAGTATTTCTTAGTTGCTTCATATCCATGTAGACCTTTTTGCCTGCACACTCGACCATGTCCAGTAAGTAAAATATACTGCAAAATAAAAAGAAAACAATCTAAAATGTATATGTGCTATACAAATGTTTATTCTTAATTTTACATTTCATCAGTTTTCAATATACTTTTTATTTTATTTGGATATGTTTGTCATTCTCCATTTACTTAACACTTGTTCGAGATAATTGATTCCAGCACTTTTAAGTGTTGAAAATTGAGTATCGTTCAACCCGGTGCTAGTCGGCGTGAAGAATGTTGCACGTTTTTCAAAAACCCTTTGTACAAACACAATGAAACCAAGTGATTTATGCTTCCGGGGTATCACACTTTGTCAAGATTTTAATATGCCGCTTCACTGTAATTATTATAAAATGATGCTTATGCAGTTAATTTTATGTTAACCTATAATAAAAAGTTTGAAAGTTTTGAAACATGAATTCAAAGATTACCAAGGATCAAATGAAAGAACCAATTATACCACAGACACAGCAATAAAATAGTGACAAATGATCAAATACATGTATATAAAAGTCAGTATTAAACAGTTAACAAAAGTTTTAATTTCATATATATTCAAGAAGTAATGTGTTAGCTCTGGCGATGATTGTATAACATATACACTGTACTTTCTTGTATTTGAACTTGTACCACTGTTTACATTGTTAAATGTATACTATATGGCTATAATGTTGTTATAACATGTATGCAAATAAAATGTTTTTGTTCTTGTGGCTGTTGTTATTGTTGCATAACATATTGGTTTTGTGTACGGGCGACTTACAATTTCAACACGGTACAAACAAAATTGACAATTAAATAGAACAAACTCACAAAGCTGAAAAATGCAAACTCAGTTTGATTCACGTTCGACATGACCTGTAAGTATGCTTTGATAAAAAGAACCCATTATCTTAAGTAAGTGAACAAATAAAAAAAAATGAACATGATAATTTTATTTTTATAGTGTTCGTTCACAAGGTGATAAATGTTATGCCCTGTACAGATTTTATCAAAGTTACCTATGCATTCGTTAGCTTCTCACAATTCTGATATTATGTGATTGTCTGAGCAAATTATTATTCATCATCTTCACCTTAACAGAAAATTATATTCCTGGTGCGCAAAGTAAAAATAATATACGAGACTAAATAGATTTTCTGTTGATTATTAAAGTATATACAGCCATCCATTTTCTCTAAAATGGCAGACAGCAGACGATATTAACCAGATTACTACTGTTTAATTATGTATAAATATTGTCAAAAAACAGACAAAACACATTATAACCTGAAATGTATACCGTAAAGCTCAGTCAGTTAGACAACTGATAGAACAATAGAATATACGGAATAATGACAACTGATAGAACAATAGAATATACGGAATAATGTACTAAAAAGAGACGACATTGTTTTGTTGATACCTTCAATACCTTCAAAATAATTAGTTAAATTATAGTAATTCATCAACATTTCCACTGCAACTTCCGTGAGAATCAGTCTTTCTTTTTGAATATCTTTGTACACAAATATAGAAAGAAAAAATGATAAAATTATTTAAGAAATGCTATAAGGATCTTCTAATTCTAAGTTATTATGTTGGTTTGAATATCAGGTACATTAAGTGTTATATGATTATATATCTTTATAGATGATGTGCTGATTCCTTGCAAGATTCTACAAACTTTTCTACACTTATTATCCTACATTCCTGAAAGTTCCCAGCCCATAAATATATGATACAAGCATAAGTAAATGTTAAATAAAATAGTTCTTGAAGTAATAAATGTACTAAATAAACATGGGGACAAAGAAAATATTTGGAAATTGTGTTTTTGTGTTTTTTTTGTATGTTCATATTGTTAAAAGAAACGTAGAGGTTTACTATCAATTTTGTATCATTAATTAGGAATTTAATACACAGTTTTTCCTTCATGATGGTTATTTTGATAGTGATCGTATCATTTCGCGTCAGTTGTTGGATTTTTTTATTGTATTTTTATGGAAATTGACGTGAAGTTTTAATACAAAATTAAGACATTGATCAAGCAAATGACATCTACAGCTATTTTCTGTAATTTGTTAAGGATAAAAATACGGCCTTGGACGAGTAGTAAATGATTTTAAGTATTTCTTTCCATTACTGAATCACCGAAACTTCAAATGTGAGTTTGCATTAAATTAACCTAAATAGAGCTTAATGTTTTATCTCGGTAAACTTTTGCAATTTTATTTCAGCAAAAATAATTTGCAATTACTGTACTGAATGAAAACATCGTTTTTAAAACTAATGGAAATAAAATACTTTAGTTTTTTTATTCTTATACCACTGAATCTAACATTTAAACTTCTTTCAAGTACGTTTTGTTATCTTTTAAGTTAGTTATTGTTTACATTTTTTCAATAATCATTTTTATTTGGAAGGAACACTGTTCTTTGAAATCAGGAAAGATAATGCAAATGCAAAAATTCTGTTTAAGTACATACGTGCTTATGTTAGCGTGTTTATCCAAAGAAGTGACTGGCTATTGAGAAAATGATATAGAAGGCTTCAAACACGAGAGACGAAGTAATGATAGTCTTATCGGAAATGTTGTCCTCTGAAAATATATGGTTGTTCGTTTCAAATTAACATAAGTCTGAATGTCTTAGAAGCGAACTTGAATAACAAAAGTGTCCGAAAACCTTCCTCTTTCTGCCAGTATACTCTTTCTTTCTTTCTTGTCATGAAACTTAAAGAAAAATAATGCAGAACCAATGTGTCGCCCAGTTCGTATCCCCAAAATCTGTAAAGTTTGATCTCCTGTTGGGGTCCTTGACATTTGCGTGTGATGCTTTTTTTGTTCGGGGATATGTTCATTGAATGCCTCCCTCCCTCGTTGTTTTCTTACTTTATTCGTGACCTATACGGTCAAGAGATACAACCGGAACATACTCCTATACCACAGAATATTATTTTTCAAAGAAAATAATTTTTGATTCGGAAATGTCGGAGCGTCAAAAATATTTATATTGAAAGTTATTATTTTTCAAATGAACAGTTTTAGACAAAAAAAAATAATAGACAAAATCAGATTAAATTTCTGGTCATTTTGATATAATTTAGATAATTTTCTGTTGTCGGAATCTTAAAATATGAGTGATTATGAACTTCGCGCAATAACAGAAGAAGCGGAGACGTCTGAAAAAAGCGAAGAACATGGATCCGATCGGTATGAAAGGAGGGACTATGATCTTAATGTAAAGAAATCATTGAAAAAGAAACTACATGCAACAGAACGAGAAGATGTGTCATTAATAGAAACTGCTGGAGGTCTTAGAATAATTCTCAATACGGGTATGTACGAACTTTTGAAACAATCTGTAGATACATTCTACAGTTCTGAAAAAATACTGAACAAATGCCAGAAAATTCTTGTACATGACAAACAAGGCAATCTTTGCGAAACAAAATATAAAATTAAATCCGGAAGACAAGAGATATACACTTTAAATATGTACCTGTTTGATAAATGGGAAACAACAAAACGTGTTCTCTGAAAAAGACTTACCAGAAATATTAAAAATACTTGAAGATCATTTAAAAACCAATAATACATCTGCTAAAGAAATCAATGAAAACATTCAACAGTTAATTTTGTCAAGTAAATCAACAAATACTTTTCTCGAAAAAAGTTCAACTGATATTTGACGGCGATCAAAAAGCACTTTAATTCCCAAATTCCCACCCCCCTAAAGTGAATAATGAAAAAAAACCAAATTTTTACTGAAAGAAAAAAATTGGGTTTGGGAACCCGAAGGAAAATTTCCCAATTCAATCAAAAATTTTTTAAAAGGGCCCATTTTTCCTCTACCCTAGATATGCGTAGGGGATAAACAATAAAATTTAATAAAAAACCCCCCAAAAGGAAGGGTTTAAAATAAAGATGCTTTAATTGAACAAAAAATCTCGGGGCAGGAATTCTAAATAAATTTGAATGGTGTTTCAAACATATAAAAAAAAAACGGAAGGGAAATCAAAGAACAAATTTTTTCAAAAAATTTCCCTTGTCGGGTTTTCCAAAGGTACAGTCAAATTTCAGATAAATCTTGGGGCCCAAAAATTTAAAAATGTTCCTTCTAACAGACCGCTCATTATAAGAAAAGAAGCGTGGTAAAAATAAATCTCCTCATCAAGATACAGGACACAAAACCAAACACATGTGAAATATATAGAGCCTTCCATTAACAAAATTAATGATACAGATTCACCAACCAAATCCAACATGTCCAGTAGATGGAAAACTCTTATTGTCGGGGATTCTATTCTGAAAGGAATTCATACACGAGGTCTCAAAAACAATGTTGATGTGCTAACATGTCCAGGGAAGCAGACAAGTGATGTGTGTTTTTCGTCTGCGCAATTATGATTTGCGAGAATACAAAAACATTGTTATTTACGTTGGTGGAAATGATGCGGCAAACGACGGTTCCGTTGATAAAATTTTACGAAGAACTCAAAGTTACGGTTGCTCTTCAATGCGTGATAAATGTGCTATCTATCTGTGTACTCTTTGTCCACGCCGTGATACAGATGTTGAACCAACTAACCGCGTACTTAAGAGAGTTTGTGAAGATACCAGGGCTACATTAATTAACTGCTATCCATCTTTTCGTCTATGGGGATGGCAGTACAGCAAAATATTACTACAGTCGGGATGGAATTCATCTAGGTTCTAAAGGAGCAAGTACTTTAGTAGCTGTAATCAACAAAACACTTCCGATAAATAAAGGAACGTGATTCAAATGGGCATGGTCAAAGACGACCCTTCTTGGGACCAAACACAAATGAAAAATTTAAGGTCAGATTGAATAACTTTATTCACTGTAATATTGTGGTTTTAACAATCACACAACAAGGGAGTGCAGACGAGGCAGATGGTGGTAGGTTCATGCAGACAGACATAATCTCTCATATGAATGTACTAACAAATTTAATATATTTTCAAAACACTATGCAACACTTGTGATAAATTAGCTTGTGAATGTCAATTCAAAAACCTAAATCGTTCTATATCAAATAATAATTCAAAGTGTAAAAAATTTTTGTTTGAAAATTTTTAACCTTACTTCCCACATGGGTGAAAAAACTTTTGGGTCTTAAAATTTGTTTTTAAAATGAACCTGTTTTTTAAAAGTAACTTTTAATTTTGGGCACAAAAAAGGTTCATATAAGTTTTTCTTAATGTACAACATCTTATGAAAAAAATTTGGGGAGAAATACGTTTTGATACTTAATAAAAATCAAACCCCCAATATTTTGGTTTATCCCAAAACTTTTTTTATGTGATTCAGTAAAAAGGTAAGGATCTAAAAAGATAATTAAAAACTTTTAAAAAGGAGAACAGGTCTTAAAGGGGCGGGGGAATTAAATATATACAAAGATCTGTTTTTTTTAGAAGGCAAATCGACTTTAGAATCGAAAAAAATGGGGAATTGTTTTTTTTTAACGGGTTTAATTTTTTTCACACAATAAATCTGTACTGTTAAAATTTTTTATACAGGCCACCTAACAGTAACCAGTCTTGGATTGATTTCTATGAGCAGCAATCAATTACTGCAGAATTGAATAATCTAGATTTGTATGTAATTGCAGATATGAACATTAACTATTCATAACCTAACAATTTTTAATAATAGCAAATGGGCGCATATTGTTCAAGATTTTGGCCTCGAGCAATTTATTCCAATCTCCTACTAGAGTAACTAAAGATATATCTACTATAATTGACCATTTATACGTATCTTCCCCTTAACCATATTTATTATGTGAGTGTCCTCTTATTTAAGCTTAAGCGATCACTATCCATTGTCGTTTACAATAAATTGTGTTGCAAGAAGGGAGGGCAAATGCTTTCTCGCATAAAACGATAAATTATCGTTCTTTCAAAAGATTTTAATAAACAAAAATTTAAAAATGATTTGAATGCTATTAATTTTGATATGATTGAAACTATTGCAGAGCCAAAGAACTCACTTGATGTTCTATACAATATGATTGAAGCATTATTTAACAAACATGCCCCTGTAAAAGTAAAGCGTGTTAAAAAGGACTAAACAACCAGATTGGTACTCTGACGAAATTAAAGAGGCCCGCAATAAAAGAGATCACTATAAAAGTTGTAAAGACTGGATTAAATTAAAAGTTATGGAGAAATAAATGTCAGGCTGTTATTAAAAAGAGTAAGAAGATGTTCTATAACAAGGTAGTTGAAGATTCGAGAGATTGTAAATATTTATGGCAAAATTTAAAAGACATATCAAATAAGAATAAGCAGCAACCGTCTTTACCAATCACATTAAACATTAATGATGTTCTTTTTGAAGGAAATGTGAATGTTGCAAATGCCTTAAATAAACCATTTTACAGAAATTTCAAAAACTTATTAAGAATCTAAGAAATCTAATTTTAATGTTAACAATTTTTCGTATTTAAAAGATTTTCTTTTTCATAAAAAATTAGACATAAGCAATTTGACATTGATTCATAACCACATTTGAAGTAAAGCTGATATTTTGAACAACCTTGATAAAAAATAAATCTTCTGGCATTGATGGAATTGGTCCTTGGCTTAACCGAATTTTGATGATGGGAAATATAAAGGTGCTGGTATTTTTAGATTTTTAAAAACCTTTGATTTAGTTGACCATAATATACTGTTCATAAATTAAAAACTTTATCATTTTTCTGAAAACTCTGTACAATTTTTCCAGTCTCATATCTCTCTAACAGAGAGCAAATTGTAAAAGTCAACAATGATAAATCTGAAAGCTTACCGGTTATATCAGGCGTGCCACAGGGCTCAATCTTAGGTCCTATACTGTTTCTTTTATATGTAAATGATATGTCAGTCACTACGAATTCAGACATTGATATGTATGCAGACGATTCAACATTACACATAGCTTACCAAAATTTGAGTAATATACAGTCTGAGTTGCAACTAGAATTACTAAAAAATACAGGAATTGTGGACTCTCAATAATATGGCCATAAATCCAGAAAAGACAACGTGCATGATAATTGGATCAAAATGTAAAATAAATAACATAGGGCAATCTTTCTCTGCATATTGAGAATTCGAGTATAAATAATGTTCATTGTCAAAAGCTACTTGGATTGCATATTGATAAACTGTCTATCTTGGAAAACACATATTGACAAGAACGTGTTTCTAAAGCTTGCTTCTTAGATATCACTGCTGAAAAGAATTCAAATATTTCTTACACCTGAAATGAAACAATTATTTTATAACGCTTACATTGCCCCTACTTTTGATTATGGATGTATTATTTGGTCCCAATGTAACAAATCAGATCTAAATAGAATAACAAAATTACAAAAAAAGAACCGCCAGAATTATTTTAAATAAACGCGTAAAAACAAATTCTCTTGATATGTTTCAAAATATGAAATGGTCATCTTTTCCATCTAGATCTAAATACTTTTCTGGAATTATGGTATATAAAGCGATGAATGAATTAACGCCAGCATATATTTCTAATCTAATTCCGTTATCTCAAAATAAAACTTACTTACTAAGATCAACACATAAAAAAGATATTATGCATAAACAACCTACAACAAATTATTTGAAACGTACTTTTTATCATTCTAGTATGGAATTATGGAACACTATTCCTTTAAAAATAAGAAATCCTTCAAGTCTTAAATTGTTTAAATCACATTTCAAACATTTATTATTATCTAGAGATGAATTATAGAAAATACCCCCCCCCCTTTACCTATACTATAATATAATATTATGTCTGTCTTCTTTGTTGATTAAGATTTACTGTATGTTATTGCTTGAATATGTCCATTGTTATGTTTATGTTTTATTGAAGGCCTTGTTGAAAATAAGATTTTGCATTATATGTGTTGTATGTATTGTCTTAATAAGTTACCTTCGTTAAATACAGAGTTTATTATTATTATTATTATTATTACTTTCATATTTGTACTGACAAACTGAACAAATTTGCAAGGAATTTTTAAAACCTTGGGACCATTATTGATTATTATCTAATCAAAACAGAGTGGATTTGGCTTTAGAAAAACACTTTAAAATCATTTGTATACCCTAACTGTTTTATATTCATGTACATGTAATACATTTATATCTGCAATAATGAAATTGCATTGATATTTCTGTAAATGGATTTAATCTTTTATTTCTCACATTATTCAAAATTTCCTGATAAATAATGCGGTTAAGTTTAGAAAAGAACAACTTTGCAACATTGTCCTTGTTTATTATAATTTTAACAATTCTAAGACAGAATTAATACCAAAACCGATTCTTATTCTGTGTACCTGACATGTTTAAAAAATAGCAAAAGCATATATAGTCCCCTCCGGAAGTTTCCGGACATAGTTACAACTCATATAAAATGAAAGAAATATCAATGAAATAACAGCAAAGGAACATTTTATCTCTTTAATCTTCAACAATAACATCAAACATCGGCAAAAACAACACTTGTCAACATCCTGATGCCATAAATGTCAATAGTTAGTCAATATTATCCAATTGTCCCCAAAACGTCCTCATTCATAACATTACAGATTGTGCATCTTAATAATCGGTATGCCCTCCGTGGGCTTCAATGACAGCCTGTATTCTGTTAGGCATACCTCTTTCAAGCCGAGAGCACCTTTCTCTGGGTATGGCCTCCCATGATGCCACAACATTTGCCCCCAGTTCACCCATGTTGCGGCTAAATTTGTTCTTAAGTCCGCATTTGACATCCCATCACAAGTTTTCTATGGGATTGAGGTCTGGTGATTGTGGGGGCCATTGAATACACCTTATTCCATTGTCCTCCTTCCAGTCATGAACTATTCTCGCTCTATGACATGGCGCATTGTCATCCTCAAGCCAATAATTGTCCCCATATCCCAGGAGATGGGCTGATGGCACTGCAAAATTTTCCAGAATGTTCACATATCCTGTTCCATTTAACCTTCCATCAACTCTAGTAAGCATGCCTATCCCCCTGTATGTCATGGCACCCCACACCATTACCCCACCACCTCCAAACTTCACAGTTGGGATTACACAAGTATCCTTGAACTTTTCACCGGTACGCCTACGGATGTAAACACGGCCATTAGTTTGAAACATGTTAAATTATGACTCATCTGTGAAAAACACACATGACCAGTCTACCCAAGACCAGTGTTCATAACGTTTAGCAAACTCCAGACGCAGTTGGCGATGTCTGGCAGTTAAAAGAGGCTTCTTAACAGCTAAATGTCCATTGAGGCCAGCGGCACTAAGTCTGCGTCTCACGGTAGAACTTGAAGCATTCACTCCAGCTTCCTGCCAGACCATCCTCAGGACAGGAACTGTTAATTTTCGGTTCTGGAGGGAAGTTTGCACTAGTAGCCTGTCATTCCTCATGTTGGAGACCTTGGGGCGTCCAGATTTTGGTCTAGGGGCATGAGAACCGGTCTCTTGAAGACGTTGTAGGGACTCGTAGACTGTTGACCTGAAATACAAAATTCATGAGAGTGTTAAAAAAGGGGAAATTCTCACTTTTGTTTGCCAGAAACAACAATGCAACACTAGCAGACAGTTTAAATTAAGACAAAAACGTATACTAAAAACTTACAATGACTTACCTTGACCTTCCAAGCTGGCATGCAATCTCTGCAACAGGAACACCCTGATCCCTCATGATCTCACAGCGTAATCTCTCCTCCAGTGACAGCATTCTTCTTTTTATTGTAGGTAATGACAACTGCCATCACATGTTATTATACTCATTACATTTTAATTTTTTTTCTGATTTTGGACTGTTTGTTCTGTACACTTCACTTTATGGTTAATTAAAATGTACCACAAACAAACACATGTGTTTAAAGGAAAACAATTTTTGGAGGGCACAAATGATGACTTTTGAAGACAAATAATGTTACTTTATTACCTCCCTTTATCACACCTTATCTAAAGGTACTTCTTTTGTTTCAAACTAATAAAATAAGCAAATTACCTAGAAAATTTCAATAAAAAAAGTTTGTACGGAAACTTTTGGAGGGGACTGTATACTCGTAAGTAATACAGCCACAATTACAAAAATAAATAGATACGAAATGAATATTTAAATAAAAACATAATAAAAAGAATTTATCAACGCGCATTCAATAACATTATGTGAATATATATTTAAGTTATAAATACATAATAACCTCCATTTGACACTATTTAAACAGGAATATCTGCCCGTAATTTTACCGTTATAAGAGGAGATTACGTATAGATAATAAATGTACCTAGGAAATCACAGTCATGTTTCTAAGATTAAAGTGATAATTTATATCCATCTAAGCGAAAATGGTGTATATACAGGTAAACAGAGCTTTTTAGTTTGCCATAATTATTTTAAAATTTTTATATTCTACTATGCGGAAATAATAACTCGTGTGACTGATGGGTAATTCTTTAATTACCCTTCAGAATGTATCTCTAACGCTCAATTTATAAAAAAGAGTCGGGCAGTCTTTTGAAATTTGAGGATGTTTGTTTTTATTTTATACTTTCGATCTAATATCATTAATTTCATTTTATCAGACTTATCAAATGTAATGTAAATGTTTGGCATCGTGGTCTTCTTTACAAACTCCGAATAATTGGTATTTCAGGCCAACTACTGGCATGGTCCAGGACTATCTATCGGATAGAAAACAGTCTGTTGTTTTGTCTGGTGTATATTCTGATACTGTCGAAATTTCTGCAAGAATCCACACTTGGGCCTCTCCTGTTTCTCGTCTATGTCATTGACATAGTTTCCGATATATTATTGATGACCGATTCGACTTTTTGCCGATGATACTACACTCAGTATTATTGTTGATAGCCCTCTTTATGCTGCTAATTAATTAAAAACAAGTTTGCGTAAAATTTACTCTTGGGCTGATCAGTAGTTGGTAAATTTTTATCCGTCAAAAACATAATCCCTGATTACTTCACGTGAAAAATTAAACCCGCTCACCCAATTGTTTTCAACAACACACAAATAATAAATGTTACAAACCACCAACATCTTGGTATTACTTTTTCTAACGATGGCTCATGGAGTGTCCATATAATGGATGTCAAACACAAAGCTTGGCAAAGAGTTAACATTTTAAGATCATTCAAATTTACTCACGATCGAAAATCACTTGATATTGTTTATATGTGTTTCATTCGCTCGATTCTTGAATACACGACTGTAGTGTGGGACAATATCACTGTTGCAGAGGCTGAGGAACTTAAAAGCATTGACATAGAGGCACAGGAGCAACACAATTGGTTTCATTAAAAAATCTACACAGAATCTTCCCTTGAACTTTAAGATCAAAGACTTTAACTTAAATTTATTCTTTTTTATAAAAATGATACATTTTGAGTCACCTTTTTTCTATCACTTTATCCTGCTGGAAACATCATCTCTTGCAGCCTTCGGAACTCGGATCATTTGAGAAACATTGATTGCAATACACAGCTTACCGTCAACTATATTTTTTGGAACTCATTTCCGTCTGACATACTTATCGGCTTTTAAACAAGCTATAAACAGGAACACATCAAAAACAACCTCCCTCTTTCTACCATATAGGTAATAGATATTTAGCTATTCAACACGCACGTCTTCGCAGTACTGCAGCTCACTTAAAGAGCATCTATACTCAAAAACATTATAGATGTGCCTGTGGCGGATTTGAGGATTCAGACCAATTTCTCTTACGCTTTCTGATTAACACAAATCAAATAGTCGGTCTTCTGACTAATAGTTCACATATCCAACCTGTTTCTTAGATATCCTTCTATTTGGAAGAGAATCCTTGGACAACGACACTAACTCATTTTTTACACACCTACAAAATTACATTTCACGTACAGGCCGTTTTAAATGATAACTATCTCGCTCTGACATGGACTTGACCCTTGCAAAACACTCTTCCTTTCTTTCTCAAGTTTTTTTTATCCTTATACGTTATTTTAACACAAACTCACAGTTCATTTTTCTTTCTTTTATCCTCTGTCGTTTTCTCAAAAATATTATTACATATTGATTATTACACCATCATGGCAGATTAGCATGATAGTCAGAAACGAGGCTTAGCATAAGTTTCTAGCTTGCTCCTCATTTCTAAAAGATAACCTATTAAGTACATTCATTAATTTCTGTATACATAGTAGTTTTATTTTAATTTTGAATCCATCTGTAAATATTTATGTGTTCTTTGAATGATACATTATGCTAGCAATTTATTGAAAATATAAATTGTTTAAACCAAATGTATTTTCAAGTGTGGACAAAAATTAACGGAAATTGTGAGTTGACCTTTAACAATGACTAAATTCGTCTGTAGTAACATCCGATTCAACTCTAGGCTGACACTATCCGGCATTTCATGTTAAGGAATATCTTTATTGTTACCATAATGCATAATTCAAGTAAAAATTTGAAACAAGTTTTTTGGTTGCACATTTCAATGTTTGAAGTTGGCCTTTAATTTATTTGAAAATAAAAAACGAAACATAAAACGTTTTAAACAGTTTCACAAAAGAACAGATTAAATATTCAACATACATTTCAAGAGGAATTAAATTATGATTTTGAACTTTAATTTGTCTTAAAACCACGGAGTTTCAGAGATTTACAGCTGCACTATATCATTATGTTATTGGGCTAATGTTTTTTTTTGTAATTATGCGCATGCCAAGTAGATTTTACAAAATATCACTAACATAATTTCTTTTTTCTTGTGTTCCCGTTTCTATTTTAATACCTATACCAAATAAAAAAGTATAAAAGCATTATTCGTAATTTTATCATGCAACGTCTTGAATAAATAATTTCGCCTCATAAAGAAGTTGTATCTTATGTTTGAAACCTATTTAATCATACTAAAAAAAGCTACGTTTATGTTCGTAAACAGTAACTTACTTAAAAGTGGCTCCACTGAGGTTTTAATTTACATAACGAGGAAGAAATTAATTTTATTTTTCGAGATTAATGTTTCATTTGATGTAGGTCTAGATAAATAACTTGTATGCACAATTAAGATCATTTTGCAGAATTCAACATTTCAACACGAAACATAAAATTCCGTGTCGGTTTTTTTAGGGCTGCGCAATTTGGATGCCAGCTCTCCTCGTTGATCTTTGTAGTAACTCCTATTTGTTTTGTGAAAAAATAAATCCAACAGAAATGAAATGTCCTTACAAACCTAACGCACTTGTTTATTATTAATGATGGAATAAATTAAATTTTAAACTTACGTACAGGCTAATGAAAAAATAATCTTGATGATTCATTTGCATGGAAATTATTATATTATTGCGACCAGATTATCTTATATGTCAGATATTATTTGTTTATTGTATTCCAATAAACAATAATTATGGACATTTGTACACAATTACGTAAATATATCAGGAATTCTTTTATACTGACCATTTTGCGAATTGTGAAATAATTTTAGGCAGTTATTTCTTTCTTTGTACTATAAAAGAAAATAGATAATCCATTGAAAACAAAGCAAATGATTCGGGTTATAAATGAGTCATATCATTAGAGACAATGCAATGTATTACATTACTAAAGCTTTCTTCCACCGGCTTTAGCAGTATTCAATCCTCAACACAATATGCTCTGGATCAATCATCCAGAAGGACAGAAAAATATGTAAAATAAAGCAAGTGAAAAAAAACCCTGAGATGAAGTAAGACATGTAAAGCATCTTAAGTAAACTATTTTCGACTTAAGCCAAGCTTAAGGAATAATGTAAGCATACAGGTGTTAACAATATATGTTATCAAACTAAGAAGTGTTTGCTTGAATATCGTTTTTTATTACCCAATCCATAAAACCCATAAAACATAAATAAGATGAGAAAATAAAAATAAACCAAGCACAATGTTTCTTATCCGTCTTGTTTTAATGCATTACAGTGTTGCCATTTTATGTAAAAAAAACAGAATTAAATAACTAAAAACAACAAAAACAATAACAAAAAAAAAGAAAAGAAAAAAACACAACAACTTATGCTCAATTCTTGTCTAATTCTTGTCTTATTCAATTCTTCGCTTTTTTTCTTAACTATAGAACAATTTGTAATTAATACTGTTATAACGATCACAATAATTTCCACTTTACTAGTACTATAACTTGTAAATCCGCTCGCTGAACGTATTATGGAGTTATCGGAATAGTTATCTACGTGACAATTGATCAAAATGGTCATTTGTCTCTAACCGCTGTTTCAGAAATTATGTGGAGTGAGTATTCGATCACTTGTGGATAAACTGGTTAGTGGTAAGATAGATCGATCGCTGAACTATGACCAAATATAAACATGTCGAAAACATACAAACAACAAAACTTGTTTATAGTATTAAGGCCAAACAAGTCTGGGAAAGCTAATATTTTTATTTTTCAAAAGCAATCTTTTTATAGTATCATTGTCATTTTTGCAAAACGTAATTCACGTGCCGTATAGCTGAACCATCTTTTAACTTCTTTTGCGCATTTGGCAATGAGTACAGTGATGGTGATTTTTAATGAAAGTCACCACACCATTTGTTTACATTGTGCTTCTTTTATTACACATTATCTTATTTTCAGCACTACTTATTGGGTGATAAGCAAACAGGTTCCAAGCCCGTTATTTCAAATTGATAAAGCAACCCTCGTCCTCCAAAGAATAAAACAAACCAAATAAGTAAACATATTCATTGTTAGGCTAAATGTACCTTTAACAACTAATTAACGCTGTATACATACACATAAAATAGAAATGATATGATTTGGGAAAGCTGTTGACATCTTAATCCAATCACAACAAGTTCTTCAAAAATAATACTGCGACGTGCTCTGTTAAAGATGTTCTATATAATTTAATCTTAATGATCATTGATTAAGTGAAACAGAAATATATTAAAATTTGACTCAAGGATTTTCTTTTTCAGTACGGAAAAAGAGGAGATAACTACCATTTTACATTTGTAATAAGCGTTTCATGTAAAGTACGTATATGCTAGCATTCATATTTTCATGCAAAGATCTTGATTTTGCAGCTTCAAAAAAGTGACATATAAAGAACTAGTAGAACACTATAGACAGTTACAGAAAAAAAAACAAGCAAAATTAAAACATTTGACCTTAAATGTTAACGCCATTAAAGCGGGAAGATCATGATTAGGTGCAGTAAGGTGAACTTTAAGATTTTTCCCCAAATGTTTTCAGTTGAATAAGAAACAAATTGACAATTTATTTTGTTTTCTTAAGTTTATACAATTGGACATTTTAGGGAAGGAATCTTGTAAATGAAAATTGATTCTATGGAAAACATGTTGGCAGAAAACTGAAAATTTATTTGTTTAGATGTTTGTCTTGCTGTTTTTGTTTTCTGAAAAGTCATCATTCTATTCAAATTGGAGTCCAATTTTTAGCTCGACTATTCGATAGGAATAAGTAAAGCTATTGTAGTCACCCGAGCGTCGGCGTCGGCCACTTGGTTACCACTTATGTTAAAGTTTTTGTAATAGTTTTTGTAATACCTCAAATATTTTCAAAGTCCATTGACATATGGCTTTGAAACTTTGCACACTTGTTTACCATCATGACCCCAACCTGTAGACAGGAGTAAATAACTGTATCAAGCATTTTGACAGAATTATGCCCCCTTTTTGACTTAGAATTTATGTTAAAGTTTTTGCAATACCTCAAATATTTTCAAAGTCCATTAACATATGGCTTTGAAACTTTGCAAACTTGTTCACCATCATGACCCCAACCTGTAGACAGGGGGAGATAACTGTATCAAGCATTTTGCCTGAATTATGCCCCTTTTTCGACTTAGAATTGATGTATAAGTTTGCATACCACCTCACATATTTTCATATACTATTGACATCTGGCTTTGAAACAAGTTGAAATTTTATACTCTTCTTTGAGAGCATAATAGGACCCTCTTCAAGGCCTATAACAATAGCATGGTTTTAAAGGAAAATTTAGCCCTTTTGTTAACTTAGAAGATTTTACATTACAAGGCTTTTTAACTATCAAGCATTAAGAATAGTCGAGCGTTGCTGTCCAACCGACAGCTCTTGTTTATAATCTGACATAATTTTAGATAAAGTGTTTGTGTAACGGACTCTTATCATCATAAAATCTTTTAACACGAAATATCATAGTTTGTGTTTCATTGCTTCAGAGGACTTTCGCCTTTTTAAGGTATAACAGTACTCTTGATGTGGTTACACTTGTTATATGATTCGCAATCATGATAATTTAATGAAAATAATTATCAGTCAATTTTTTAATTGAAATAATAATTTCTGTTTTCAACTAATCTGACTTGTTCACCGCTGTGATAAAAGTTTTTGATATTTGTTGACTTGCATGTCGAAAAAATGGTTCAGAATTTGAGATACGCATAAATTTTAACCTTTTTTGAAAAAATTAAGGACGGCTTCCTGTCCGTAAAGTGGAGTATCGGAACGCAAACAAGACCTCATTCTAATGGGATTGGTGTACAGACACTTAATAATTTAGAGGTTTCCTTTCTAACGTCAACTGACTTCTAAATTAAGAACATTTTTTGTTTATTTGTGTCGGTGTCATCTTAAATACCCAGTTTTTATTTTCTTATATGTCGAAACTTTATTTGAATCTTTGGATCAATAATTATCTTTGGAATTACCTACACACGTACATTTATCACACAGTCGACGAAATAACGAGCGAAATAATGCCTTTACTTTATAGAGCTCATGTTGTGATTATAATCCTACACATAAATAATTTCTATGACATTTAAATTGTAACCAAACATGATGTTTTACATTCTAGTTTTCGAAGTTAAAAGACACGAAAATAATATTGAGATGAGATAATTAATTATGTTATCTCACAACTTAATTATCTAATTATAGCTTATACAACCTCAGCAGATTTTACCAATTGATTATTGTAAAACTTGTTATACATGATTTTTTACACCTGAACGTACCGTTTTCAAATAAACTGGTATGACATTATTTACATATAATTATATGTTGTTTTTTTTCACATTATAGCATAAAATCGGCTATTTTTCCCTCTTTTGCCCATGTTATAACGGGACCAAAACCATGCGTTAACATAGTCACGCGCTCTTGTTATAGCCCGGTTTTACCTATGCGCAATACATACAGGGCCTAGCAAACAAACAAAAAATAACGATTTGGCCTGTTTGCCAAGGAGTCATGGGCACTCATTGATTCGAGGGCCTCAATCGCATAACGGCGAGCAGCATAAAAAGTTCAAGTAACTATGCCGGAAATACGGCGTATAGACATTGCCGCTAATCTTGGTTGTCGCCCTTTCTAAGAAACGGACAGTTGTCAATGTAAACAAATATTTGTCATTCAGATTGAACCTCCGACTAAATTACAAATCAAGATAACACAAAATGAATATGAAAAAATGTAGTTTGATTGAGGTTTATATTGATAAATGCTCTTTACTGCAGTATATTTCTTTGAGAGAATAATGTTTAGTTCCTGATATTCTTTTATATTCTTTTATAAACTTGTGTACTTGAAAAAAAAAAAAAAAACGATTCTGATGTCACTGATCTCTTTTCCACCGTCAATCTGAAATCATTCTAGGAATTTCTGAGGGTCATGTTATGTCTTGGGTAGAGTAATTTAATGTTTTTTTTCTTGAGTTAATAAATCTTAAGCTTTGTTAAATCAATTAAAATTCGAATTTTTGAACGGTTTCCCAAGTAGTTGGCCCGCGAAAAATAAAACGCATACGTAAAACATGTAGAATTGGATAAATACCGTCCAAGCACAAGACTTTAATGTATGTGTTTTGTATTAAATATACATCATGGATCTTTTTTAACATTTAATGCTATAATAGCGTCAACGTACGTTTATTTCGTGTTATAAAGTCTGCAGAGTCCCTTGGAACTGTTGGAGCACTCGCCCTACCGGGCTCGGGCACCAACCGTTCCTCGGGACTCTGCAGACGTTATAACACGAAAAAACGTGCCTTAACCCTATATTATGGTTTCGTGTGTATACCCGGACACTTTTTTTCTAACCACCGAATCAGGAATCATTAGGGATAAGTAGTCAAGCTCTTACTGGTTAGTTATCCAGGAAAGTCTGAGTGTAAATACGTAGCCATAATGGTTATTATAGTTTACAATAGAAACCTTCACAATAGAAATAAAGCGGAAAATTATTATTTATTCTTCATAAATAAAATGCTACACGATGGTGTATTGGCCTTCCTCCGTCAGATCGTGTGTTCCTGCCCGTTTGGTTTCCCTGTGGGTGTCATTACTTTAGAATATTGTCAAAGGCTGCGTTCTTTTAACGTTGTTCTTTTTTTTAAAATGTGTTACTTGTAACAAAGAAAATATTGTAAATACAAAATAAACATGTACAAATTACGTTCAAATATGAAATGATTTAACGTCTAGCTAAACACATTTGTGAGTATATATTGTTATTAAAAACAGAAACAAAAACAAAGAAAAAATAATAAAAAAAACATATACATGTATTTCTTCAATATTCCATAGCACAGCTGTCTTTGCACATTGTAAATGTTTAAAAAAAGTATTACACGAGGAACTTCGGTCAATCTGTTCGATTAAAATAAAGATAATAAGAATCCCACCAAAGAGGTTGCTAGAAAGGACGATTTCAGCAATTGAGAAACTTATTGTCAACATGTTTGATTAACCTATTTTTGCTAAATTTTGCGGTTCCGAACCATTCATATTTCTTCTCTGTTCCTCTTGGAAATCATGGTGTATATTTTGTCCCTTTCAAGCTAGAGTTGAAAATCCGGAAGTATTGAAAATCGATGCCTTCCCTAAAGGACCAAAATATAACAACATTGAGATGAAGTAACTCTTAATACGGCTGCCGAAATAACTAGTGTATATCCCTGTTTAAAGGTTTCTCTTTTGGTAGGAAAAAATGTGAGCAAAGAAATTATTTTTAAACAGATAAAGATCAAATTAATATGGCAATCGTATAAATGGGTTATTGGTTTCTTTATCACGAATATATAAAATGGAAACCTAGATCACCATTATCGTGTTGTAAAATTGAAGATATTAAATATATTTACAAAATGCGGAGAAAAAAGAAATAGATATCTCCAGTCGTGTAGCAGAAGTAAATAATATTAACACGATATTGTTTTGATGAGTCGATAGGAAAGAAATCAGAACAATAATTGTTTATGTCAGATTGATAATCAATTTTCCACCTATACTCCCTAAAATAGTATTGATATCAAGTAGATGCCAATATGCGAGAGAATTGCAACCAATTAGTGATAATAACGGCTTTACGAACTCTTTTAAAGAAAACACCCTGTACCATTAGACCACAATTTTTCTTGCCTTTTATAGACATCTATATCTACAATAGTGTTAGACGGTAAGAAATGTTTTTTTTTTAGAGTAATTGTTGCTTAATGAATATTACGCCTTGCATCGACTTGGCTTATATTGTACGACATAGGATAGTTCATACAACTTCCTGAGAGTAACAAAAGAAGTGTATTACATAAATAATTTTGAAAGTCAATCGCCTCAGTCCCGTCTCGCTTCTCGAAGAAGAGTGTAATGCTTATAAAAAGTAGTTGAACTGATGTTTTTATTTAGTTTCTTATGTGTCCATGCACGTGAGTGAGAAAAATAAGGCTCATTCCCAATGGACCCTCAGTTTGGTATTTCCCTATATCCTCTATATATCTTACCCAGTGATAGATTATATTAGTCTTATGCCAGCTTATCACATGTAATTTATACAATGTTCATTAAATATTGATCAATAATTCTTTAATAATTTACAAAAATATCGATCAATGAGTCTATGAAGCAGCAACTTTAAAAAAATCAGCAGACAGCAGACGACATAAACCAAATTACTGTTGTTTAATTATATGTAACTGTTGACGAAAACAGACAAAACACATTGTAAACTGAAATGACAACCGTAAAACACAATTACATTTGACAACTGTTCAATATAAAATACAAATTAGTGCACGTATTATTTCTATTCTACAGACAACATTGTTTTTCATTTTGTTAATACCTTAACTTAAAATAATCAGTTAAGAGCTCAACAGACGGTAAGATTTTGAAGTACAACACCAATTAAAACTAAGATGTACAAGCAAAGAGTGTAGGACAAAAGCCCTCCCGGACAAAAGCCCTCCCATTAAAAAGTGACAAGGCGGACAAAAGCCCTCCCGTGAAAATGACAAGGCGGACAAAAGCCCCCCGTAAAAATGTCAGGGCGGACAAAAGCCCTCCCGTAAAATGACAGGGCGGACAAAAAGCCCTCCCGTGAAAATAATAGGGCGGACAAAAGCCCTCTCGCAGCGAGTACATATATGTACGTTGAATAGTTTTTTTATTTTCTTTTCAATGCACTCAACATATTAAAATTGTAATCATGAAAATTTTTGTTTTCCATAGGCATGACCCGTGTTTTGTACGGGCTTGAGCACATTCCTGAGAATTAGTGCTAAAATATGTAAGTGCATATTTATTCACATAGATATGAAGGATTACTCCTATGTGAAGTTAATATTACATGTATTAGAGTAATAAATGATGAAAATAAGTTTAAATTAACCAAAATTTAATGTCCAAGAGATTTATAATGTACCTTGTAATGAATCAATTACTTTTTAAAGTGACTTTGTTTTAACGACATTCGTGTAAAAAGTTACCTCTTTAAACATTTCAGGAAGGTATTTTCAGAATAAAAGGTGGTTCTAGCTCATACACATACTTAGGCCAATTGAAAAACAATAAGAAATATATGTAACAATTTAATAGGTTGAGTGCACTGAAAAAAAACACAGGTATTCAACATACATATTCATTTTTGTTACGGGAGGGCTTTTGTCCGCCTTGCTAATTTAACGGGAGGGCTTTTGTCCGCCCAGTCATTTTCATGGGAGGGCTTTTGTCCGCCCTGTTATTTTTACGTGAGGGCTTTTGTCCGCCCTGTCATTTTTACGGGAGGGCTTTTGTCCGCCTTGTCATTTTTTGACGGGAGGGCTTTTGACCGGGAGGGCTTTTGTCCGTTTCCCACAAGCAAATCTTAATGTGTGAAGGCTACTATTTCTTGAATTCGTTAACCTTTATACTAAATGTAAGGGAAAGGACGTATTCTATTTTGAAAATCTTGTCGTACAGACCTCCCGCATTGAAAAGTAACAGATTGCCAAATTATCTCCTGATAATGGGAGTAGTGAATGAAATTCCAGAACAATTAGGGCTAAAAGGTAAACGTAGTAAGGTGAGGTCAGGAGACCCAAAGTTGTGGTATGTTCGAATCCCAAATGTTTCCGAAAATGGTTATGCCACGGTATTAAACTGTTCTCTAATCAGGGGAGGTAGTTTGTAGGCGGCCGGATAGCTCAGTCAGTAGAGCCGCAGTACGTATTCCGAGGGTCCCAGGTTTGAGTCTCGGTCAGGCTGCAAATTAAAAGAAATAAAAAAAATGGAACAAAAGAAGAAAAAATGGAGGTGTTTCAATCATTACTCATGGAGAGAAAAAATATTTAGTGGGTAAAGTATGTAAGGGATCAATTGGGAGGGAACAGTTTTTGAGGGAAACCTCAGATGATTCCTACAATGCAAAATTACGGTCTGCATGCAAGTGTCGTATTGCTTTGAAAATTGCACATCTTATCTCTTATTAGTGTTGTACAACTAAATTTTACCGTCTGTTGAGGCCTTTAGATACACAAATTCATAAATTTTTACATGTAAAACTTTCGCGAGTATCATTCTTGTTGTTTGTCTTTTTTACTAAATGAAATGAAATTAAATCAAATACACAGAACAATTATAGTTTAAGTTCTACTTTTTAATAAAACCTTAAAAATAGAAATAGAAATATCAAAAAGCAAGAGAAATAGAAGCAGAGCCACTATAACTTCCGGTAAGGTGTCTTAAACTTGATAAATATATAACATTATACATGTATAGATAATAAAATAGTTAATAATATCCCCACTTTAACGTTTAGTTAGTTTATTATTCCAGTACAAATTATTAAACGTCGTATAAACATTACAACAAAACTGATATATTATAAGAACTGATTGTGAAGTAATTTTCACTACCTTCATAAACATTTCTGATAAAATGTACTTGTATCAATTTTAAGGCCCAGTATGCCTCAGCAATGCTCTTTTTATTTCTCAAAAGCTTTTATAATTTTGGTGTACTTTTACAGATTCCGAAGAGTAACTCATTGGCTAATTACCTGAACCACATTTTTCATCTGTTTCTTTTAAGCAATAAGTACAATTATACTGAATAAGTATTTTGTTTACATTTTGCTTCTTTAATGACAAATTATTTCACATTTATAGATACTTTCTTAAGGTAACAAGCACCGATGAGTATGTTATTTTATTATTTCATTAGTGCATCATCGAAACTTACGAAATAAAATTGCAATAAAAACTCCCCTTGAGTCTGAAACTATCATGTTTAATGAAACAAGTAATTATTTACATCTTCATGGTTCAGGATAGTTATGGTCTATTCATAATATTAGGTTTTTAATTGCTATAAAAGCTTTTGAATTGAAATAAATGCAATTACTTACATATATTTCACCTGCATAACATTTAGTTTTAAAACAAGTCAGTTGTAGGTAAGATCATGATACACTATATCTGCCAAAATCACTGTCTTAGAAAAGATTCTATCAATGAGAAACGTTCATGGTCAAAACATATACTGTTAAATTACGCTAAGATATCACATTCTTCTGAATATCTTGGATTTAACATCATTTGTCTATGACTCCCTACAGTTTGTTATTTGGTTTTGTATAAGAATTGATTTTGTTGTGACAATGTCTGACAGGAAATGTTTCAGACAAAGCTATTGTTATCCAATAGTATGTTCCCGCTGACAAAGGTCACATCGATATTTAACTGTTTTAGTATCTCCTGATGCCATTTTTTTATAACAAAAACTGGACAAAACTGAGTGCAGATTGTTGTTATCTTGATTGCTTGTTTCGGTGCAACTATTGGCCATTTTTAATATGTTTAGTTACGGGATAAACAATATAGCCACAAGACATATACGTTTTAAGGATGGATCTTTTAATGTTCGAAATTCCTTAAAAATGTTTTGATTAAACATATTTTAATATTCAAAGATAATAAGTTGTGAACAGCTTCACTAGAGAACAAATAAAGTTCGCGTCAAATAAAAAGTGGTAGTCCTTATTGTTAAAACTGACATTGATGTTGTCCTATTATATGAAATTAAGCAACTAGAAATATATTCTCTCATAATGTTCATATCCGTTTAGTTTTACTGCATCACAATTTTGAGTGTCTGAACGATTTCATGTCTAAATTATATGCATGGTTTTCCAGACTAAATTCAATATAATAAGTCTTGTAGTTCGTGCCGCAGATGTCATATATACTGATGTCAAAGTGAAGTAAAAGGAACCATATCAAACAGATCGAATAAAAATACAACAATGATAATAACCTTCTGAACAGATGTTATTTTGTTAGACATTATAAATAATTAATGACACTTTTAGGCTATGTTTCTTCATAATGCGACAATTCGAATAGAAATATTGATGTAAGAAACCCAAATTTCGTTTGTGACTGATTATCGTCATGAAAATAACGAGATATACTACTTTTTGATACTTTTGTATATTCCAACAATTCACAATTATTTTCATTCATAAAACTCATTTGAATATGGAATGCAATAATCATTTCCTAGAAGTTTTAAAGTATGATCGAAGCATATTAAAACGAAAAATAGTATGGAACATTGTTTGCTATCATCTAATCACTTTTAAAACAGAACATACATACCTTCAAAATATACACTTTTCTACATTATATAACATTATTATAGCATTTTTGAATATTGACATTACTCATCATCAAATCTTGAAATAACGTTCTCTTATTATCACAAAACTTTATTATACAATTTTCATCCCCTGGCATATTATATTTGATGTTTCATTTCTTCCTAGGAATCTACTCAACTTCATATGTTTATTATGAAGGTACAAATGCATTCTGCATGTGGTTGCCCTTGTTGAATGATTACCAGATCATTGACACTTTTTTTCTTAAAGAAGACATTAAACATAATTGTTATCTATCATTTTTGTCTAATAATATTTAACTTGATTCAATCTGAATTTGCTAGCACAGAACATAAAAATTATTATACAAATTTTAAAGAAATGATATAAAATTGTTTTAACATATGGTAAGCATCTTTAGATTAATAACTAAAAGAGCACTTATTTTTTTTGTAACGTATCGTAGCGAAATCAAAACCTGATATTATGAGATTGATTACATCATATATGTTTTATTCTGTTGAAAGTAAAAGCTTGATAATATTAACTAAAGCTTGATAACTCAATATGTTCTACTTTATAGAAGATTAATTAAATACTACTTTTCTTTTAAATAAAGTACATTTTTTGTTAAGTCAAGCTGGTGTTAATTGAAATATTCATTAATAATTTTCTTAATCAATAATAAATCTTTTTCTTAACAAATATTCTCGACTATGGTGGAATGTTTAGATAAATAATTTACTTCGGAGATGACTACATACGTATATTTATCACCCTATAGACGGAATAACGGCGAACTAATGTCTCTGCGTCATATTACATATATTGTGGTAATAAGTCTAGGCATAACTAATTTCGATGCCATTATTTGTTATGACATTTAAGATGTTACGATCCACGATGTTTTACATTCTTGTTTACGTCGTAAATAGATGCCTAATTTAGACAAAATGATAAATCTCTCATCTCAAAACTTAATTAATATCTAATTACAGCTGAACTTCCCCAGTTTATGCAAGATCAGCAAAATACACCATTTGATTTTTATAGAATTTGAAGTTTTGAACAGGTAAGACTTTATGTACATAAATAAGCAATGAAAGCAATAGTTGCAGATTCGGTTTGACTGACTCTTTTCATGGTGGATAAAAGTGCAAATCTCTCATGCCCCCTCAGCACCGACTTAAGCAGTATTCAATCTTAGTTTAAACATATTTTATTTATCAATTTTTTACAAGCATGTAACAGTTTTACATCACAATATATATGGATTGGAAAACAAGCATAACACTTATATTAATTCCTTTCCAATCTTCAATACTAAATGTGCTTGAATATATGACCGTGAAGGATCAGAAAAATATATCAAAACTGAAGTGACGTACGGCCAATATGCCTCAAAAATCCAGATTTTTCTATTCTTTAGAAATGCAAAACATGTGTATGATAATATTTTAATAATGGATTAAGAGCAGGTTAGATATTTCACAACTGAGAAAAGTAGCGCTGAACATAAAACAGTGATGGTTCGTAATGGTAGCAAAATATAATCAAAGAAGTATTTTGACTTCAATACGAATTTTTAAATTTTTTTAGAAAATAATATATTTATATCGTTCAGATATCTGATAAAAAACTAAAATGAGTATTATATATTCTTAACCTTGATTTTTATACAATTATGGAGCGTATTCTAGCCTTTGAATAATTGCAGATTTTTCATACAAATTCCTTGACTGAGTAAAGCGTGTTTGAAAATGAAAATGGTGTACTTCAATTTTTTATTAGTTTAAATTTTTTTGAATCGTTCTAGAAGGGATTTGCTCAAAATGTAATTATAGTGAGTCGTTCAGTTCATACTCTAAAATATAAGGCTTCTATAGAAAAGACAAAACCGTAAATTCGCTAACTGTGGATCGTGATTTTATCACATAACATAAAGAAATGCGGCTTACATTTTTCTGGTCCTTTGGAATCATTGATTCAAGCACGAAAATATTGAAAATTGAATGCCGTTCTTGGGGCCGTAAGAGATGCTTTTTACCTTCTTTTTTTCAGAATCTTTATACTCACAAAGGCATTATGTACCAGCTTTAAAATAGAAATGGCCCGCACTTCATTTCAATGTTGATTTCTGGTCTATCAGCATCATTAATTTCATTTTTTTGAATTGAGGATTTAATTCAGCGTTAGGGGCCTAGAGAGAGATAGCACAATTTTCATTATCTTGTTTCAAAAGATAAAATAAATCAATAAATCAATAAAATTAAATGTGGAAAAAACGAACGTTGGATTGTAAATGTTTGTTTCTGTTTTCGTCGCTGTCGAAGACTTTCGGATTCTTTTATTTATTTCTTTTTTTTTCATATGAGCAGCACGGAATTACTTAAATACTACGCATTCTCATCCAATATACAAACTTCTTTCCGAAACAATTTTATCTTTTCCCCTCTCTCTTCCAAACCCCGAAAGCAATGAAAACAATGCAAACGTTTGGTTTGATTTTGTACGTTCATAAGAGATAATGATTTTTCTAAATTTGTGGTATTAAATCATCAATATCTATATAGACTTTGACGCCTGTCGAAGAATATTTGTTCATTCCTGTCAATATTTTTCGTATAAGAGCAATTAAAAAGAGAAATAAAGTTTAGTTCCAACAGTTTATGAACAACATTAATATAAAAATTGTTCCAATGGTGTGTTTGTTTTATTCTTTTAACATGAATATGAAACATGTAGTTGACTAAGCAATTAAAATATTTGACATACATACAAACCGTGCGGATAAGAATGAACACATATTCATTACAGTCGTATAGTCAACAGAAATAAACACGATAATACTTTTGCTATTTGACAAGTCGACAGGCAGAAAAAAAAATAACAACTGAGTTACTTTTTAAGAGCATTATATCAAAGCTATTTTTTTTTGGTTTTGTGCCGTAATTGGCAATTTAGACAGGTGTCTTAGTCAATGATAGTGTTGCAAAATTGTCTTTCAAAAGCCACTATTGCTCATTTAATGTGGTGTTGACTTTAACATGTTAGATTTCTATGATTTTTTTGTAGAGTTGTTTGTTTGAGGATTTCACCATTACATGTTCTAATGTTAAATACTGCTTAAGCCGGTGCTAGGGGGCATGGAAGATTCTTGCACTTTCCAGTACAGTCTGTTATCAGGGTTAACCAAACACAAATTACTGTTTTGATTAACTAATAATGCTGCAAATAAGGCGCACCATTTATTTGTATAAAACTATAAAAAAGAGAAAAAAAAGGATCTCCAAGAACGACCAAAACGGCAAAATCAAAATTGTGCATGCCCTGTTTAATTGAGCCTGTTCATGTTCGAAATAGGATAGGCCTAATGTCTGATTAATTGATATACTTACTGGAAAAGAAAACTGCTTTATTGTTGTAATAATACACGGAAAATTCATAACAATGATTATAATCATGTAATAAACGAATTTATGTTAGATAGTGTCTTACTTCCAAGCTTTTTCCCACCCAGAAAACATAAAAAATATAACATTTACGACGACTTATATAAATAATCGTACTCTATCATGCAAATGGTAAATTATTTTCTAAAATAATGTTGACTTTAATGCTGAACAAGTTATATATTCTTTATTTGTTTAAAAATTATAACAATCAAACAAGTTTCACATTTAACTAGCTAGTCAATGGTTAAACAAGAGCACATGACACATTCATTAGCCACTTATCCAGATAAGTCCCCATATTTATGATCACGAGATCAAGCGTTCTCTTAGACTTAAATATTTGAATGTGATGATTGAAAAATTACGGATAACTGTAATTTTATCAGCTTTATCACTACCACCTAGGTATCGTGCAACAGGGTATACATGGACAGATGCTACTCAATATTCAGTCAAATACAGGAAAATAAATAATTTGCACATCGTCTTAAGTACAGAGAACACAAAAAAAGAGAAAAATACATTGTATGACATAGCTTTGACACAGACATGATTAAAAACCATTTACACGAAAATCAATCCTATGATTCACATTAAATTTTTCCCACTTGTTTCGCAAGATGTGATCAAAAGAGTAAAATGTTGCATCCTTAAACTGTCCTAGCGGGTAGATGTTTACGCCAAACGCCCGCCCTGCAAATATTATACTCTGAAGAAAGCATTATTTAATGTATCTTAAAGTGATATGAAACATTCACAGCCACAATGTATTCATTTACACAATACACTAAAAGGTTTGCTTAAAATGCAGTGACACTGTGACACTAAATATTATTTTTAGTACCCATTTTTGACCTGAGCCCAGATTGCGCCTCAGTATAAACATCGTATTTTCTGCACATTATGTTGATACAATTCAATTTTCGTGTAAATAGTTCCCAAAAATACTAAAATATGTATACTTCTATAGTAGCTTCATTTATAATTTCCTTATTTTAGGTAATGGTAAGACATATCCATCTTATGATATTTCAGGAAAAAGGCCAAGTGTCATTATGCTCATTTGTTTCACTGTCGAGCTAAAATAAATATTAGTTGTATATTTCAAAAGCTTGACTATTTTTATAGAGTTTGAACAATACTCGAATATAACTACTGTTCAAGATTTCAAAAATTTATTGATAAACCTTTAGGCCTCCTCATTGAAAAATATACAAGTAATGTTGTCTTTTATCTAATGCATAGAACTGGTTCATTGCAGTGTTTCTAATTTCATTATGTTAGACACTTAATGATTAAAAATTATCAAGTGTTGTTGGCATTCTGTAATTCTCTGAAATATTAGCAGCGTATATCATTATATAAAATAAAATATAAATTTAAAATGGTATTTATTTGCTACTGAAGCTTCACAATAGGGACATATACGTTCATATGTACTGAAGCCAAAGTGTCTACCTGTTTCAATAAGAAGATTGTGAACAGAACATGTAAATGAAGCAAAACATTTTCGAAATTTGACAATATCCAGTACATGTACATAATTTTCAACGCTAAATGTTGTTTTATATGACGCATAATATGTCAATTTCTCAATAAGCATACATTTGGCACTCTAATTTTGTAGGTATTGATCTTTTAGTTTATGTTTAGAATAAAGAAAAAACCTGTCTACAATAAACAGACTGCCAAAATCTTTCTACACATTGATCATTACAGATATTTCCTGAATGTGTTCTTATAGATATTAATGTGGGTCACGGGTATTATTGATTTCTAAGGTGACTTTTATAATAAAATTGAATAAAAAAAAGAATAAATAAAGTTATTTAAATTTTACCTGAACACTTAGTAATTAATCTCGGACGGGCATAATGTCACTTGAACTAATTCAAGTGTTTTTAAAGACCATCCGCAGACATATTTGATTGTCATATGCGAGAATATAATCAATTGTCCTTTTATAATTTACAGAAATATCGATTCAAGTGTCTATGAAGCAGCAAATTTTAAAACAAATCAGCAGACATCAGACGGCATAAACTAAATTACTGCTGTTTAATTATATATAACTGTTCACGTAAACAGACAGAACACATTATATAACGTGAATGACAATGGCAAAGTACAATTACATAAGGCATCTTTTCAATAGAGTATAATAATTAGTTTACTTATTTTTACTGTTGTACAGACGGCAATATTCTTCATTCCTTTAATACCTTTAAGATAATCTGTTAGAATACCAATTGATAAAAAAAAGTCTAGGTTTCAGTGATATATGGTTAAATTTTGACACTTCCTGTAATTATTTTTTGTATTTTAAAAGAAAGATTACAAGAACAGTATATCCAAAACTGGAAAGTGGAGATACATAATGTAGCTAAACTATACTATAAACAATTTAAAATTGTTTTTTATGATAAATATTTAGATATATTAACTACAATTAACAAAGAGAGCTATATACTAATATCAGGATATCAGAATATCAGCACATAATTAAAGTAGGAAGATATACTTGCATTGAAAGACAAAATCGTAGCGGGGGCGTCCGTGGCCGAGTGGTTAAGGTCGTTGATTTCAAACCACTTGCCCCTCACCGCTGCGGGTTCGAATCCCGACAGGGACTTTCGATTCTTTCATGTGAGGAAGCTATCCAGCTAGCTTACGGAACGTCGGTGGTTCTACTCAGGTGCCCGTTCGTGCCTGAAATAATGCACGGAAGGGCACCTGAGGTCTTCCTCCACCAGTAAAGCTGGAACGTCGCGATATGACCTACTGTGTCGATGTGACGTAAAACCCAAAACAATCAAACAAACAAAACAAAATCATATATGTTAACTTTGTTTATCACAATCAGTTGAATCTGAGTACCAGTTTTATCATGCTGTAATAAATATTTAGATTTTCGACAGAAATATTTTGCAAATAATGCTTGGCATTCAGTTCAAAGGTTCATTAATATTATGTCATCAAATCGTAGAACTAGTATTGTAAAAATGCAAAATTTTTAACGGACTTTATAAATTGAGAATTTTAACCCGTGAAAATAATGCTGCTTCGTAGGATTTATTTTCTTTGTGAGTTTAAATTTTCTTAACATTTAATATTTTGTAAAGATTAAATGTGTAGTAATGTCTGTAACTTTTATGTAAACTGTATGTCTTGACAATATTTAGTATGTGTAAATGATCAAAGGCATTTATAATGCCGAATTCCAAATAAATGAAACGAAATGTAATTGATAGAATAAAAGTTACTGCTTAAATAGTCGTGAGTGCCATTCTCCTTTTCGCCCTTGCTGATATTTGTACTCATAGTTAACATAAAAGATAATTTAAGCAAAAGATACAACACAACTCTGGATTGAATTTTTTTTAAGTAACAGCGAGCTCGCAGACCTAGTCGCCAAATAATCATTACGGCAACGCAGGTACCTTCAAAGGTAAAATGATTTTGAAATGTTTGGTCAAAAGTACTTAAATTTGGAGGGGACTGATGGGAATAAATTTGCCAGCTCTTTTATTTGGAGATTCAAATGTACGAATATAATACGTTTCTAAAAAGGAAATCATTTTCCGAATTTGGGATTGTAAGCGAGTTATTTATCGTTGGACAATAAAAAATCATGCAAATGCTAAAATGTACATGAAAAGAATGAAACGCAAATATACAGAACAATAGCTTTTTATAATTATAGTCAAAGTGATAATTGTTGTATGCTTTTTTTTCATAAATTCCTTACTCAATAGAAATAGACATGGTGTAATTATAAGTATCGGTATGTTCACATGTCACGATAATTACATTTTCCCTATATAGAATTGAATTACTTTAATTAGTTTTCCAAGTTCTATGACGAAAGCAATACATTTTAAATCAATGCTTACATTGCGTATCACTGTAAATACCATTCGAACGTTAAGAACATGCATTAGAGATATAATGTTGAAAGAAATCTATATTGGTCCAGAACAAATTATTACTGAACGTTTTGTAAGAATTACTTTAAAATTTGATACATGAAGTAAATAATCTATATTTAATTTGATTTTAGCAAATATTATATTGCATGTTATAATACTGAAGTAAGGCACATTATTTAAATTTAACTTATCTTAAGCTGAAACTGTTACCAATAAAATTCAGAAAAGTTTTATTTTGCTATTGCACGAGTAGAAACTTCGTTTTTAGTCCGAAACAATGATGTTTGTGAGAAAACTATTTTTTACTTATTATACTGTAAATGACTTGTGCTAAGTATAGTTTGATCCTTAAGGTGACAACGGAGTCAATTATCACTGAAAATACCTAAAATGAGATTTTTTGTTTAGTAGATTTATCAACCTTTTCTGAACACATTCCTGTTTTAATTTTGGAAGCAGTTAGTCCAAAAAATGTGTTTTTAAACGTTTTAAAACGGTACCTGTACCATTTTTATCTGCTATTCGCGTAACCTGTCAATTATCGATAAAGCTCCGCCCCCTGTTGAGGCATCAATGAGGGAAATCGGTAGTTCCATATATGCATGAATTACCGATCCATACTGGTCCATACCACTCGTAATTCATGTATCGTACAAATACCGTACATCTTTTATGAATATCGTCTACCTTTTATTTAGCCTTTTTTATAAAATAAGAAATTATCGGCCAATGTACGTAACATAATGTATGAAACATAAATAATTAAGCATAGCGGCAAATCGCACGACCACGGGGTTGATTAAAAATATAGTTGCTAAAATATCCATAATGTGTGAAAATAATTTGTCTGTCCCGTTAATCTGATAGATATTACATTGAGTTTATGGACTTTTTTACGGATTCAAGGACTTGCTTTTCATTCAACCTCGTTTTCTAACAATGTCAAGTAAAACAACAACAAAAACAGACAACATTTTTTTTTTGTGAACGCCTATATGACTTGTGGTAAGGTGTCCCTGACAAATTTCTAAACCATTTTAGGTTGTCTAAGGATGATTATTTCTCTATGAATCAATAAAAAAGATAATAAAATATATTATCAGTGAATGCTTTGAATAAATTGTTCGCCAGTAAATCGAACACAGTACTAACAAACCTGGGACAAAGTATGGAATTTATTGTATATCCCAGTAGAAACTGGATCTCTATGTCGTGCATAGATGATACGATACGTGTATTCATGATAATAGAAGTCAAGAAGGTCAGATCATAATGATCGAGTGATACCTTTTATTTCTATTAAAATATGTGAAGCATTTATATAAATTTGGAGGAAAAAATATATAATATCCCGTTCTTATTTGTACATCTACCATGGACTTTAAAAAGACCGTCAGAAGCTCAGTTTCTTATTTTAATTTATATTTTAACGGAATTTCATACACGAATACACAGACAGATTGACACTGGTATAATATAATAATAATGCTGATGATAATAAAAATAAACTTCAAAAGTGAAACAATTAAATACACAAATACGTTCCATTTCTCCCCACCGAGTGCCTCAATTTTTACCGAGAGTCACGTGGCATGTGCGACCGATACCAGACGGACGGTAAATCACGTTAAGATTTGAAGAAATTTCTGTTATAAACTGATATTAATCAGCAACTTTTTAATTGGTCAGATGTCACTGGGTCATAAAATGTTGTTAGAGTATGTTACTGCAACTTGTGACCCTCTCTGGTGCGATATTTGTGTATTATGCAATTATTTAGCGTGAAACGTAGGGGTCCGAGAGAGAACAGTCGATTTATGACACTTCGTTTAATGCGGGTTGGACTAACTTTGAATCGGCATAACTTTTTTAATAATCAAGCAATTAACATGCGGTTTAAAGCACATGAAAGGGAATTCATTAACGGAGGGAACCGTGTCAGGGATTTTTGTTTGCTCAATCAGCGACTTAATTATCTTTAATTACGTAATATGTATGGTGAAAAAAGTCGCATAAAATGTTTGACGTTACGTAATATTTTTTTGAGAAAAGATAGAAAAAATTTGAGACACGGTTCCCCAGATATTATACGTATGATTATTTTCCAAAAGTTTGATGACAAAAAAATAAAAAATGACTTTGATATGACGATTTAAAATTTTAGGATTTTTATTAAAAATCAATCATTTACAAAGGCATTTTTTTCAAATATTTTATTTTTTATGATGATCAACGACATTTAATGCACAACGATTAAATAAATAACAATTATTACTAAAATAAGTTGGTTTAAATGACATTTATGTGAGTACCACGGAAAGTGTCTGTTGTCACCTTAAGTAATACTTAGATTGGAGTAGATATGAAATCTGTTGATTTGGATTAAATGCAAAGACTAACTTTTATTCAACTTGCATGTCATAGTTTTTTTTATAGATTAAGATTCATTATCACATCCAAATATACCGTCTTAAGATAGATTTTGTAAAGAGAAATAAAAATAACATTTTACTGTTAAGTGTCGGTAGTGGAGACAGATCTTGTAATTTTCTAAGATTAAACATCATATGTGTATGACTCTCAACAGTTTGTTATTCAATTTTCTATAACAATTGATTTACGCGTTTGTCTGGCAGGAAATGTATCATACAATGCTAACGTTATCAGATATGAAATCCAGCTAACAAAGATCACATTGGAATTTGAAAGTGTTAGTATCTTCTTAATAAATTTAGTTATAATCAAAGACTGGTCAAACGAACAGTATTTTTTTATTTTCTGTATTGCTTTTGATTATCTATTGTTCCTATTGTGAATCGGGATGTCTGCGTTCCTTGAACATCCTTGTTACCATAACTGATCTTAATTGTAATATATTTTATAATTTTTATTCAACTATAGCTTATTTGTATACAATTTAATGACTGTGCTGTTTTACATTCTTTCAAACCATGTTTAACCGTTATGATTTGATGTATTCACAAATTATCTTTTTTTGTAACCGGCTTAATTTTGTAAAATTGTTGGTAATTTACATATTCACTGCTTTATATATATTCACAGAAATTATCATTCAACAAAATCGACAATTATCTTATATATTGATATTGAACTTAAAGTCTATCTTTGATATTCAGTTCAATATTGACACAATATTGACCGCTCTTATTTTTTAATTAAAAACAATTACGGTTGGTATCAACAAATACAATTCAATACCTTTTTAATTCTCTAGATACTCTAACAATTACTGCTAGATACTAAGATATCATATAAAACAAGCAGTTTTAAAGCTTCTTGTAATCAATACAAATCTAGTTATGTCACTTTAGATCTTATGTATCAAAGCGTCGACAATAATTAAAGAAACTGTGCGCTGAGCTGACCTTTTAGGAACGGCAAAATGATTGTCTGTTTGCGGATATAGTGATGTCCGATCAAGCTGTAGATATTATATCCCCTTTTCTGAAGTCATATAATTCTGTTGACACAACCACGCGAGCGCACGCGCGTGCATACACACACTCAAAAAAACAACAACAAAAAACAAAACGGCATTCGGCATTTTAAGGGTTAAGATTGTTAGGGAGAATCTACACAATAAGCCACGAGTCACAAAATACAAATATGGTTATGCAACTTTTGTTTCGGAACAATTGTTTGATACGTGTTTTCATATCGGAAAAATATTACAAAATATGCAGCTTAAGTGTAAAAATTTATATAAAGATATACATGAATATGAAGCTGTTTAGAATTATTTGTTTTGTACACCTAAAGATGTAAAATGTTTATATTATAACGTTAATTATTTCATCACTGCTGTTTTTGCGTAAAAATAAATTTAAATTTACACATGAATGATATGTATCTTCGTATCTAATTGGTCAGTAAGTGACATGTGACTATTATTGACAATTCTTATCAATGTACATTTTAAAAATATTGCCCAAACCTGTTTTGTCATTAAGAATTTCCTCTTAATAACCAAATCTTGATTTGTTTTGGAAAATTTCGTTTAATAAAAATTGGACTTGATGACATTTTTAATCCAGGGAAGATTTTTTTCTTAGTGACAATCCTTTCTGATTAACCGAATATTTCTTTAAGTAAATAAACTGTTAAGTGTAAACGCAGAAGTTAGAATGCTTAACAGCAGTTGCTTAACCGACAAATGTAGACATTTCTCTTTTCTTGTGAAGTTTTTATTAGTTCTTTTCAAATGATATTTATAGTGCTATCCAATGTTGCTGCTACTTGAATTATAGTAATCATTCTGAAACAGCCCGACTGCATCTTGAAGACAGTATTTTAGATGCAAACATGTGAATTATTTTCATTTGTCTCATCCCAACAGGCAGCTTTTAAAAGGATTTGCATCAAATGCTTTAGTGTAATAATCTTTTATCTAATCGGAAATGTTTTTCAGCAAGTTGGTTTAGTTATTATGGATTGGAAAACAAGCAGTAACGTACTATCATGTTAATATGATAGTTTTTGAACGTTGATTCTCAGAGGATATGTAGTCATATAAAATATTTCATTATTGCTCAGTGGTCAAAAAAAGATACTGTTTTGTTGATACTTACTAAATTTAAAATTCAAATTTAACAACTCAATATTACGTTCCTGTAAATGAAAAAATAAAAATGCACATTTTTTATTTCCCTCATACTACATGTACTATTGTTGAAAATGTTTGGAAACTGTTGAAAAAGATGACAAACAATAAAGTGTGATATTCAATGCATTGACCCCTGGCACGTTTAATTCTAATTATCAGATTATGTGAAATAATTTGAATTTAACCTCAACACATGTGTTAACAAATGAACACATGTCAATGTTTGTGGTTAAATGAAAGGTCAAAGTAGGGATCTATCAATATATAAGACTGACTATCGGGCAGGGTCATTTGTGTTATAAATTCCACTGTTTTAAAATGCCTACTAGGCATTGCTGCATACAAAATATTTCACCTTTGGAAAAGAAGAGTTGTAAAAATATTTTGTATAGTGTTTGGCTAATGCGACCTACTTATGCCATTTTAATGAAATTTATGTATCTAGTCAACTGGAATACAGAATAAAGAATAACAACACAAAATATATAGGGAAAGTATCAAACGGCACAGCATTAAGGCAAGACTATGTTTTATATTATAAAAGCAAGTGAGCATCACTTTAAAATGTTTTATTTTGTTTACTTATCTAATGTCGTGATCTATTATTCAATGGTAGTACAACGCATTCGTGACAGAAGTATTTTCATGTCGTTCAATACAGCAGAACGGAACTTTCCCGATCTAAAAGTATATATTAATGGATTAAGTAAAGAATTAATAAACAATGACCGGCTGATAATTTCCATAGTATTGGCCGATACATTTACTGTCCTTTGAGCTGACATTATTGCAATAAGCAAAGTAGGAATCATTGTTATATTGAGTACAAAGACAATGACAGAGAAAGTTATAGTTGCAGAACGATTCCGTTTCATGACATTTAGTGAATTACCAGGAATTCCGTCCGAGGTCTGTGAAGATCTATTAAAAACCTGAATTATGTTCGCGCGTTTTATCTCCAAAATGCTTAGAATAGTAAAAATGTTAGTACCTAATAAAAGTAATGATAACATAATTCCCGGACCAGCTACATATTTGGACTTGTACTCATTTTGTCCGGTCAAATTAAATTTCTCGCAAAATTGTTTGAACTGGAAACCATAGTGAATAAAAACAACAAGCACTGACGAACTGAAAGTAAATAAACTAAGAAAAACATTACTTAAAATCATTACACGTGTAGCTCGCTTTTGCCATATCGTTAGAGGTTTGTCTATGTTTTTTATAACCAAATACCTCTGTATACTGATTACACAGCAACTGCCGACGGATGACGTAATTGATAATGGCAAAATTAAACTTCCAATTACACAAAAGGAATAGTATATTTCGACTTGCATACCAATGAACAGATATCCAAAAGGGATAGCTGCTAATGCAAATCCTGTCAGAGTATCTGTACAACATAAAAACAGAAGCTGCTGCCAGAATCCAAATCCGTCTATACACTTTCTGTGTCTCAGTAGAAAGCACATAGTTATTATATTCATGATAATGATGCAGCACCCAAGAACAAACGAAATATTTGTAAATGCACGATCTGATGTTTGTTGCAAGTCTGTGCCATTCCAAAATTCACTCCGATTATGAACTGTTGCATTTTCCTGATTTCTTTCCATTGATACCAATAGCAGCAACTGGAAATGAAAAGGAAATTGATAGTATGTCATAATAATGGATTCTTTTCATATCAGGAAGCTTGGTTTGATAAAGCATATTTAGGAACGGAAGTGGGAAGTTCAAGGTTCTATTTACTTTGTTACACTTTGTTTTGTTTAAAGCATAGACTTTACAGATTATTGAATCTCATTGAGAGAACGTAAAGAGTCATAACTATCTTCAAGTTTTGAGACATAATGACCTTCTTATTTTGCATCATGTTTTGAAGAGGAATTTATTTGATCCGTTGTTGGTTATGCATTGTCTGAGAGCCGTAATTTTCTTTTACATTATTTTGGAGTTAGTGCCTAAATCTAACTGTAATGATTAGGATTTTAGGAACAATGTTTTTATGTAATATCTTGATTTGATTGATACTATGATATAATAGTATTGCCGCATATATTAGACAAGAGGGCCATGATAGCCCTGAGTCGCTCACCAGAAACAACTGCTTTTCAGTGTTGGAATGTCAATATATTCTCATATTAAACTTGAGCATAGAATATGTTTAAACAATAATTTGAAGAAATGCCATGACCTGGGGCATTTAAGCTTTAGCTTAAACAGGGCTAATCAAATTAATATGAGCAAACTTGATAAAAGACTACCTAAGAATGCTACAAAGTTTGGTGATCATCTATCAATTATTTCAGTAGGAAATGATGTTTGAAGGTTTTTTCTATTTTTAGCTTTAGTGACCCCTAAAAGGGGCTAATCAATTTAATATAAGCAAACTTGATAAAAGAGTACCCAAGAATGCTACAGACAAAGTTTGGCGATCATCCATCAATTGGTTCTGAAGTAGGAGACATTTAAAGGTTTTTCTATTTTTAGCCCTAGAGACCCCTACAAGGGGCCAATCGGAATAATATTAGCAAACTTGATAAAAGACTACCCAAGAATGCTACAGACAAAGTTTGGTGATCATCCATCAATTAGTTCTCTAGAAATAGACATTTAACGGTAATTCTATTTTAAGCTAGAGTGGCCCCTAAAAGGGGCCAATCAAATTAATATGAGCAAACTTGATAAAACACTACCTGAGAATGCTGTCAACAAAATTTGGTGATCATCCATCAATTAGTTCTGTAGGAGAAGGTGTTTAAAGGTTTTTCTATTTTTAGCCCTAGAGACCCCTAAAAGGGGCCAATCAAAATAATATTAGCAAACTTGATAAAAGACTACCCAAGAATGCTACAGACAAAGTTTGGTGATCATCCATCAATTCGTTCTCTAGAAATAGACATTTAACGGTATTTCTATTTTTAGCTTTAGCGGCCCCTAAAAGGGGCCAATCAAATTATTAAGAGCAAACTTGATAACACACTACCCAAGAATGCTACTGACAAAGTTTGGTGATCATCCATCAATTAGTTCTGTAGAAGAAGATTTTTTAAAGGTTTTTCTATTTTTAGCTCTGCTGACCCCTGAAAGGGGCCAATTGGAATGACATGAGCAAATTCAAGTGTGACTGTCACAAGGATGCTACAGACCAAATTTGAAGTAAATCTGCCAAGTAGTTTCAGAGAAGGAGACGATTGTTGACGCATGACGACGGACGCCGGAGCATCCACCTTTGATACTAATAGCTCCCCCTTAGCCTTCGGCTCTGGTGAGCTAAAAAAGTATTGCCAAATAAATCAGAATTACTAACTAGTTCATGCGCATCCTTAGTCTAACTTGATTAAGTGATTTTGATAATTTGAGCATAAAATTGTGTCTCTACAGTTTAATCCTAATTCTTACATGTTACACATGTTTTTCCTTATACCTGTTTTTCATAGTCTGTCTTTATTTTCATTTCAAAAATGAAACGAAAAGAAAGTTAAATTAAATTAAACCTAGTGCTTTTAGCGTAAAAGATTTGAAGTGAGAGATTATATCCATGAATCGTGGACGCATTTAATTCTGGACATAAATAAAAATATTAATATGTAATAATATGTATATGTTTTTATTCTTGGTAAAACATATTTGTTAAAAGAACCGTTTCTTTAGATGGTAATCAAACTTGTTTTGAATAAATTCAATTTCTTTTCCAAAAGTATTTCTGAGTTTTAGATGTGATATGAAATAATAGATAAAAAGGTATTTTTTGTCATTTCTTCACTTGAAAAATAAAGGATTTCACAAGATAAATACTGAAATAATTTATAACACCACTCATCAACTGTCATGCAAAATACAAAAAATTTATGATTTTTAGGAAATCCGTTTAATGTTAAAAAAAGTTTCCTTATTTATTTTACATTAAGAATAGATGTTCCAGACTTTTATACTGCATGTTACTGAAATCGCACACAGTTTGATCCTCGATAATTTTATTTTTAATATATATATTGTCAGAATTATTTGAATTATATATTTGTACTGAAAAGTTCTAATTTGCTACCAATTTTATAGTACCTTTAAAAGTGTTGCTATATTCTAAGTTCCATTTCATGTCATTTTGCCAAAATATTTTTTTGAATGTTTTAGCATATTTAAATGTTGAATTATTTATCTTTGCAAAATGTTAAATCAGTGTCTCTTACAGATCATACCCTTAAAATAATAGATTGTCATTATAAATGAGTTAAGGCCGGCTACAAATCAACATATATTTATAACGACATCAAGGAGTTTTGTCCAAACGAGATTTTTTTTGGTCATTTTATCACCTGCAGAAAAAGGGTTATTTTATACCTTATATACCATTATACTCTTAAGCTTATTTGTAAGTAATTCAATACATTTGTTTTTCAGATTAGTTTTATACATTGACATTTGCAGCAAAATTAGAAGTAAATAAACATATTTGAATTGTAAAAAAAAGAAACAAAACACTGTACCTCTTTGTCCTGGATCTTGTTAAAAGCACACTTGCCCGTTTATTTCAGCGGAAAAAGTATCTGCTGATGTATCTATATGTGTTTATATAGCCACATGACACTGTTGGAATGTATGATGAAACCGTTTCTATGGATACAGGAGCAAAAACAGTATGATAATTTTGAATACAATTATTTATTATTGTTATTAGTATTTTAGTTGTTTTTTTTTCAGTGAAAATTATGGGTGAAGAGGATAACACGATTGTCAGAATTCATTCTTTCACAGATTACTTTTCTTGCATAAGAAATGATTTTTTTTTTGAAATTTTAGGTCGAAATTCACACTGTTTTAAACTTTTTAACAATTCTTAAAAAAAAACGTTAAAAATACTTAAATATGGCAAAAAATGAAACATTTATTCTGACTTCTTCCGACAAAATTGTTCAGTAAGCAACAAATGTAAGTGACGCGGATGCAGGATCTGTATTGAAACAATAGAATACCAATTTAGTCGATAATTTTGCTTGTTACCTTTGTAAGTATCTAATGAATAATAGAAAAACACTCTAGAATTGAGAAGGTGTATCGTGCCCGTTCATGTGCTGTTCAGCATCTTGAATGTTAACTAAGTTACTCCGAATTACCTGTTTTTGTTTGGTAACAATTTTGTTTCACTTTAATATTATATGTGTTATATGTATATATTGTATATGGTATTCTTTCTTAGGTTTATGTTTCTTAGCTAGTCATATTTTTATGCATCATTTACCAATTCATCCGAAAGAAAAATATGAATTCATTTTAATATTTCCTGTCCCTTAAATGTGAAGTGTAATACAATGTTGTGTAATATAATAATTTAGTACACGTATATTTGAGCGAGGAAGAGAATCATATTAAAATTACTTTCACGAACATGGTGAAAAATCTTATTTCATCAAAACACATAGATGTAGTTACATGTGGTGAAACGTTATCAATGTCAATAAATTATGGAAAATCTCTGTCAAATGTTACTTGGAAGTAGGAACTCCAATATTTCCAGCTTAATTCATCGTATGAAATGAAACGCAATTTGGATAATCATAAGGGGCGTTCTTTGTCTTGTGCTTTTTTTCTTAACCATCGCATACTTCCTTGCTGGCTCTTTCATGCACTTTGCCTTACTGTGTGCCTTGTTGGTGGTCAATTGCGACACAATCGTTTGCTAATCTTTGTATTCATATTAATCATCCTTCATATAATCACAACTCCAAGCAATTGAAATTTAAACTACTTCTAATTCATTTCAGTTTTGAATATGAAAATAAATTATATAAAGGGATCAACAGCATGTTTTTTTTTGGTTTTGTTTTTGTAATAATAAATACGATGTAGTTTTTAATTTTCTTGGAAATAACTGATAAATCAGCTTAATATAGACAATACAATTCACAAGTGTTAGAAAAACTGATAGCATAATTACATTCAAACGTCATCGTACCATCAAATCATAAATTTAAGACGCAAGTTAGTCAGATACTGATTGCAACAGCCACTGGACACATCTTTTCAATCACAAAAATAACCATTCTTGTGCTAAGATTCCAGCTAATTTATCGGTAAATTCTTGACAAGTACCGTATGCTTTGTTGACGCCAACTGCTGTATACAGTGTTATCTTTATGATCACATTTGTCGCCGCTGTGATCCAATCACAAATAGCGTAGAAAACACGGCAACAATTAATTGCATTTTACAGTAGTATGTTTTTAATCATTTTTATTTGTTACTTTATCCGTTCTGTTGACGTAAATCGGTATGCTGTGAAACAGTTGAAACATACACATTGTTTATTAATCAGCACATATACATTGTACATTGAAGTTATATTTCTTCTTTAGTTCGAACTGTTGTTTTAATGCCTTTATTGATTAAAGTGTCATTATGCCCATCCAAGTGTATATAGTGACTGAACAGGTAAAAGTAAAAAATAAGTTTACATCTTACATGCGCCGGCGTATGATAGGTACATGTTTTAATTCTTCATTAGCATGTATTTCTTGTAATTTCATTTCTACGTAAACACACATACTTGATGAAGAACAAGTAGAAAATCAAATCTAAAACCGTTGTTTTCTTTGAAAATAACTTAAAAATGAGTTATAACAAAAGTTTGTTTGTTTGTTTTTGTTTGTTTGGATTTTTACGGCACGTCAACACATAACTGACCATATCGTGCCGAATGCTATAATAGGCTTAAAATGTAATTTTAAACTTTGTAAATGACAATAAAAATGAGCCAATTAGATCTTAGAATACAAGTTTATCTCTTTCAAATAATCAATGATTTTTTTGATGGAATTGTATTAAAGAGTTCTTTGAGTGAATTTACACAATAAAATCTATTACGGGCCTGTTAAAATCATGACATTCAAGAAGAAAATGCTTGACAGTAAAATTTTCATTACAAGCTACACAGAAAAGGGCATTGTCATTCGTGACGAGATAAGACTGGGTAATTTTAGTGTGTCCAATTCGGCATCGAAGAAGAACTGTTTGATCATGGCGGTTTGACAGAGATAGAGATGGTGACACATCAAGAGATGAGTCTACGTATTTTCCGCACATTCTTTAACATTGGCGTCTTAGTTAATATTTTCTTATTACACGATTGTGCCTTAAATAATACTACATTGGACACCTGGTGTTTTACTCCACCTGTAAAGTTAGAAAATATGATAAACAGATCAACAAGGAAAGGCGGCGTTCAATGAACGTCATAATAGAAAGTCTCTATTTTACTATTACAGTATCGGTGTTACTGCCTTTCGACAGCTTGTCTGTGATATGCAGGCTTCAAACATTTGATCCCTTTACCAAATTCTTAATTAAGCTGCACCCATGGTTTGTTTATTTAGGGCACAAACATTATTTAATACAAAATCTTTATCATTATTTTATTTCTATTAAATTTAAACACAAAAAGACGAAAGTCGATACGCTGTTTGGTTTGCTTTACTATACTTTTGTGTTTCATATGAAATTTTGAATAACTTATATATAATTGTTAGGGAAATCTTAAATATACAGTTTTTTCAACTTTTCATTTTATGTATAGAATGTGATTATGTTATTTCTGCATGAAAGTTTCAAAAACGTTTTATGTGCATTAAATGTGGAATAGATATTTCACACTTTGTTTGCAAATATTATCATGGGGGCATTTATCCTAATTAATTGTTATACTTGACTAATAAAACACTGCAAGGACGATAAACAGACAGTGATTGCACAGGTAAAACTGTAACTGTACATATCCTTACCATGCTGAATTTGTGAAATGGACTTTTCAAGTTTCCATTTTGGCAAATGTTAATTACCAATATAGAAATTTTAAAAAGCTAGTTAGCCAACAATACAGAGCCTGATCAGACTGCACATACTTTCAGCCTGCGTTCATTGAACGCCGCCTTTCCTTGTTGATCTTGTTTATCATATTTTAGTCTATACTTGTTAATTCAATTTGTTATATTTACACATTTTTTTTATCAAACGCGTCGGACTTGAACTATAAGAATTTCTGACCGTGTGGGTTCGGTCAGTGACAAGTTGTTGCTTTCTTGAACACGTAACGTTTTTATACTCATAGCTAAGTATTCGAACCGTATTACCAAATTTTAGCTTTAAAAATGTTAGTCATATCATATTCTAAGCTAATTCAAAGTTTAAACAGATTCTATTATACAGTTTTAATCTGCCTGTTTGTCTATAAAACTTAAATATAAGCATTTGGGATTTCTTTTTTTAGTATTTTCAAATATGGAAAAGTGATCAATGCGATGGTGCATCGAATAAAAACTTTTAAATGGCACACAGTAATCGTAATCAAAAATTAATAGAAGTCCATGAATTCAATGCGTGTTTACATTACGTGAAACACAAAGAATAACCTTACGTGTATGAACTAACTCAACATAAAGTGATGTAAAAGATAAAGCTTTCTTATATACATAGGACATAAAATGTTTATATTGCAATTTGGTCGTAGTTCTGTCCCGTAACTGCATGTCAATAAAATATTTTTCTCGATGCACTTACCACATAAGTTTTTTGTGAGAAATATATAAAAAAATGTTAATAAGTTTAAGTCTAAATTGTAGATAAAGGTACGATACGAATAAAGAAATTAATAAAAGAGTGATCTTGATTTTCTGTCAGCATTTTAGCCACTTTACAGCGTTTTTTCATCATCGGCAGCCTTAAAATACATAGACTCATTTAAACAACGGCAGCATTTTCACTTCTATCCGTTTGTTACATTTTCAGTAATTAAAAGTTTACATGCCTGACCCTTAGTAATAAACTTGTATGTTTATAACACAAAATACCTTCATCTATTTCCACCTTGAGATACTTTGAACGAACACCAGCCATCCGAAGCTATCAAATACTAGTACACATTTTCTTTTCTATATTATCATTTATTTTAAATTCGTTCACATTGATACTAATTCACTTGAACTTTTATAAGTTAATAAAGAAATATGGAACAGGCACAGGTGCTGCCTGTTTTTAAATGTCATTTGTTATAAAACGAATAATCTATCTGGTAAACAAATATGAATAACTGAATTAAAAAAGAATTCTTACTTACGTCCATGAACAGGCTCAATCAAATAGAGGATAACGGTAACTTGCACTTTCCAGTACCGTCCATGAACAAGCTCAATCAAACCGAGGCTGCAACATTTTCAATTTTGTTGTGTTGGACTTTCTTTAGGGATTCTGTTTTTCTCTATTTTGTTGCAAACCGAGCCTGCAACATTTTCAATTTTGTTGTGTTGGACTTTCTTAAGGGATTCTGTTTTTCTCTATTTCATAACCTCAGATCCCCTTTCAAAATTCCATTTTATTTAGTTCCGCCCATTGTTTTCTCGTTTAGGGCAAAAACATTCTTTTACTTGGGGACCATACGCCGCTTTTCATGAAATGGCACTACTGTGTCACATTGAAGGTTCCTGATAACCGCCGTATGAACACATCTGCGGATGTTTCAAAATTTCACCATTTTTGTGTTAAATGTTGAATTCTGCTTAAGCCGGTGCTAGCGGGCGTGGACGGTAAATTGCACTTTCCAGTACCGTCCATGAACAGGCTCAATAAAACCGAGCCTGCAACATTTTCAATTTTGTTGTGTTGGACTGTCTTAAGGGATTCTGTTTTTCTCTCTTTTGTTGATCTTTATTCTTGTTTTTTTTTTTGCACTTTTTCAATAGCCCTCATGTACAGACTCAATCAAACCGAGTCTGCAATTCTTATGTAATTTTGTTGTGATTAATGCTTACGAGGGATCACTTTGTTTCCAGATTTTTATACTTCACAACAGCAGGTGTCAAGTGCTGTGTGTCAGCTGTAAAAAGTTGCCCCGTACTGATTTCAGTTTTGTTATATTTTTCTGGTCCTTCGGGATCATTGATGCCAGCACTATTAAGTGTTGAGAATTGAGTACCACTGAAGCCGGTGCTAGCTGGCGTGAGGGATGTTGCACGTATTCATTATCCCTCATGTACAGACTCAATCAAACCGAGTCTGCAATTCTTTTGTAATTTTGTTGTGGTAATGCTTTCGAGGGATCACTTTGTTTCAAGATTTTTATGTAATTTTGTTGTGATAAATGCTTCTGAGGGATAACTTTGTTTCCAGATTGTTATACTTCACAACAGCAGGTGTCAAGAGCTGTATGGCAGCTGTAAAAAGTTGCCCCGTACTTCACTTCAGTGTTTGGTGCACCATTAACCGGTTTAAACTCCCCAGCAGTATTAATGCTGCTGACCGTATGTTGTTTTATACTGTTTTGGTGACACTTTTGTGTCTTTTGTTGTTTTCTCGTCTACGGTAAGTATCTTCCCCTTTGTCCCTAGTTTTTATTTATTCTATTTATCCCCCCCTTCCCGGGTCTCATGTCCCCTTCCCCTGTGCCTTTTTCCCCTGTTGCGTTCATTGAACGCCGCATTTCCTTGTTGATCTTGTTTATCATATTTTGACTTTATGGGCCTAATATGCACTCATCCATTTGTTTTCTTTTAGTTCCTTATCAGTTACTAATTATTTATTCCTATGTAGTGGTTTGCCTGCCCGTACTCTGCCTTATGTCCTTTCCTGTTTTTGTTTGGGGTCCTCCTGGGCTCCTTGCCACTGGCTCTTGTTACTGGGTCGGGTGGGGGCTGCGTTCATTGAACGCCGCCTTTCCTTGATGATCTTGTTTATCATATTTGTTATATTTTTCTGGTCCGTCTGGATGATTGATGCCAGCACTATTTTGTGTTGACAATTGAGAACCGCTCAAGCAGGTGCTGGGGGCGTGAGGAATGTTGCACTTTTTCATTATCCCTCATGTACAGACTCAATCAAACCGAGTCTGCAATTCTTATGTAATTTTGTTGTGATTAATGCTTCCGAGGGATCACTTTGTTTCCAGATTTTTATACTTCACAACAGCAGGTGTCGAGTGCTATGTGGCAGCTGTAAAAAGTTGCCCCGTACTTCACTTCAGTGTAATTATTTTTCTGGTCCTTCGGGGTCATTGATTCCAGCACTATTAAGTGTTGAGAATTGAGAACCGCTCTCTCATTATCCCTCATGTACAGACTCAATCAAACAGAGTTTGCAATTCTTTTGTAATTTTGTTGTGATTGTTGCTTCCGAGGGATCACATTGTATCCAGATACTTTTACTTTTGGACCATACGCCACCTATCATCGAATTGAAATAAAGAAAAACAGAATTCATAAAGAAAGCCAAACGCAGCAAAATTGTAAAATGTTGCAGGCTCGGCTTTTAAATGTTGAATTCTGCTTAAGTCGGAGCTAGGGGGCGTTAACGGTAACTTGTACTTTCCAGTACCGTCCATTAACCTTCTAGTACCGTCCATAACCACGATTTTATTCAGTGACTGGGTTATGTCCGTCGTCTTTCGTCTTTAACAATTGGGTTGTTAACAGTCTAGCAGTCACAGATAACCGCCGTATGAAGACATCTGCGGATGTTTCTAAATTCAAAATTTCACCATTTTCGTGTTAAATGTTTAATTCTGCTTAAGCCGGTGCTAGAGGGCGTGGACGGTAACATGCACTTTCCATTACCGTCCATGAACAGGCTCAATCAAACCGAGCCTGTAACATTTTCAATTTTGTCGTGTTTGGCTTTCTTTAGGGATTCTGTTACATCTGCTTTTATGCATACTCGGGGCATGCCAGTCTGAACAATGAGATGTGTTTCCATTTCTTTCTTTCGTAGCAAAAACATGTTTGTTGCTGTTTGATATTCCAAAACTGTATCTTTTTTCACCAAAATATCAATTGCTTTAACAATGTCATTTGAAAGAAGGACAGGGACAAAAGGCTTGCCCTTTCCTAGGAGGTAACATAGTTTGAATTGCCCTACTAAATATTTCACAGTCTCGTCATTAATTTGTTGACTTTCGTTTATTGAACGCCGCCTTTCCTTGTTAATCTTGTTTATCATATTTCATAGCATCATCCCATACAGACAACAACATCCTGGATACTTCTTCTTCTCTTATTACATTGCAAAAAGTTAAACTTGAGACAACAAATTCTGTATTTATCTATTTTCTGAGATAAGCATAATCTTTAATATGGAAGTTTTACGCTATCTTCACTATATCGTTTTCTATAATGTTTTTTAATTTTCTCAACTCCATTTCATCTGCCAGGTTGGCTGGTTTCCTTGCCTTCTCAAATGAGCTCTTGACACCTGTCGGTCTAGCTTTTGGTTTGGATAAAATAGATAAATACAGAATCCCTAAAGGAAGCCCAACACGGCAAAATTGAAAATGTTGCAGGCTCGGTTTAAAGAATTTTTGACTTATATTCATGTACATCTTTGAAATGCTTTAACTGTAGACATTTGACTCCAAGTGCATGCCTTATGTTTCTTTGATTCAGAAAGTAATATCAACCATGGCTGTGGGGTCCAAATTGGCCCTACCCTGGGGGTCACTTAGTTTATATTGACTTGAATATAGGAAAATACATTTAAGTTTTAGTTATGAAATTATGAAACTACAATGCTAAAAGCTTAGATAGATATTCATCATTGGGCATTCTACAAATATTCTTTTTTAAATCAGCTAGGGTATAATATGACAAACCCAATGTAACCTCATTACTGACTTTAAATCAACACTGAAAATTTAACATTTTGGACCTTTTCTGGCAGTATATATCAGGTGAGCGAGCCAGTACCATCTGGCCCTTTTGTTTTCCTATTTTTACATGGAAAATACTTATGTCATAAAAGTGACAATATAACTGCATTTTGAAACATATTTGATAAAATGATGCAATGAAATTTCAATCATTAATTTCTTTTAATTTTGTTTATCTTTAAATATTGCAAATTTCCAACAGTATTAAATACATTTGCTATGTATCCCATCCACTCAGTTACATACTAAAAGGACAATTAAAGTAGAACACGTTTTCGAAAGAAAAAGCAAATTCTTAATGTTGGACTTTATATATTACTGATAAAATATGCCAGAAAGAATTTATATGTATAAAATATTTTGAGGGAAAAGAACGAAAGTGCAAAAATTGACTGTTAAGTGGTTTTAAATTAAAAAATAGCATATTTTCCTCATATTAAACAATTAGGGCATTGTTTATTAAGCAATGACTCTGAAATATGTAATAAGGAGTAGATTCAAGTCTTTTAGAAAGTCAAAATAAAGTAATCTGGAGTATTTTGAAATTTAAATAATTACCATTTTACCCTAATCACTTAAAAACACATTATCCTAAAAATAAACTAAAATGACAACTTTCATTGGCTCATTTTGTTTGTAAAACTTTTGTTTCCTGTAAATCAATCATAACGAAACAAATCATTATTGAATTGCAAGAAAAAAATAGAAAATGTAAAGCACATATTAAAAAAAACCAGCAATTTTTTGAAATATTTAGCCTTAATTATCGCTTTTTATCATGAAAATTCTATTAACATTATTAATAGATACTAAAACTAAATTTAAGAAATATATTTAATATAACAACTATGTTTAATAGTTAATGCTTGCAAATTTAAGTAATAAATAATAAATGATTATTTTAATATTTTTGGCGGCCATCTTAGACGCCATCTTGGATTTCTTAGTCCGCCAGCACTTATGGCAAAAATGAAATCCTCTTTCGTAATTTAGGGACCCAACCGAACATTTTGGTATATGTAACCCCCTGTTTATGATCGGGGACCAGTTACTCCCCAAAATAAGCGAGTTATTGGAGTCCATTTGCAGCACTAAAAATTAAACGAATTTTTTTGTAAACAGGTATTTTTCAGACTTATTTTAGATGTTTACTGAGAGTGTCACGTGCATTTTGACACATTTGATGTTTTGCGACCATACTTGTAGTTAAGTCAATATAATACAAATGTACCATAATATGCACATGCGCTACTAAAACTCACGCTAATAAATCAATACAAACACATGACACGGGAATTTGTAGTCTTCCAATAAAGGCAAACATTTTATTTTATTTAAATCCATGTTAGAATTAGAATCATATTTTAAACTTTTGCCGCAAAATCAAGCAATAAACTTGTTTATATTTCGGTCTGCTAATAATCCTGCTGAAAATGGCAAGTTGGACGGAACATTATTCAATTGACAGAAAATGCATATTGTGGCCTAGATAAGTTTGGCACTAAAAGAAAACATACATCATGTTGCCCTTCTTTAACATTTCAAAGGTCAATTTTTACCACTAATATAAGTTTAACAGTTTTAAATGCAGAGAGTTGTTTTAACAGTTTGGTGATTCTGAAGAACCTGACAAATTAAAGAACTTGCATTTTTTAGCTCACCTGTCACAAAGTGACAGGGTGAGCTTTTGTGATCGCTTTTCGTCCGGCGTCCGTCTGTCCGTCCGTAAACTTTTACTTTAAATGACATCTCCTCATAAACCACTAAGCCAATTTCATCCAAACTTCACAGGAATGTTCCTTTGGTGGTCACCTTTAAAAATTGTTCAAAGAATTTAATTCCGTGCAGAACTCTGGTTGCCATGGCAACCGAAAGAAAAAAACTTTAAATATCTTCTTTTAAAAAAACATAAGAGCTAGAGCTTAGATATTTGGCATGAAACATCTTCTAGTGAGTGTCTACCAAGTTTGTTCAAATAAAAGCCCTGGGGTCAAAATTGGCCCCGCCCCGGGGGGTCATTGATTTTCCCTATATGCATATAGTAAAAAGTTAAAAAATCTTCTTTTAAAGAACCCAAAGAGCTAGAGCTAAGATATTTAGCATGAAACATCTTCTAATGGGTGTTTACCAAGTTTGTTCAAATAAAAGCCCTGGGGTCAAAATTGGCCCGGCCCCGGGGGGTCATTGATTTTCCCTATATGCATATAGTAAAAACTTAAAAAATCTTCTTTTAAAGAACTCAAAGAGCTATGGCTAAGATATTGAGCATCAAACATGTTCTAATAGGTGTCTACCAAGTTTGTTCAAATAAAAGCCCTTGGGTCAAAATTGACCCCGCCCCAGGGGGTCATTGATTTTCCCTATATGCATATAGTATAAGCTTAAAAAATCTTCTTTTAAAGAACCAAAAGAGTTAGAGCTAAGATATTTAGCATGAAACATGTTCTAATAAGTGTCTACCAAGTTTGTTCAAATAAAAGCCCTGGGGTCAAAATTGGCCCCGCCCCGGGGGGTCATTGATTTTCCATATATGCATATAGTAAAAACTTAAAAAATCTTCTTTTAAAGAACTCATAGAGCTATGGCTAAGATATTTAGCAACAAACATGTTCTAATAGGTGTATACCAAGTTTGTTCAAATAAAAGCCCTGGGGTCAAAATTGGCACCGCCCCGGGGGTCATTGATTTTCCTTATATGTGTATAGCAAAAACTTAAAAAATCTTCTTTGAAAAAACCCAAATAGCTAGAGTTAAGATATTAAGCATGAAACATCTTTTAGTGAGTGTCTACAAAGTTTGTTCAAATAAAAGACCTGGGGTCAAAATTGGCCCCGCCCCGGGGGTCATTGATTTTCTTTATATGTATATAGCAAAAACTTAAAATCTTCTTTGAAAAAACCCAAATAGCTAGAGTTTATATATTAAGCATGAAACATCTTCTAGTAAGTGTCTACAAAGTTTGTTCAAATAAAAGCCCTGGGGTCAAAACTGGCCCGGCCCCAGGGGTGTCATTGTTTTTAACTATATGTGTATAGTAAAAACTTTTAAAAAATCTGTTTTTAAAAAACCCAATGAGTTAGAGCTTAGATTTTTAGCATGAAACATCTTCTTATGGGTGTCTACCAAGTTTGTGCAAATAAAAGCCCTTGGGTTAAATTGGCCCTGCAACGTTTGGGGGGGGAGGGGGGTTGGGGGCCTATATACAGGTGAGCGACCTCAGGGCCATCATGGCCCTCTTGTTTATTGTAAAACCCTTATGTCCAACTTGAAATAACCATACGTATAAAATTGATATTTAGCATAGTTAACATACACTTGTATAAAGTACATTACAATGTAATAGTATTTTTCATACAGTAACAACATAAATGTATTATTTCATAGTTATAAAAGGAACATTATATTACTACGGTCTCCCCTGATAAATAACTTATACACCTTTGTCAAACATTTATCAATTTTTTTATTTTGTCCTCACACTGTACTAATTAAAACTGCAACTACGAATATATTGAAGATCCTATATATAACGATCCTTGAAGATCGTTCAGCACGATGTTTCTAAATTCAAAATTTTACTATTTCACGTTTAAATGTTGAATTCTGCTTAAGCCGGTGCTAGGGGGCGTGGACGGTAACTTGCACTTTCCAGTACCGTCCATGAACAGGCTCAATCAAACCGAGCCTGCAACTTTTTCAATTTTGCCGTGTTGGGCTTTCTTTAGGGATTCTGTATTTATCTATTTTATGATCACATCCGTGTTATTTGTGCCGTGTGGCGGCTGTAAAAAGTCTCCCAGTACATTTAATCAATGATGTTTTATTTTCGATCCTTGAAGCATTGTTGTGCTTGTGGTATTTTTAGTTTCAACTTTTTGGCATTTTCTAGTTGGGTGGTTCCAATATTCCTACTTGAATAATGTTTAATCACCCTTAGGATATGTTGCCTGCTTTTTTAAATTTGTCTTTTGACGTCTTATCTGTGATACGCAGGCTTCATAACCTCTGATCCCCTTTCAAAATTCCATTTTATTTAGTTCCGCCCATTGTTTTCTCGTTTAGGTAACACGCTTTTTATTACTTGGGGACCATACGCCGCTTTTCATGGAATGGCACGGAAGTGTCACATTGAAGGTTCCATGATAACCGCCGTATGAATACATCTGCGGATGTTTCTAAATTCAAAATTTTACTATTTCACGTTTAAATGTTGAATTCTGCGTAAGCCGGTGCTAGGGGGCGTGGACGGTAACTTGCACTTTCCAGTACCGTCCATGAACAGGCTCAATCAAACCGAGCCTGCAACTTTTTCAATTTTGCCGTGTTGGGCTTTCTTTAGGGATTCTGTATTTATCTATTTTATTGCATTACAAAACATGTTCAATGGCAATAATTACAAATTTCAATACAAAGCTTTAAAACTTGACACATGTAAAGAAGACCCTCCATAGTTGTAAAAAATCAAATTTGCAACGGAATTAATCAAATGATTTTTGAACGGTAGGCTCGTGAAAATGATGTTTCTCCCGAAATTTACATAGAGAAAGAACAAACCGCCGGTGCAAAAAACCGATAAGCCATGCGGAAATCTCCTGGACATGTTCCTTGGGAAAGGGCTTTAAAACCTAAACCATGTAAAGAAGACCCTCCATAGTTGTACAAAATTAAATTTGCAACGGAATTGGTCAAATGGTCTTTGAACGGTAGGCTCGTGAAAATTATGGTTTTTTTTTCCGAAATTTATATAGAGAAAGAACAAATCGCAGTGCAAAAAATGACCAAGCCAAGCGGAAATCTCATGGACATATCACTTGGGTACGGGCTTTAAAACCAGCTCAGTTAAATATCTCGGTGCAACTTTGGACCAGAAACTTTCCTGTGAAGAAATTGCACGGTCAGTGGTTACGAAAGCAAATGCCCGGCTGAAATACTTGTATAGGAAAAGTCAGTTCTTGGATCTCCACACTAGGAAACTCTTGGTCATGTCCTTAATTCAATGCCATTTTGATTATGTTTGTTCTTTTTGGTACCCAAGTTTGACTCAGTATTGGAAGAAAAGGCTCCAAACAACCCAGAATAAATTGGTTCGTTTTGTTTTGAATAAGGACAGCAGGTCACATGTTGGGCCAGAGCAATTTAAGGTTCTTAACTGGTTACCGGTCTCCAAAAGAGTTGATCAGATAACTCTTTGCCATGTCCATAAAATAAAGTCTGACACAGCCCCAAAATACCTTAAGGAGCATTTTGTACCCCTTAATCAGGTCCATGACCGCTGTTCCAGGTCCAGAGTGTCTGCACTTTCATCATCAGATTCCTGTGTAAGCTTTTCTTTTAGTGACACAGGACGATTTTCTTTACCAAAGGTAGGAAGCTTTGGTAGAAAATCTTTTGCTTTTAATGGTATTTCACTATGGAACGGCCTTCCTCAAAATCTTAGAAATATTCAATCTTCCCACACCTTCAAGCATGCCATCAAAGCCCATTTAATGGCCAGTTAATTTTAGTTTATTTTTCAATAGTATTTGCATCTTTTTATTATAATATTTTTATTAAATTTTTACAGTTTGACTGACAATTTCTGTGATGCACTATTTCATGATTTATTGATGTGATACAAACTTGAACTAACTGTGATTTTAATGTGATACAAACTTGGACTGTGATATATTGTGATCTCAACTAAATTATTGCAATTTATGCCTTATAAGTAAAATAATTTATTTCAATTTCATACAAATTAACATGACTTTCTGTGTCATGCCTCCAATGTCAGGGACCACAATGGAAATAAGAGGAATCCTTTCCTCTTTTTTGTGTTATCCCTGGTATTGGTGGGCACTACATGGCTCATATATTTATATTTTGTCGTATACTTATGTCATGTGATATTTCTAGTCTCTTTAATATTTTGATTATTGTTATAATATGTATTGTATCATTATGCATCATTATGTCATTGCCATGTCATGTACACTTTTACCGAATAGAAGTATTATTATTGTTTAGGGCACACACATTTTTTTACTTGGGGACCATACGCCGCTTTTCATGGAATGACACTACTGCGTCACATTGAAGGTTCCATGAGAACCGCCGTATGAACACATCTGCGGATGTTTCTCAATTCAAAATTTCACCATTTTTGTGTTTAAATGTTGAATTCTGCTTAAGCCGGTGCTAGAGGGCGTTAACGATAACTTGCACTTTCCATTACCGTCCATGAACAGGCTCAAAAAACCGAGCCTGCAACATTTTACAATTTTGCCGTGTTGGGCTTTCTTTAGGGATTCTGTTTGTCTCTATTTCGGAAAAAACATAAATTTCACGAACCTACCGTTCAAAAGTCATTTGACCAATTCCGTTGCAAATTTAATTTTGTACAACTATGGAGGGCCTTCTTTACATGATATAAGTTTTAAAGGCCTAACCCAAGTAATATATCCAGGAGATTTCCGCGTGGCTTGGTCATATTTTTGCACTGCGATTTGTTCTTTCTCTATATAAATTTCGGAAAAACATCATTTTCACGAGCCTACCGTTGAAAAACTATTTGACCAATTCCGTTGCAAATTTGATTTTGTACAACTATGGAGGGTCTTCTTTACATGTTTTAAGTTTTAAAGCCCGTACCCAAGTGATATGTCCATGAGATTTCCGCTTGGCTTGGTCATTTTTTTGCACTTCTCTATATAAAGCACTTCTCTATATAAATTTCGGAAAAAAAACCCATAATTTTCACGAACCTACCGTTCAAAGACCATTTGACCAATTCCGTTGCAAATTTAATTCTGTACAACTATGGAGGGTCTTCTTTACATGGTTTAGGTTTTAAAGCCCTTTCCCAAGGAACATGTCCAGGAGATTTCCGCATGGCTTCTCGGTTTTTTGCACCGGCGGTTTGTTCTTTCTCTATGTAAATTTCGGGAGAAACATCATTTTCACGAGCCTACCGTTCAAAAATCATTTGATTAATTCCGTTGCAAATTTGATTTTTTACAACTATGGAGGGTCTTCTTTACATGTGTCAAGTTTTAAAGCTTTGTATTGAAATTTGTAATTATTGCCATTGAACATGTTTTGTAATGCAATAAAATATTCGTAGTTGCAGTTTTAATTAGTACAGTATGAGGACAAAATAAAAAAATTGATAAATGTTTGACAAAGGTGTATAAGTTATTTATCAGGGGAGACCGTAGTAATATAATGTTCCTTTTATAACTATGAAATAATACATTTATGTTGTTACTGTATGAAAAATACTATTACATTGTAATGTACTTTATACAAGTGTATGTTAACTATGCTAAATATCAATTTTATACGTATGGTTATTTCAAGTTGGACATAAGGGTTTTACAATAAAAAAATGCAAGTTCTTTAATTTGTCAGGTTATTCAGAATCACCAAACTGTTAAAACAACTCTCTGCATTTAAAACTGTTAAACTTATATTAGTGGTAAAAATTGACCTTTGAAATGTTAAAGAAGGGCAACATGATGTATGTTTTCTTTTAGTGCCAAACTTATCTAGGCCACAATATGCATTTTCTGTCAATTGAATAATGTTCCGTCCAACTTGCCATTTTCAGCAGGATTATTAGCAGACCGAAATATAAACAAGTTTATTGCTTGATTATGCGGCCAAAGTTTAAAATATGATTCTAATTCTAACATGGATTTAAATAAAATAAAATGTTTGCCTTTATTGGAAGACTACAAATTCCCGTGTCATGTGTTTGTATTGATTTATTAGCGTGAGTTTTAGTAGCGCATGTGCATATTATGGTACATTTGTATTATATTGACTTAACTACAAGTATGAACGGTCGCAAAACATCACGTGTGTCAAAATGCACGTGACACTCTCAGTAAACATCTAAAATAAGTCTGAAAAATACCTGTTTACAAAAAAATTCGTTTAATTTTAGGGTTGATATTTTTTCTTTACAATCAATGGTAGCAAGGACTTTCTCTTTTACTTTAATTTCATATAGCTGATTTTATTTAATGATTGTTAAAATTATAAGAAATGATGAAGATTAGATTATTTGTTTTCATCTGAACCATAATACTTATTTTCTTAAAGGCACATTATGCCTAAGAAACAAATAACTTTTTTTCTCCATCAGAAAGGGCATGCATGACTTTTATTAATGTTTAAAACATAGTTTTGGAGAATGTTTAATGCTTGTTACTCGAACAAATTAGCAATTAATGTAAAATAATTTGTCAGAAAGGTAACAAAATGTAAACAAAGTAATATCTTGACTTCCATACAAATTTCTAATTTACTTAAACTCTACTTATTGCCAAAAAGCAACAGATAAAAATATGGTTCAGGTAATTGGTCAATGAGTAACCGCTTTGATTCTATAAAAGTACACCAAAATTAAAATAGCTTTGAGAAATAGAAATAAAAGAATTCTGAGGCATATTGGGCCTTTATACAATATTTTTAGTATATTATTTATCAATTAGACATGCCATCAATCAAAATGTCGGTAATGGCAATTATGGTAAACAATGAAATGTAGTTATAGATTTTTATAACAATGTGAAAAACCAAAACCACTGACATCTATTCTTACAGACACTTACAGACTTTTTGACTTTACAACACTATAAAACCACAGAGAAAGCATATAACATAACATATTATTTACATTACTTATTACAATACATCCGTCACGGAGTTTCCTACAAGAATGTAGACAGTCGATAATTTTTGTTTTTTGTTACATCAAAATAGTTAACACTTATTTATTTATCTTTATTTCACTGACATTGATATGGTCATTTTCCTTGGAACTCGTTAGACCAGGCTACAAATACGTCATCTGTAAAATTATTTTCTCATTTAACGTTATAGTACATATTTCAATCTTGATTTGAGTGATTAAGTTGTCTGTGCCTACGATAGGTTCATTAAACTGTTGATATAAAATCGAATATAAAGTATATACTTTCGAAAAAGAATTGAAGCGAAAGTTAAGAGTTATCCAATCAGTTTTGCTGAACATTAGTTTTTAACTTTCTTTTTCACATTGTCATTCAAAATATGATTATTACAGGGCCGTGAATAAATCATTTCTAAATGCTCCTCTTGAAAGCTATATATTTTAAAACAATTATAACCGGACTGATATAAAGACCTTTAAGTTTGAAAAATTTTTAAATCACGCAGAAAAACCTGTCATCCATGAGGGAAATGTCTCTGTAATGGATGATTATGTAACATTACTTTTAATTCCATCATCATTCCACGCCCGGCTTGAACAGAATTCAACATTTTAACATCGTAATGGGGAAATTTTGAATTTAGAAAAATCAGATTTGTTCAACAGGCTCTTGGGTTTGGCTCCTTGCCAGTGGTTCTTGTTGCTTGGTCGTATGGGGATTGAATTCATTGAACGCCGCCCTTCTTTGATGATCTTGTTTATCATATTTCTAAAACATTGGTGTTCTTGTCTGTCATTTTGGATTGCAGTGTAAGTAACCGGTGGGTAAATGTGAAAATTTTATCCACGGGTCCACCTCTAAAAATATAAATATTGGTCAGATAAACACTGAATAGCGGTTAACTGTTAGACTGATTATACTTTACCAATGCCCCTTGTAGAATAAAAATCAAAGTCGGTGAAAATAATTCACATCTGAATGGGTATAAAAAGGCTGTTAATTATTGCATACACGTTTGCATCTATGCAAAGACAATAGACTGATAAAGCATAACCCCTTTGGGGCACATATATTTATGCATTAAGACACAATTATACAGTAAATGTCTGCTGAAATACTCTATAGAAAATTTGTCAGTAATTCTTATTCAAAACACAGACTCTTACAGACATATTTTGTTATTGTATACACTAGATTTGTGAGTCCAGGATTGCTTCCTGTGTATGTTTGATGTTCTGCTGGGCTCCCTGCGGGTGGTTCTGCTGATTTGGGGTGGGTTTATCGAATGTCTCTCTTCCTTGTTAATCTTTGTGTATACGACAATTTCAATTTACTGCATTAGAATAAAACTCTAAGGCACATTTTTGTAATTACATTTTGAAATAAATTCATTTATATTCAACAAATTAAACATGTCCGGGAAGACTATGGTAGTCGACTCATGACCACAAAATAGAGAGATATAAAGAATCTATAAAGAAAGCCAAAAACGACACAATTGTAAATGCAAGCTCGGTTTGATTGAGCCTGTTCGTGGACGGTAATGGAAAGGGCAAGTTACCATCCACTCCCCCGATCAATGCAGAATTCAACATTTTACATGAACTGGTGAATTTTGGATTTTTTAAACATCCGCAGATGTACGGCAGTCATCATTGTACCTTCAATGTGACACGTCAGTGTCATTCCAAGAAAAGCGGCGTATGGTCCCAAGTAAGAGAATGCGTGTGCTTTAAACTAGAAAACAATGAGCATAACTAAATAAAAATCTTTTATCTCACAGTTTGTATATTCAATAATGATACAAAATATAATTGTCTACATCATTTTTATGATATAAAATGTACAAACAGTACAAGTTTTCGATATAAAACCTAAACAAGTTATATTATAAACCGTAGTGTAATTGCCAACACGGCCAGTATTTTGCTCATATGACTGAATTTTAGGCTCATCGGTGTGCAGGTGACCTTTTAGTGACAGCATAACTCAGAGTTATGGCCATTGATTAGTTATGCAGTATACATATAGAGCAATTATTGTTTCCACGCTACTTCTCTGCAACTACTGGCTGGAATTCAATTAATCTTTATGGAAACCATTCATACCAAGATGAGATGTGCATAATATGTTGCCTTGTCCAGACCAGACCCTTCATTCCAGAGTTATGGTCCTTAATTAGTTATGTAGTATGCATATAGAGCAACATTGCTATTTCTTTGCAACTGCTGTATTAATTTTAACAAAACTTTATGGGAACCTTACAAAAAGGCAATTTACATCTCATCACCATGTCCAGGTATTACTTTTTAATACGAGTGAAGGCTCTGTTATTGCCTTGAATATTTATAATGTACAAAGAATATTACTGTTTATGCCATGATAATATATAAATAAAGCCTTATGTCTTCAGTTGTTGTGTTAGTAATAACCAGTATTTGGCGGGGGATATAAATTCAACGAATTGGCTTGTTCTATATAGCTTCATATCTTCAATCATGCCATATTTTGTTCTCTAAACATTTGTTTACCCAGTACGAGTTAGCGATATACTCCTACACAATATCATAAACATTTCAGATTATGATACCCTGTCTTTGGTTGAAAAGCTATAAATTACTTGTATTTCAACGGGGACGTTTTCTGAAAAAACATAGTTATTGACGTCACAAGACTAACTTTATGTATGCATATCTGGTCATTGAAAATGAATATACGCTGAAATAGAGAAACAACGGAATCCTTTAAACAGTGTTAATATGTCCAAAGGAGGCAGTTTTTAATGATATACTTTTCATTTTATTTATTGGAAAATCGGTATTTAAATGCCTTTGATCATTTACACTTACTGACTATGGTCAAGACATATATTTAACACAATTATTACACAAATAACTTTACATATTTCCTTTGCATAGTAAATATCAAAACATTAAGAAAAAAATAGACTAAAAACGAAAAGAAAATCTTAGAAGCAACAATACTTTCAAGGGTTAATTTTTTTAATTGATAAGCTTCCGTTATGAACTTTGCATTTTTAACACAACTAGTTCTACGCTAAGATGACATAATGTAAATGAACTTTTGCACTGAATGCCAAGCATTTTTTGCAAAACGTTTTTATCGTAAATTATTATTTTTATTACAACATAATACAAATGGTACTTAGACTCAACTGATTGTAATGAGAAGAATACGATTTTGTCTTTCACTTGCAGTGTATATACCTACTTGAAGTCTAAGATTATATGCTGATTTCCTAAATATAATAGAGCTCTTTCTGTTTACTATTAGAGAAGATGTCTAAATATTTATGATATAATTTGAAATGAATGACCAGAGTATACAGGAGCAGGATGATACATACAACATATAAAGGCAAAATATTGAAGATGAGCGAATTGTTTTAGTGCAGAGTGTTTCAATTTCTGCCTTTGCAGCAATATCTTTCTCTGTGAGAAATAATATTTCCCTCTGTGTATTGCTACCAAATTGCTAAATCTATTAAAATTGCATTCACGCATGCGTATTGAACCTTTAATCAAAAACAATTATTAAATCATTCTGTAGCATTTTTTAACAATTGTACATGAAACAAATAAATTTTATAATCATTTCCATTGTTTGTGTTCAATAAGCTTTTGCACTTATCTTTTCTCCAAATTATTTTTTTTATTTAATTTTAGATATGAGATTTGTTCCAGATATATTTAATGACATAATCTGTTTATTAAGCTTTAAGGCATTATTTCCTTAGAAAATTAGTATCTTTAATGTGAAGCATGCATTATAAAATATTCCACATGCATTAGTTGCCTTCCTGGCGTATATATTTTGCATTTCCTGGTAAAGATACAAGTAGATAATGAATTCCCTGTACTTAATTTATTCTGAGACATTAACTGAGAAAAGAAAACAACATAAGACGATGTCATTATCTTGATACCACTCGTAATTTAGAAGATAGACAATAGAAACGCATATTTCACGTCTACAGCAGACGCACAACGGCCTTTAAAATGTTATCGAAGGAATATATTAATAGTTTCCTGTGTTGGTGGATGCGTTCAGTGAATGTCTCCCTCTTTGCTGATCTGGATTTTCATATATAAGGGTGAAGCCGTCAACAATATCAATAAATGGAGGAGATGAGGAAGGAATTGCAAGTTAGTCGAGGCAAAACTACTCCATTCGCAGTATGGAAGTAGAAACAAAATGTATCACCAAATTAGCTGGTTTGTTTTATTTTATTTACCAGGTTCAGTAAATATATACATTTATAGCATTAGCTGTAATAAATTAGCTTTGTTTTAATAAATTGGAAATTTAATATTGTAATCACGAATCTATTTTAATAGAAATGAAATTGAATTTGATTAGCTATATGAAAATAAATTTAAGGGAGTCCTTTTACTACAAATACGTCAAGAATTCTTTATAGTGGGGCGGGAAATTGAGAAAATAGTGCAAATGGAGATACAAGCATGAAACTTTCAGGAAATCATTATTAGACCACATGGATTTCAAAAGTGAAGTGGGCTTAAAAATATCTCTGCTCATTTAAGATGGCGACCATTTTCAAAATGGCCGCCATATAAATTTAACGTACATAAATAACTCATTCAGTCAAAATTTTTGTAAAGACCTGAAACTTACACCATAGCATGTATAAAGTGTCTCCTTTACAAAAATTTAAATCTTACAATATTCCGCATTCATACCTCTTCTCAATCCAAGATGGCGTCCAATATGGCCGCCGATTTTATGCAAAACTGTTATATAATTTCTATAGTATAATTTGTAGTACAAATTATGTTTATTTCGATAAAAAAGTGTTTAAACATATCAAAAACAATCAAATCATAAATCATAATGAAAGTAAAGTTTTTTAAGTTATGTCTAAAAATATCTTAAAAGATATCAAGAAAAAAAATCTCATTTTTTGCATATTTCTCTAATTTGGTTTTCTAACTCTATATGCAAAATTAAAAAAAAAAACTTACTTTATTTCTTATTTGTTATTCAATTAAAAATAGGGGTTTGTTGTTAACATGTAAGAGAACCATAAAAACTGTAGGTTTTATTTTTTGTCAAAGTGGATGGGGTAAATTTATCCTATAATTATAATAGAAAAACAACAAAATTTACACTGACCGTAAGTTATTTCTATTTCTTCGCTTTTTCTGTTAATTATTATGCAAATGTTCCCTATTAAAAAGTATTCTTTATTGTGTCTTTCTTTGGTTTATACAGAATTTATTATATAGTTTGATTGTGTAGGAAGCTTTAAAGTATATGTCTTTCTTTGGGTCAAGTAGGTGAGCTAAAATATCAATAAATGCACATACATTCATTAGTATACACTGAGTTATTAAATTTGGTTGCGTGATATTACTTGTGATATTATTTATTAATTGTTAATTGTAAAGATATAAAAGAAGACAATAAAAAAACAAACACGCTTTAAATAGCAAACATGCACATGAATAAGGTTGTCCATTAACGCATATTATTAATTCCTTCACAATTTCATATTGAAAATATGAAATGGCTTTAAAGCTAACTCAATGAGATAATAATATTTGCATATATCAAATATAAGGTACTTTCACATCATCTTATTCTATGTGTTGTGAAACAGATATATCAATGATAATACCTGACCTACATACAGTTTTGATGATTTAAAATAAAATAATTGTAATTCATAAATTATTAATATCTATTATTTATTTCAATAACAGGGCAATGATGACCCTAAATCACAAAGTCACAATTCTTTATAAACGTAGGTAATTAGGTGTATCAATTGTGTCATAACATAAATGACTTGTGAAATATTTGTATTAAGATGCTTTAAAAGAAACAGCCTAGTATCAAGTTTCTCAGAATTGTTTCTCACTCACGAGAGGACTTAAATAACTATTAATATTCCTATATGAGTCCATATACACTTAGTGTATGATCCTGGTGCATGATAAATTTTGACCATCTTATCCATGATTCTTAAATATTTGTAGAGTATTACAAGGTTATGATGATACATAATTAATCTGGTTACTGAATACAAATTTATTACATAAGTCTGTGTAAAATAAGTGATACCCATTTCAAAGCCATTTTAACTGCAGGACATCTATGATACAATGTTATGCATTTAGTTTAACACTAGAAGTTCTCTTATTGTGTTTTCCTACACAAGTCTATTAACCAGGGTGGCTCTATGAGCAAGATTCATTCAATATGTTAAAGACACAAGATGATGGTACATGCTTATCATCTATGCTCCGTGCTCTGTGCATTCTGCTTTTTGAGAAGACATTTTTACTATGTAAAATCTATGTACACTAAGTGACGAACAGAGAGTTTTATGTAACTTTTAAAGAGGTCTTCTCTACTTGACAATGTTATATCGGTATGTTGAATATCTAAGTTATAGGCATTGTATTTCTCCAAAAGAGGACTTACATGTGATTTCCTATATAAGTCTTTCAAAACTAAGTGTCCCTCGTGGCAGGCCTTTTAATCATGCTCATGCAGTCCAAAATGGCTTTCCCTGGTATGTTACTTATGTTTGCATAGAATTAAAACTGTCTTAAAAATCTCCAAAACTACAGTTCCCAGAGCAGAAAAATTAACATGAAAAATCACTCTTTATACACTATAAAAATTATGAATATTTGGCATAGGACCAAAACAATAAAATTATATGGACTCATATAGAAATATAACTATGAGTACCTAGATATTGGGCATGTTTCCTTTGAAGTGAACCTTCACAAATAGTTCATAAATCATAACTGTATGTGGTGAAAAAAATTGATACTCCTGACATGATCTTATCTTACTTTTTTATTAAAGAGTTATGGCAATTTTCCATCCTGCAGTGGATCTTAGGTGAGTGGTCAAGGATTGTTTAATGGGGAACATGCAATTTAAATTATCTTTGACAGACAATTAGTTTATATTTCAAATCATCAGCAAATATATATGGGTCAAACGATACTATTGATATACATATTTCACTACACATAGATCATATGATGTATCAGTCGCCTTAATTTTACTTTGTATTGTTTGAAAATACCATGTTTAGATATGTTAATATTCTAGAAACAGTGCTAATTCAATTAAACCTGATAACAATCAAAAGGGTTCGACACTTTGGGTGTGTTCATATATTGTGTAATTAACTTACACAAGTAATTTGACAAAACATATATGGACAAATTTTTTATATAGAGACTGACTAAAAAATTGTCCATATATATTTTGTCAAATTACTTGTGTAAGTTAATTATACTATATATGAACACACCAAACTGTGCCGGACCCCTTTGGATATATCTTGCAAACAAATTTTACAACTGACTGTATACACATGGATGTATGTGCATTTTAGCACACCCTCTAGACCTGAATGAAGACAAAATTCCTTAAAAAAAACACAAAATTTTTTTAAAAGTGAATATTTTCCTAAGAATTCATGGAAAGATTAACAAAAAGCAAAGAAAAAAAAATAACTTACAAACTTCGTTTTTTTTTTGTATTTCAATTATCAGATAAATTTACCCCACCCACTTTGACAAAAAATAAAAAGTACACATTTTATGTTTACAATAAACACATAGTGTTAATTAAATATCAAATACGAATACGAATACGAAAAGTTTATTTGTATAAAGCATAGTACAATGCTTATAACAAGTATAAATTGTAATATATACAATGTTTGGAGATAAAAACATGGATTTTTCCAGCAAACATAAGATGTTTCATGGAATATTATGTTCAATATTCAATATGATATTTAACATGTTTAATATATATGTTGCGCTTGCATGCATAAGGTTCAAATAAACAGACGCCGACCTACAATATCCTGAATAGTTTGCACTTAACTTATTCTATCATTTTCTAAAATATAAAGACATGAAGAACACTAAAGTCCTTTAGACTAAAAGTAATATTCACTGTTGCAAGTCAGTTCTTTTGAAAGATATACATGCAAACGCAAACATCTTAAACAATAAGTTATGGTTCGAATATATTTCATTTTCAAATATTACTAGAAGAGATATTATGAAATACGTTGTCTATTTGCTAAGTAAATAAATTTAGACAAAGCACAATATAGTTTTCTTAGAATTAGAAGACATTAGGTTACCGAATTTTATAACAAGTATTAATTGTAATATATACAATGTATGGAGATCAAAACATAGATTTTCCAGTAAACATAGGATGATTCATAGAATATTATGTTCAATATTCAATATTTAACATGTTTAATATATATGTTGCACTTGCATGCATAAGTTTCAAATAAACAGACGCCAACCTACAATATCCTGAATAGTTTGCACTTAACTTATTCTGTCATTTTCTAAAATATAAAGACATGAAGAACACTAAAGTCCTACAGACTAAACGTAATATTCACTGTTGCAAGTCAGTTCCTTTGAAAGATATACATGCAAATGCAAACATCTTAAACAATAAATTATGGTTCGAATATATTTCATTTTCAGATATTACTAGAAGAGATACTATGAAATACGTTGTCTATTTGCTAAGTAAATAAATTTAGATAAAGCACATATAGTTTTCTTAGAATTAGAAGACATTAGGCTGTCGAATTTTATAACAGACGGCCAGTGACAATAATAAGGTTTTAAAAAACCTTTTCCTCAATTCTCTATAACGTGGACAGACTAAAAAAAAATGATACTCTGTTTTCAGTTGTCTCATTAAACAAGATTTACATATTCTTTCTGATCTTGGTATATTTTCATATCGACCAGATTCTACACATAAGTTATGTGATGACGTTCTAAATTAAGTAAGAGCAATTCTATGATTTTTGTCTGTAATTAAATCAAAAATACTTTTCACATTTAAAATCATGTTTAAAAATGCTATAAGTTTTGCAGGCGACCAGAATTGTTTATATCAGTATACCACTTCTGTATAAAAGTATCTATAATTCTTTGTCTGATAATGACAAAGGAATATCTATATCAAAACTGGTTAATCCATACATACGCTAAACCATGGGTTGTTAAAATGTTTTTAATACAAAAAGCCCAGTTTTTCGAGTTATATGTATTCCCAGAATCAACATCTTGCTTAAGCATTGAATAAACTTTTTTAACAATCTCTGTATCGTCAAGCTTAATAATTTTACCCAAAACCTAATCATCTTAATTTGTCTCATCACAGAAAAAGGGTAATTGCCTAATTCACCGTATAGCGCCGAGATGTTAGTTGATTTTCGAACGCATAAAAGTCGGCTCAAAAATTTTGTATGTATTTTTTCAACATCGCGTCCGTCATGCATTCCCCAAATTTCTGATCCAAAGTTAAGGATTGAGCCGACAAGTGAATCAAAAATTTTACATTTCTGAGAAACAGACAACTCAATATTATTAAATATGGTAAAAACGTTATAAAGAGCAAATGAGGCATGTTCAGATATATATTTCTGAGTTCTATACCAGTTTCCGTTCTTTAACAAAGTGATACCTAAATATTTGAATGAATTCACCAGTTCAATAAGGGTGTCGTTAACATAAAAGTCATGGTGTGTATGTCTGCCCTTTTCAAAAATCATTGCTTTTGTTTTCGAGGTATTTATCTTTAATCCCCAAAGACTACAGTATCTCTCGACATCAGACATCATCGACTGTAAACTCTGCGGGGACTTAGCAAACAATACTTGGTCGTCTGCGAAAAGTATTAAGAATAGCTGAAGTTCATCAATAGAGAAAATACCTTCTAGGTCGGTATTAATATACCTTAAGATGTCGTTCACGAAGAACATAAACAGCAGAGGGGAACTCGGGTCCCCTTGCTTCAAACCTATATGCGATTCAAAGAAGTCAGAATAATTCGACTTATATTTAACACACGATTTTACCGTCATATACATTGACTTTAGAGCTCTCACAAGTCTAGAACTTACGTTTTCTTTAAGCAATTTATGCCATAAATATGTCCTGTCGATCTTATCGAAGTATTTCTCATAATCTATAAAAATGCAATACAGTTTATCACCAGAGTTAAGTACTTTTGATATTATAGAATGTAAGATAAATATGCAGTCTACAATAGATTTTCCTTTCTGAAAACCATATTGGTTCTTGCAGATCTTATCATTCTCTTCTGACCACTTCGTGAGCCTATTTAGTAGGATTTGGGAATATATTTTTGCCAAGATATTTATAAGTGTAATGCCGCGGTAATTTTGGGGGTCATTAGTATCACCCTTTTTAAAAATAGGTGTAATTATACCCTCTCCCCAAGACTGTGGGTATTCCCCACATTGAAATATTCTATTATACAATTTATGTAAAAACGGGGAGAAAACATCGTAAGTAGATTTAAAAACCTCTGATATAAGCATGTCAGGTCCCGGAGATTTGTTGTTATTTTGGGAAAATACAGCCGCACGTATTTCTTCCTCAGAAATATCACGATCTAAAATATCGTTTCGTACATTATTCTCAATGGTCAAATTATTGTTATTTATATCCAATCCCGGGGGTTCTCCAAATAATGACCTGAAGTGGTCATGAAGTTGCTCGACATTTAGATCGTCAGCTTCCGCCGTTTTCTTTTTAAATGTTTTTCTAATAATTTTCCAAAATTTTCTTGGCTGAGTTTTGGCCAATTGGTTAATTTTTTTACCCTCAGCTATTTTATGTTTTTTAATCGCTTTACGTTTAATACGATTATAGTTTGTTCTCGCGCTAACGAAAAGGGTCATATTTGTATCTGACTTATCTCTATTAAAGATATTACGCTTTCTTTTAAAGTCGCGTTTTGCATTAACGCAATCAGCATCAAACCATTTTTGGCTAGATCGATGACCAGTGTCGCGTGTATACCTATGAAACTCTTTATTAAATACGGCACGTGTTTCACGTAATAATAGATCGGTAAATTTCTGTAACACGTGGTCTATCGGTTCATTGCGCACAATTTCATTCAATGACTGTATAACGTCATAGTTATTATTCAATATATTCGACCTGAACAGGGGTACTTTATCCGCGTCCCATATCACTTTAGTATCGTTTTCGATATTTGACTCTTCACAGTTAAAAATGTAATTATCATTTTTTCTTGAAAACGAAAACAGCAATGTTGCATGATCCGAATATTCATTAAATTCAAGAATATCAAAATCGTTGAGCGAATCAAAATCTTCAAAATTCAGTAACAGATAATCTACAGTTGAGAGGCCACCGTTTGCACAAAAAGTAAAGTCACCCCTGTTTCGATCATTGTAAATTCGGCCGTTGGCTATTAATAACCCTGTCGATTGGCATATATCTATTAAGCGCCGCCCATGACTGTCAATCACATGATCCTTGTTTACTCTTAAAGGCACATCACGTATATTCAAAAAAGATATATTTTGGTCTAAATACTTATCATAGACTAAATAATCAGGGAAATCGGAAGTCCTACTATTCAGATCACCGGAAACAAAAACTTTCCCTAGGTCATTATATCTTATAACATCATATTCTATCTGTTCGAAAAAATCAAAATCTACATGTTTAAGTACCTTAGACTGAGCACTATAAGAAACTAAGTTACTTTTGAGTTTTGTACAAAGACCTTTTAGAAAACCTTGTTAGAGAAATATGCAAATATTTGCACTTTATCTTTAATAATATTTTTAAAAATACTTTTTGGATAAATAACTTAAAAAGCTTGACTTACATTGTGGTTTACATATAATTTGATTATTTTTGATATGTTTATACACTTTTTATCGAAATATGCATAATTTGTGATACAAGTTATATGACAAAAGAGATATATCAGTTTTGCATAAAATCGGTGGCCATATTGGACGCCATCTTGAATTTTGAAGAGGTATGAACGTTGATTTTGTTCAAGATTTGAATGTTTGTAAAGGAGAAACTTTATACATGCTTTAGTGTAAGTTTCAGGTCTGTACAAAAAAATTCACTGAATGACCTATTATGTAAGTCAAATTTATAAGGCGGCCATTTTAAAAATGGCGGCCATCTTGGATGAGCAGAGATATTTTTGGGCCCACTTCACTTTTGGAATCTCTATAGTCTAAAGATGATTATCTGAAAGTTTCATGCTTGTATCACAATTTGCACTATTTTGACAGGAGAGACCTTATTTCCCGCTCCACTGTTTAAGAATACTTCTAAATTGTCTATTTTTAACACAGCAATAATATTATTCATTTCGAAGGCACGAAAAAAAATATTACGAATATAAAAAACGGCAAATATTATACAGATACGACTTAATGTTTTATATTTTACATAAGAAATAACTGTTGTAAAATTGTAAAAATATTTTGTCGTCTGTCGTTTATAAGGAATGACAGACTATTCTCTCCCTTTCCAGTTCCTCCCCCTGACGGTTCTCTCCCTAACCGTTTCCTCCCCTGACGATTCTCTCCCAAAATTGAAATATGCAGACAGTTCTCCCCAAATTTTTATTTTATAAATTATCTTTTTGTTTTGACTTAATCTAGTTATATTTCTTAATGGATATTATTAAAATAATGTTTTTGATAATTAAGTGTTTTTAATGTTTTGTTTATGTGAATTTAGTGCATGTAAATTTCACACCTTTTTCAAGTATTTTAATCCTATCAACACCTTCATTGTGGGTGTTTAATTATTGGACAGTGACTGATATACACCTGTAATTATGTTAATTAATGTCTATTGATATTCATTAATTTGTTTAAATAGCACATAGGGTGGTAACAAACTTTAGAAAACAAATAAGCAACAACTGGTATGCAATCACATTTACTTTTATACAAAATTTCTGAAAGAACATGTAGTCATTAACATGAAGCAATATATAATACCAAGTTCAAATCAGCTCTGTTGGATATTTCTTCTGAGATCTTAACTATTTTCAATCACAAAAATATGACTTAGAGTAAAGAATTAATGAAGTTTTAATAAATTTTATTGAAATTAATTACAAGGAAATTAAAATATGTTAATTAAGTAAGACTTTTTTATTTATATGAATAAAAGGTAATATAATTGAAATAGAATAAATATGAAATCAAAAATTAACTCGAATTTATGCTTAGTGTTATTTATTTCATGAATTGAAAATTTATCATTTTAATGCTCATTGATGATCATATTACAAAAAATGTAAATTATATCAAAATTATTAAAAAAGATAATTTAATTCTAATACAAAAAACAATGTCTGTTATATTAAACAGTCACAGATAGCCACATTAACTTCAAGCACTCCTCTTAATAGTTTTTACAGAAAGCTGGGTGACATTAACTTCATGTCACTCCTCTTAATAGTTTTTACTCATCACTTCACATTATTTCAACCTGAAATGTTTATTCTTCACACTGAGGACCATATGCCGAGGCACAGCCTTCAAGCAATTCACTGGTCTGAATATTCCCTGCAGAATAGTTCTTCCAAAGCTCCCTTATCTTTTCCTCAATCTTGCGTGCTGCTGGACGAACACGACGCGTAGAAATACCATCTCTAAGGTGACGCAACTCATATGACACTTCTTCAGCCTCACACTGTAAGACAGGCACCAGTCTGTAAAATGACAAGCTCAAGCCCCCAGCCTTTTGGTTCAATTTGTTGTGCCACCCTGAAAATATTATACCATGGAAACATTAAGTAAATGTTTACATTATACAGTATTCCACACTATTTATATGCAAGTCTACAATGTTCGATCATAAAAATAATTCTTATCAGAACATTTTGTTTTATAAATTAATGCTAGTTATTTTTTAAACTCATGTGTGTCAAGTGCATTTATTTATTTATGTAGAAGTTCATTGTAAAAATATTTTCACAAAATAATTACCTTCACAATTGTTGTTGGTGCGAATGGTAAGACCATACACAGACCATGACTCAATGGTGAAGATTGGGTGGTTCATCCACTGATGTTCCATATAGGAGATGAGGTCATGTATAGGTTCACTGTTTGCTCTTGATGACAATTCTTGGAATGCTGGCTCAATATGGGTGTATGGAAGAAATGGAAGTCCCAGAAACTGACGGATGTAGTTGTGGATGGTAGCCCGGCGAGAGTATGCTGGCTTCAGTCCCACTTCTTGGACCTTGCGCCACACAGCCTGTGTAAAATGGAAGACACAACCTTTCACTGTGGCACCAGGAAATACCTGTCTTACTGCTAACCAGGCAGCTGAAAAAAATATGTATGAATATACAAACTTCTATAAATTGTAATACACAATATTTTATAAATTATAAATTTATATGTATTCATAGATTTTTTTTTTCCATTTTTCAATGAGGAAGCTGATAAAGACTCATATTGATATATTTATAAATTATATTTTTAAATGACTTGTAAACTTTATTTGTAATCAAATAATAAAACATAGTGTAATACACAATATTTTATAAATTATTAATTTATATGTATTCATAGATTTTTTTTAATTTTTCAATGAGGAAGCTGATAAAGACTCATATTGATATATTTATACATTTTTCTAATGGTTTGTCAATGGCATTTGATTTTTTTGCTTACCTTGCTCAAAATCCATCACAAAGCTTTCAACACTGACTTGTTCAAGTGACTGTTTAAGAGACGTCAGAACTTTCACATAGTCCTCGACATGAGAATGAAAGCCATTGGAACTTGTTTTTCCAAACCCTCGTTATTCTTCACAAAACCATGGATGGATTCGAGTTGACCTGAAGTGAAGGGATCCCCAACAACACGGAAAGTTCCATCCATAAACCAGCGCTTGCATGTGCTGAGTAGGTCTAGTTGTTCCTTAGTAGCAAACACTAAGTGGCGCGCTGTTCCATTCTTTATATCAGCCACCAAAAAGTCTGGACACTTAAGGAAGTCCATATCAACCACAAAGTCTAGGTCTTTAGGTTCAGCTGGGCGAAATTTTTCTCTATACCGGTTGGCTTGTCTGGCTAGGCTGTTGGCGATTGGAACACCAGGTTGGTTTGATTGAATATACTCCTTTCGCGCATTCTTACTTATCTCAATGGTACTTTTGAAAGGTTGTTCTCTAGCTTCCTTACGCACTTTGACAGAAACGCTAACCCTGTCTTTAAGAGAAGGCTCAGGCCCATGCTGGTGAGAGTTATTTCCCCTTACAAAATCACTTCCCTTCTGCACCACACTGGCATAGCACTTGCACGTAACACTCCGGCTTGAACAAAACCACAGAACTGAGTTCTTTCCTCTTTTCTTTGCATAGTACCTATACCCATCAGATGCCACTAGTAAAGGCTTACCTCTTTTGCTGCCTTCTTCAAACACTGTGAATTTAACCTGAGGCTCTTCAATCAATGTTTGTGACAGAGGTTCCTCAACAATTGCTGTTACACTTGTGTCAGCTTGATCAATAATCTGCTGGTCTCTTACATTGAAAGGTAAAGTCATCCTGGAATTTTGTGTCTCTTCCATCCTATCAAGTGTAGACTCATTGGATGATTCTAAAGAAGTGTCCATATCTTCAGACAGGAGGGAAGTCTGAACAATAAATGTTGCACCATGTCGATCTGTGGTCGATTTGTATCAATTAATGATAAACTTACCCTTTTATTTAACATCTAAATACTTCAAATATAATATACAAATAAAAATAAAAATGGGGGGGGGGAAACTGTCTGCATATTTGCAATTACTAGTATGCAGACGGTTCTCCCCCAAAATAGGGAGAGAATCAGGGAGGAAACGTCAGGGGAGGAAACGGTAAGGGAGAGAATAGGCTGACTACCGTTTATAAGTTGCCTTGTTTAACTGATTGAATTAAAATGAAACTTTACAAAAATGCAAACAATATATGCATATTTTATTACCATTTATTTATAATTTGTGAAATACTGATTACGAAGAGAGATTGTAACAAATGCTTTTTAAGCAAGTTTTCAACTCAATCTGTAAAATTAAATTTTATTTAATTTATGATGTAAATAAAATGATTAAACATACAGATATTGTTAAACTAAATAATGGTTATCAGTACTTTCTATGGATGATTAAATCCCCGCCGTCTGCTCGGTTATAAAATGGTTGAATGATTGCTCATTTCATTTAAGGCAATGCAAATTATATTACGTAAAATATACGCACAGACAGACCTAAAAGAAATAGAAAGCATGCCTCCAGATCCGAAAAAATATGTGCTACACATACATTTAAACAATGCTACACCCTTGTCGTTTGTTATATCACACGTATAAAATTACATGAGTACTAGAACTTTTTCAAATGGCTGAGAAAAGAAATGAGAAGACAGAACTATGTTTGTTGCTCATTCAGGAACAGATTCGTAGCTTATAGCTTCCTACGCCATCGAGCTTTAATAAATCCTGTTTAAACTAAACAGCTTGTGAATCACAAAAAAACGTAACACGTTACATGAATTATAGATATAATGTGTTTTTATTTCTAAAGCTCCTGAACATTTTTTTCTGATGATTCCGTTTTAAATTTTGTTCAATCATTGAGATGTGTAGTTTTGATTAGTATTAAACAGAGACTAGAATATTAAATGCAACGAAAAATGCTGCCAAAAAATCTGTTAACAAAAATTGTATGAAAATGGTTTCTTTTACCAATGTAAGAGTACATTGTCAATAACATTTTACAAAGATTGCAAAAAATTTCATTAAGATCCATAACTTTTCTTATAACTTATATCCCACAATGATAAAGTGTAGGTTTGTATTTTTTGTTTATCCGTATAACATGTTTTTTGATAAAAGATTTCTCAACGTGTCTACAATATTGAAATATTCAAGGATTATGGAATGCCAATAAAGTAAGTAAAAAAATGTGTTTCTAGAGGTTTATAACCAGTGTTCGAATGTCAAAGCCTTAAAAACTAGATTTATATTTTCAATTTAAGAAAAAGGCTTTTTGTTGTGCTTGTGTTATTTTAGTTCTATCTATTCGGCATCTTTCTTGTTGGGTGGTTCCAGTATTCCTCACTGGAATACTGTTGAATCACCCTTAGGATATAAGGCATGCTTTTAAATTTGTCTTTTGACGTAATATCTGTGATATGCAGGCTTCATAACCTCAGATCCCCTTATAAAATTCCATTTTATTTAGTTCCGCCCATTGTTTTCTCGTTTAGGGCACAAGCATTTTTTTACTTGGGGACCATATGCCGCTTTTCATGGAATGGCACTAACGTGTCACATTGAAGGTTACATGATGACCGCCATATGAACACATCTGCGGATGTTCCAAAATTCTAACTTTTACCAGTTCATGTAAAATGTTGAATTCTGCTTAAGCCGGTGCTAGGGGGCGTGGACGGTAACTTGCACTTTCCAGTACCGTCCATGAACAGGCTCAATCAAACCGAGCCTGCAATATTTTCAATTTTGTCGTGTTTGGCTTTCTTTAGGGATTCTGTATTGATCTATTTAAATCATGTAAGTTTCATTTCTTCAAGATAAAATATCTACTTCTAATTTACACTGAAGACTTACGTTTTGGACTGCTTCTCATTAACACAAACATGTTAATATTAAGATTCATTCTACCATGTGTATTTTTGAATATGTACGAATTCTGTCATACTTTCTTCGTGAGTAATGACATTTTCCTTCTCGGAAAATGTAAAATATACCAAAGAGACATATCATAAATCAATCCTCCGTAGATATACATTTTGCATCACTAACAGAATAAATGATATTATAAATGTAAATTATTTCTATCTTTTCATGAATATATAACAAATTATAATTTTTTACAAAATTTCTTAATACCAAAAATAATTGGTACAGCTGACGCCTGCTACAACCCTATTCAACTTGTTTGGGGTCCCCCTGGGCTCCTTGCCGCTGACGCTTGTTGCTGGGTCGGGTGGGGCTGCGTTCATTGAACGCCGCCTTTCCTTGTCGATCTTGTTTATCATATTTTTTGAATAATTGCACAATTATACCAAAAATTATACTCCTACATCATTCTTAGTGACAGTCTTATTTTACACACACGACGAAATATCCCGAAATAAAAGGCAATTTTAATTTGAAAAAGAAAAATTTACTACAGAAAAAGAAGTAAAACGAAAATCGTTTAACTATCAAGCAAACGAATCTGTTTTTCATTTTTTCCTTTTCATCTTCTTTAATCTCCAAACCATGGCGTAAATCAACTGCCTAATATATTTCAAATGGTACATCTTTGTATTAATTTTAGATGAAAATGCCACTTTAAAGAGGTGAAAACGTATTCCCCCTTGCAGTTTCTATTCTGAAATTCAGATTCATGTTAAATACATCAATAAAGTATGTTCCCTATAAATTTATTATTTTATTGTTTTACCAATACGTTTTGTTTTTGTTCTTAAAAGTGTAAATATTCAACCATAAAATCAACAGGCTACACCAATCAATTGTTTTACCGAAAAATAATCTGTCTATTAGATGTTATTGAATGAATATATATCGACAATATCATCACTTAATTAACTTTACAGAAATCTTTGGAAACATTTTAAGCAAAATACATTATTCTCGAATCTCTTCCAAGTTTTAAAACACAATTATGATAGATTATTAACATATGTTGCAAGGTATTAGTATGGTCATTAACTAAAGGTTCTAACATAAGAATGCATAAAATAAATAATTGTTGTGTCATAGCTGGGCAATCTTTTCATTGAAAATACGTTCGAACTATTAATGAACAGTGCGTTAATCGTAGTGCAGGTAATTACAAGCATTCTTGTTACCACGCCCCGAAATCGTTCTCTGTCTATTTACTTTAACTAACTACATGACAATATATTTTAACTAGGCGGGGTAATGATCAGAAAATCATAACACCCGATCACGAGGACATTGACTACTTGACTTAACAATCTATAAATGTCTTTCTTACTAGTAGAAAGAGCATCTTTCTAAACTGTTATTTAATCTCAACGCCTTTTTTCTTGTTTCACTTTTCAGGATAAGTCTAAATTATTACTTTTGGTTAATTTTGTAAGTGTCTGAATTATCAAAAATCGTTTGATATGAACTTATATCGGGTTGTTGTTGATACCGAGTATCACTTAATTTAAGTAAATTTTAAGCAATCCTGACTACATAACACACAGTGTCCTATGATGATTAAATCAACTTAGCAAATAGAAAAGGGCGCTACTTTAAGATTCAAATGAATAAGGGCATTTATAGATATTATTAAGGAATATTTTTCTTTATGAAAGATATATGACCTAACAATCAAGGTTTAGGTAACAAATAAAGTCATTTAATGTTTATAAAATGTGTTTTTTTATACTCTTTTATAAGATTATCCTGACATTATACTTACATGTGTGTAACGTGCACCGACCTTATACCTATATGATACTAAATTTCTTCTGGCTTCTTTGCCTTATGATTATTTTATTGAAGACCAATGATTTATATTCCTTAATAAATGTGCATGAATCACCTAATAGAATTAGATATATAGATATAATTTTCCTCGAGACATCCTTGTCTTTTATTTGAATAACAAATAATGATTTCTATACGTATTAAACAATTTATCAAATTAATATCCTATGAAATACTATTTACGATATATATATGTTCCCTCTATCTCGTTCTCTATTTTTCTACTAATAAACTATTCTTCCTTTATTAATCTTTAATCCTTGCTTTCTTTCTACTTGATATTTCTCAGCCTTATCACAGCGCTATGCACTGTGCAACTAAGAATATAAAAAATAGGTATAGCATTTAGGATTGTCGACTGTTCAACACGCTGCAAAAACACCAACTCCCAATTTGTGTGTGTATTAGAGTTTATTTATACTCGCCACCGGTTGCCCATATGGGCGAGTCCTCCAGAAGAGTGTTAGTCATTTTATATTTTGGAGACAGATACAGAAAGATGCACCAATTCCAGAAGCTTCTTCTGGTTCTTTCACGTGCCAAGTGTTTAAGCACTCATACACGGGATTTAACGTCTCATCCGAAAGACTGGTGAGTAATTTTAGTTGACCAGCCCGGGAATCGAACCCACAATGTCGAGATTACAAGTCTCGCGCTCTAACCGATTGAGCTATGCGGGCTGGCACTCCCAATTTTTTACATTCACCTGCCTTATATATTGGCTGGGGACTGCTTGCGCCCTCTATTGCCTTCATATCTTGCAAACGCTTGAATATATTACTATCATTGAATCAACTACTGCTTACCTTTTCAATATGCGTTACTTTTGTACATAATTACTTGACTCGGGAACCATCGTCAAGATTATCTTACACTTTCAACATTAAATAATACAACTGCAAACTTCTAAGGAATCCAAATTGAAAAGTAAAAGGTTATTAAATCAAGTAACATCATCAAACATATTTGATATCAACTTACAGAAACAATTTTCTGGAATCATTCGTTTGGTTGAACATAAATGGCGTGTACTTATTAAGGGGAAATAACTTTTACATTTTCGCTACAAGTGTTTATATAATAAAAAGCTCTCACAACTTGAATACAAAATGTCCTGATTAAATAAATCAAATACGAGTATATAGAAATTCATTGACAAGCTATAAACAACATCGATCGTTGCTAAAGATTTGACAAAGGTAGCGTCTTCTAAGATTGTTTTTATTATATTCATGCTTTAAAGATATATTCAGTTCCACTGGTTTTCGACTGTACACCTTCAGAATATTGGTAGGTGGATATTGAACGCACTGTCTGACATTCAACCAGAATGCCGAAAGCATAATTACAATGAGTTATGGAAGTGTATGAGATGAACTGTATTTTCAGTTTGATTTCAGTTTTTGCGTTGCAATTAGACGATAAATTGTTCCCGAATGACTCCCTGTGAATCTAAAACAGATTATATAACATCTGCATCGTGAATAAACAAATACATTTCTGTCTGCACTCCAGTAGATAAAATAAAAAAGAATCTTAAGAACTTACAAATCAATAAAAGACGTAAGATTTAAGTCGAAACGGGTAAATACGGAATAACATAAATGAGACAGGAATGAGTCCACTAGAAAACTAAAAAGTAAAATCAGACAAATGTGAAACCGGAGGCAGTTTTAAGTACACAAATTGGAAACGGTAGAAAACAGTTTACAATACTAAGAAACCGTTTAAAAACCAATATACCATTAGTTTATATTATTGTTTGTTTGATTTTACGCCTTTTCCCAACAGTATTTCAGTCACATAGGCGGGTAGTTTCCTAACCATCGTTCCTGGAGAGTAACACCAGTACTAGACAACTTTCCTTCGTGCTAAACTACCAAAGCATCTCGAACCCACGCCAGAGAGGTAACTGGATAAGAAGTCATCGACTCTAACCCCTCGACCACGGAGGCAGTCAGTTTATATAATAATCATATGTGGCATAAAAGGGACATTATTTTGATTTATTTTTGTCTGAAAATATGTCGTATATTAAGCAGGACAACTCGTGTCAGTAATGTCAAGCCGTCCGGTTAGCTCAATAGGTAGAGTTTTAGACTGTGAATCGGGCGACCCGGGTTCGATTCCCGGACGGCGCATGTCACTGTCGTTGTAATTGATCATGAAATCCTTTCTACGCTCATTCGCACTGTACCTCTGCTCTGGCATGTACAGAAGTTTCAGTTCCTTGTGAAAGTAAAGGCAACTAGTACTGGTAAACCGCTGTGGGTTCGAATCCCGACAGGAACTTTGGATTCTTGCATGTGAGGAAGCTATCCAGCTAGCTAACGGAACGTCGGTGGTTCTACTCAGGTGCCCGTTCGTACCTGAAATAATGCACGGAAGGGCACCTGAGGTCTTCCTCCACCAGTAAAGCTGGAACGTCGCGATATGACCTATACTGTGTCGATGTGACGTAAAACCCAATCAAACAAACAAACAAACCACCTTCAGTAATGTCATGTGTCATGTAGCCCACATAATTACTGTAATTATCACATAAAGTGAGATTTGATCTACCTGCTTTCTAAGTGTGAGATGATATCGCTATTGATCAATTATAGCCGTAGCAATGTATTTTTCATGATGCCACTTCTGTGAAAATTGTACATAAACAAGTCCTGTCCAAATAGGTCATGGACAACAGCATTAGAATAAAAAAATAGTCAACGGCCTTCTAAAACCTTTAACTGGTATTTAATACGTCATTATTCAGTGAGTGTGAAAAACAAGCATGATATAATTAAATTTGAGACTACCTCGTAACGCAAAGTTGCTCACCATCCAATGTCAAAAAATAGATAAATACAGAATCCCTAAAGAAAGCCCAACACGGCAAAATTGAAAATGTTGCAGGCTCGGTTTGATTGAGCCTGTTCATGGTCAAAGATACGTTTTATGACATTGTGACAATTTTATTCCTTTTAAAATTATCACCCCTGTAAAAACGGTGTGATGTTTGTCTTCATTAACAATGTTTTCAATTTTCTCCGTTGACTACGGGCATCCCATTTTAGATATTGTCATATGTTACATTTTTCTTATGACACTTGTATAACACACTTGTATAATAACGATTGCAAAATGTTTAAGTTCTAGTTCCCCAGTTTTCCCCAAGGGGTTTTGAACCAAAAGAATTTTAAGGGGTCAATTTTTAGCACTAAATACCCAAAAAATTGAAACCTATGCTGGGGCCCAAAACAGCGCAAACTTCAAACCCTTTTTGTTTTTGCTTTTTTATGAGCACTGGGATGAAAGTGGAAGACACTATATACATGTATATATAGTTTATATTTGTGAAGTATTATCAATGCATATTTGAAAGAAATGTTTTCAATCAAACAGAGTTTTATCCAAATTTGTTTGTTTATTCGTTGGATTTGATTTTATGTCACACCGGCACAGTATGGTCATTTTGCAACGTTCCAACATTTCTCCAAATATATTTTATTCATTTAATTTCAGATATGCGTTTTTGTTCCAGATATATTTAGTGACCTAACCCGTTAATTAATTATTTCTTACTAAGGGAATTGGTATCTTTAATGTGATACATGTTTACTTTCATCTTCTACATGCGTTATTTGCTTTCTTGACGTACATCTTTTGCATTTTCTGGTAAAGTGTCTGCGAGATCCCTGTAGTTCACTTTTCATGAGATATTAATGAAACTACATAAGACGATGACTTTAGTCTAATACCGCTCGTAAATTAGAAGACAAAAGTTGAACTTGCCACTAGATCACAGAAACACATATTTCACGTCTACAGCAGACGCAAAACAGTCTTTAAAATGCTATCGAAGGAATATATATTGTCAGTATATATCCATTCAATAACATCTAAGGACAGATTTATTATGTTTTAGTTAAGAGAAATTGATTATTGTTGCCTGTTAATTTCATGGTTGAATATTTACACTTTTTAAGACAAAACAGAAAGCATTGGTAAAAAAATAAATTTACAGGGAACATACCTTATTTCTTAACTGTCTTATTTCTTAACTGTATTAATAAGCATATTGTGTGTTGTGTTTAATTTTAGTTTTAATAACTCAATATAGTTTGCAAGGGTTAATATTTCTTATGTTTGAACTATATGAATGTTTACTACTACCTTTTTACCTCTAATACCTCTTAAAACTGGCAGTCAATTTACCTCATTGTCTGGGTTAAAGAAGACGGGGAATTGATTCGTTTGCTTTATAGTTATAAAATTTCTTACGTTTTCGTTTTAGTTCATTGCCTTCTGTGTTTTTCAATTCAAATTGATTTTATTTCGGGAATTTTCTTTGTGGTGAGTGTAAAATTAGACTGTCACTAAGAATGGTGAAGGAGAATATTGTTTTTGTATTATTTTGCAATTATTCAAGTTGAATGGAATTGTAGCAGGCGTCAGCTGGGCTGATCAGTTTGGTATTTAGAAATTTCGTATTCGAAACGCTAAAATTTTGTTACATTTTTTTCTATTTATGAAAATATAGAAATAATTTACGTTTATAATATCATTAATTCTGTTAGTGATGCAAAATGTACATCTACAGAGTGATTCCTGATGTCTCTTCTTTAAATATTACATTTGCCAAAAGGAAAATAAATTAATAACAAACAAAGTCGATTATTATCGTATTTACAGAAAGTATGACAGAATTCCCTACCTCTTTAAAAGATATACAAGATACACATGATGGAATGACTCCAGTGAACATTTTTGTGTTTATGAGAAGCAAGGTAAAATGTAAGTCTTCTATGTAAATTAGAAGTAGAAATGTTATCTTGAAGAAATGAAACCTACATGATTGAAAGCCTTTTTCTTAAATTGAAATTATAAATGTAGTTTTAAGGCTTCAGCATTCGTACACTGGTTATAACCCTCTAGAAACACATTTATCACTGATTGTCTGTTTATTGGAATTTCATCATCTTCGAATATTTTAATATTGTAGACAAGTTGAGTACTCTTATATAAAACTGAAATACAAGTTATACGGATTAATACAGAATACAATTTATCAGTGTGGGAAAACAGTTATAAGCAAAGTAATCATTGAGGCAAAATTTGTTCTTAATGTTTTTTTTGTTTTTTTGAAATCTTTGAAAGATGTTAATGACAATACGGTACTCGTACATTTTCGTACAATTTTTGTAAAGATCTTTATAGGCAAGAGTTTCTTGCAATATTCTTCTTTAAAATATGACAAAAACCGTCTCAGTTTAAAACTAATCATTACACATCGCAAAATGATTGAACAAAATTTAAAACGTTATACATAAGAACAAAATTTTGAAGAGCTTCAGAAATAAAAACACACTATATCTGTAATCCATGTAATGCATTTCACATTATGTTCTTTATAAGCCGTTTAGTTTAAACAAGTTTATTCGATTGCGTAGGAAGCTATTAGCTTAAAGACACACTTTCGAATCCGTCCCTGAATGAGCAACAAACATAGTTCTGTCTTTTTATTTCTTGTCTTAGTCATGTAAAAAGCTTTGAGAGTTAATAATGTAATAATACTTGTAATATTACAAAGGACAAGGGTGATTGATTGATTGAAGTTAAAGCTTAATGAGGGTCCATCCGCCCTTTCGGGCACAAAATGCAGCTTTCGCTGTCGAGTACGGACCCCGGACATGTCACCAGTCATGCCCTTAAAGAGTTAATTTTGAAGCAAAAAGCGGTGATAATTTACCTCCATGCAGTTTCCACGGAGTAGTAGCCAACGGTATGAATTTTGAGCCAAAAGTAGGTCACTGTACGGCGGTCAATGAGAACCTAAATGTACAGTAACCTGTGACAATAGGAAAGGTTAGCCCTGAAAAGGGCTATTTGTGCCAGGAATAGGCCTGCCGTTCAAGCCGTCTAACCGTGCTAGGGTCTAACGCACCCTAGGACACCGTCCTCGTCGACACAAGCGCCTACTTTGTAGGGCCACACCCCTCGGCATTAGTCAGGACACTGGCAGCTGGTACGCAGTTGTTGACTAAGTAGCGGTTCCGTATATAACGCCCACGGAGGCTTCAGTTTAAGTTAGCCACCAGCCAAGCTGTAAATCTTCTGCCGATGCCCTGTGCCTTCTCAGTAACGCGCACGCTCCGAGGGGAAGTGAGAAGAGGACAAGGGTTAGCATGGTTTAAATTTATGTGTAGCACATATTTGTGGGATCTGGGGCATGCTTTCTTTTTTCGGGTGTGTTTTTGTTGATATTCTTTAAATAAATATATTTTACGTAATATAATCCGCACTGTTTTACAAAGAAATTCTATTTTTTATTGAAGCATGTAAAACATAGACAGAGAGCCAGTCCATCTGTAATTATGTTTTTTGATTTTCAATTGTTTTATGCAGTTGCTGTATTTTATAGCTCTCTAAGGCATATGTCGACAATAAATGTGTAGCATATTTCCTCGTTTGACAGACAAAGTCATCTTTACATTTGAAATACAGCTGGTAAATCTTCAATTTGGTATTTTACACTGAATATCGTGACTGATTTATTGTGTAAGTAAAAGACAAGTTCAAATCGTTCGGCAAATTCGGAGATATACTTTATGTTTTATTGGTAGATAAAGTTAGTAAGTAAGTGAAGTTTGAAATAGTTGATTTTTAAAACTACTGGTCATAAAGAAACCCAGCTATAAATCTTAATGTCTGAAGGTAACAGATTGCACTGCATTTTCGAAGGAAACTAAAATACCGATACATCTAATTTTTATATTGCAACCGAAACGTTCACCCTACTGTATGTATCGACCATAAATGTGAAGCCTACGTATTGCCTCGTTTGACAGACAAAGTCATCTTTGCATTTGGAATACAGCTGGTAAATCTTCAATTTGGTGTTTTCCTTTGAATATCGTGACTGATTTATTTTGTATGTAAATGACACATTCAAATCGTTATGTTGTATTGTAAGATAAAAATAGTAAGTACGTGAAGTTTGAAAAAGTTGATTTTTAAGACTACTAGCCATAAGGAAACCCAGATATAAATCATAATATCAGAAGGTCACAGATTCCATTGAACTTTCGAAGGAAACTAAAATACCGATACATTTTTTATAATGCCTTTAAAATGATAGACATAATTCGTTACAAACGTACCACAAGCAGGTTGTAAGTTGTAAAGTGTTATTCATCTTTGACGATTTTAATACATTTATATTTATTATTAATTTTCCTTTTATAACTGGGCTATTCGTATATGTAGCCGGCATTCATGATAACAATCAGCAAGTACAATTTCTCCTAAGGGCTCGAATACTTATCCCCCTTTCTTAATCATTGGTGACAGACAAATCGCCATTAGACTTACTGGTATTATCCGAAATTAAATGTTACATATACTTGGAGGAATTAAGCGACGCACAATCATAAAAAACAAATGTGTCTTTAAGATAGTTGGTATGTGGAACAAGATTGCTATGCATAAACGTTTGTCATTTTAGGGAATGGTGGCATATCAGTCATATATGTCTGGAAAAAAAATCTTATATTAGTCGTATCTGAATAATGTTTTCCGTTTTTTATTCGGGATACCTTTCCATGCCTTCGAAATGAATAATATTATTGCTATGTTTTGATATAGAAAATTGAGATGGTTTTTTAAAGGTTCCTTGACAGTAATTGTAGTTTTGTATTTTAAGATATGCGCGTGACTTCCTTACATTTGTTTTATTTATAAATAATCATCTTCAATTTCATTTCTATTGAAATAGATAGATTCGTGATTTCAATATTTAAAATTTCCAATTTAATAAAACAAAGCTAATTCATTAAAACTAATGCCATAATTTGATTTTCGTGATGTATCGTAACATGTAATGATCCCTTGAATATTTCCGATATTAATTGTAAAATACAAGACGCGTTTATCAAATTTATACATTATCAATTTTAAACGTTCTTTAATTTTAGTATTTACAAGATATCATAACTATGTATATATATGAATTAAACATGACTGCTGATTCTGTGATAAATATTGTTTCTATTTTCATACTGCGAATGGAGTAATTTTGCATCGATTTATTGCCATTTCCTTCCTCATCTCCTCCAGCTTTTGTTATTGTTGACGGCTTCACGCTAAAAGTATCAACACTCACTTGAAAAAAATATATTCTCGAAGTAATTGTTGTGTGACAGGGAGATCTTTTCATTGAAAATACGTTTGACCAATTAATGAACATAATGACAGTGTGTTCAACGGAATGCAGGTATTTACTAGCAATCGTGTTACCGCCTTGGTTGCACTCTTAACAAAAACTGTTTTCTGTCTTTTTACTTTAATTGACTACATGACCCAAGGCGGGATAATGATATAGAAGTCATGATACAGCAGAGAAAGAACACCATAATACCTAATCACGAGGAAATTGACTATGTGGCCTAACAATGTATATATGTCTTCCGTAATTAAAAGACGAGGCTACCTGATTTGTACGAGGAGTATCATAGTAAAGACCTTTCTATCGAAAATGTGTCAGAGTTAAATAGTTTACCCATACATGCACAGTGCGTTAACTTGAGTGCGGATATAAGTTACCTGCACTCCAGTTACCGAGCTATATGTCGGGGATAAAGATAGAGCATGTCCGTCGATTGGCTACTTTTCTTATCGGATTTACTTATTGTGACGATAGGAAAACGGTCATATTTAGATGCTCGCACATCGGGCCCTTTTATCGGATGCCATAAGAGCATTTTTATTGTCTACTTATGATACAAAAGAGAAAGAACATCAAAACACTCAGCAATCTGACTTTTACTTCGCCCCCTTGTACAAAACAGACACCTCGCATTTCAATCCTCTTTCAATTACTTAACCGTGATATTACGTTTGACAATTTTCTGAAATGGCACTTATAAAATGAAGCTAAATGTTTTGGTGTGTGTGGTGCGGTTAACATTTATCAAGTTGACATTCACTATTAAGGTATAAGATGCATAATTGACAAACTATCGAAAGTCATTAAGAACTACATTATCTAACTTTATCATATTCTGACACAAATAAAAATACAAAAGAAAAAGTTTGAAAATTAAAGACGATTTAAGTTAAACATTTTACTGTCAAATAGAACAACAACAAATTAAGCAAAACTTCTCATTTAAACGACATATTTACTCATTTCATCATTATCTTTCTTTAGAAGTGGTATGACACAACTATAGTTTTAAAATGAAAAGAATAGAAAGAGAAAAGAACAAAAATAAAAGCGCATAATTATCTGAAAATAAGTTTGGTTAATTGGTGAAAATAAGTTTGGTTAATTCAAACTTGCAAATGTCAGATTTACAGTATATAAACGAAATAGCTGTACCTGTTTCGCAAGTTTATACAATTCTATAAGTACTCGGTCTTGCAAATACAAGTACGTATTATTTCCAATTAGTGTATCTTTCTTGGGAACTTATTAATTTTAACTTTAACCTCTCTTGCAACAACAGGAAGTAGATTTGTTCATATCCCGTGTAACTGGTGAGACTGATGACACTGGACAATGGTCAGTTAAGGAAACCAGATATACTTTAATTCAATAATTTGAAAAAAAGAAAAAAAAAAGATAAGGATAAGAAAGAAACTCATAATCTGACAAGAAAAAGGGATATAATTACAAAAGTTAAAGAAAGATTCCGGAGTAGCTTAAACTAAATGAAAGTGATTACACTTCAGAAAGGACGTTCTGCACTAGGCATCTTATACATTGACAGATTGACTAATTTAACCTTCTGGTTTGTTGACATTAATGTTTTAGAGTATGACTACTGGGACAATTTTGGTTCGTTGATAATAATCCTTGACAATAGTACTTCCGAAACATTTATGTTTGTCCGCTTAATATCAGGTCTTCCCTTATGACATTTGAATGACGCGGGTTGATTGTACCTTAACTTAATAAGCAGAAACGAAGTTCATTTTTGAGTAAGTGCATCAATGAAATTTGGCTTTCAGACAAAAATTAAATAATAAAAAGAGGTAATTATTACATGAAATTAAAAAGGTGTGGATCAGACAGAGTTATGTGATTGAACGGAAATAAAGTATAACAGACAAATAGAAATGTAAACAGACAGTCAGAAAGACTATAACAGAATGCCCTCAAATGGAAGATAACTAATTTGGAATAGATAAGAACAACTATTTCACCACCGTTTCATTTCTTTCAAAGGTTGACTTTAAAACTGAAATGATGTAGCTTGAAATATAGTTCGAAATTTGTCACAATTGTTAAAAGGTGAATAAGGTTGATAAACTTTCTCCAAAATGTAAGATATCTTGATATAATGAAATTATTGTTACATGTTTAAATTCCCGTCAAAACGTTTTGTATATGCATGCCTCATGGTTGGTTCTGAATAAAATAAAAGCAATCATTAGATAGCCCAAGTTTATTCGATGAATTTTATGTGTGTTTTTTTTATCATTTGTGTATGTTTGTATGATGATACTGATCATGTGGTTAACATAAATTTAAATTTTAGGTTCACGAGATATATACATTAAAAACTGTTTTGCTGTTGTATATACCGTACATCACTTAATTTAAAGAAATTTTAAGCAAGTCTGTCTACATTACAGAACAGAAAAAATATTTTACTTTAAACTTGTACATGCAAATAGATAAACAAAACAATTATCACAACATGTGGTCATTATAACACAATATACTTGTACAATATGATACTTCATTAGGTAAAAAATACTTTGTTTACAAAGAGAATGAGATATGTTATTAGATAATATTTTATCAAATAAACAGTACTAGAAATGGTGACAATTTTACAGGAAAGTGTATATCATATTACTCATGAATTGTACCTCAATGATTAAATCAACTTAGCAAAAAATAAAAAAAAGACGCTTATTTACAATTCATGTGAGTAATGATTTAGGGAACGTTTATTACGAAAGACATATGACCTTTTAATTAAGGTTTAAGTATCATCTGAAGTCATTTAATGTTTTTAGTGTGCTGTTATTACTCTTTTATAAGATTATCCTGACATTATACTAATGTATTTATGTAATAAAAAGCTCACACAACTTGAACAAAAATGTTTAGAAAAAAAATGAGTATGTGAAAAATCGTTGACAAAGCTATAAATAACATCGTTGCTAAAGAAATGACAAAGGTAGCGTCTTCTAAGAGAAATTTTATTATATCCTTAAAAGGAATCATTTTGCTTTGAAGGTGTATCTTATGCCATTGCTTTTCTTGGTTTCAAATAAGGCACCTTCAGATTATTGGAAGCAGGTTATTGTACGCACGGTCTGACAGTTAACCAGAATGCCGAAAGCATTATTACAATGAGTTATGTAAGTGAGTTATGTAAGTGTATGAGATGAACTGTATTTTCAGTATTATAATGTTTCTTTTTTTGACGTTACAACTAGACGATAAAATGTTCCCGAATGACTCTCATTGAATCCGTAATAGATTGTAAAACATTTTTACCGTGAATAAACAAACACATCTCTGTCTGTATACCAGCAGATAAGATAACAAAGAAATTTATGAACTTATTAATCAATACATGACGTAAGATTTCTTAGGAACTTGTAAGTACGGATTAAATTAATGATACAACTGTTGAATGTTGCAATATCTACTGATCGATGCTAACTGTTTACTGCTTTCTTACTTAGTTGCTACAGATACTATATTCCATTGCTTAGTTCTGACTACTCGGAACAGGAATGATTTCTATATAGAATACGTATAAACCTTGATTGATAACCCAATAAACAGTAAAATCAGGTAAACACCAGAGCATTTTAGTTACACAAATTGGAAATTGTAACAGCAGTTGGAAAGAAGCTGCTTAGGATACAATTTACCATTGCTTTGTTTTAAGATAATCGCATTAAGTAGAAAAATGCCACCATTGTCAATTATTTTGTCTGAAAATATGGTGATATTAAGCAGGACAAATGGTTTTAGTAATGTCTTGTAATCCACATCGATCTAGCTGCTTTTTAAGTATAAGATGATATCACTTTTGATCAATTATAGCCGTAGCATACACATAAGAGGGCTGCCGAATTAAGTCATGGACACCAGCGATAAAATACAAAATACGGACTTCAAAAAAAGTTTACTGGTATGTTATGCGTCATCGGTGAGCAAAATACAAAAACAAGCATGATATCATTTAATTTAATTATACAGAACAAATTATATGACTACCTGAAAACACAATTGCTGCCAATTCTTCAATGTCATAGATACTTTTTGTGACATTATTGTGCTATTGTGGTTTCTTTTTAAAGCGTCACCTCTGTAAGGCATAGTTAACACTTTTAATATCAAGCCACTTTCTGATACGAGGTATACCCATATTGTTTTTTGGGAGTCTAATATACCTGAGATACTGAGATATGTTTGATGTATTTCTTCATTAGCTTACTAACTTTTCCATAGTTTTTAATTTTTTATAACATGACTGTAAGTGTCATTTAGCAAAATATGCGCAAAATTGATCACAGTTTGCTTGGCCACGTCGGTGTCAAACGTTGCCATTTTATTGTACTTATATGAGCACTGTATCAAGTAAAAGATGCACAATTAACATTTATGTGAATTTCAACATATAGCGTCAGACATACGGTAAATGTCAAGTTTATAACACAAGGCAGTTTACTTACCCTATTGACCACTTACTATGTTTAAAATGTGTTACTTTTGTAAAATGATGATATTTGACTTGGACTGTAAACGCACACCTTTCTGTTCTGTAATAATGCTTTAATATTTAATGTTTGTATACTTTCATGAATTAATGTTTCTTATTTTATTTCAAATTTAAGGAGATGCACTTGTGATAAATAATTTTAGACTTTGTTGGACAGCCCTCGTACAGAGTGAATGTGCCAATGTAGCGTAAATTTGTTATTTTGTCACCTTCTTCGAGTAATTGTCGTATGAGTATGTCTCAGATAAACTATGAACATTTTAATGATCAATCTTTCCTGTGTTCTTGTTCAGGCAGTGACAGACAAAATAATTTATTAATGAAAATTTAACCCGTAAAATTACTTTATTTATGACGCTTTCTTTGCATCGTTTTTCTAGGACTACTATTGCATATACTATACATTTTCATTTAAGTTTAATCAAATTCTAAACTTTCTAATTATATAAAAAATTCAGACCCGGAACATTTCTTTGCGAAAGAGGCAGATTTAAATTCGACAAATATTTATTTAATCTTTTCATATTACATAGTCACTACAATCTTTTCTGATTGTGTATTATATTTTGATGTTCATTTCTATCATTTGTATATCTCGTTTCAATTTCATTCACACATAATTTTCTAGATCTTATTCTATTACATATTTAAAACAGTTGGACGCTATGTTTGAAGGGGTTTTCACGTGATGGTGAATGCATTTCAAATAAACATTAAGGAAAAGATAAAAATCATCCATCATTCATCAATCATTTCAACGAAGAAAAACCTCCTTGCATTATTTAATGTATGAGTGGGAACTGGAATAGAACCATCGGCGTTTTAATTGATGGGTTGCTAGATTGCTTCCACACTCGAATAGTTCCCAAGTCCCTGTTTGAATTTGAACCCACAGCGGTGAGGGGCAAATGGTTATAGACCGCTGCAATGTAAAAGAACAATAGGAGTGAGAACCAGTCGGCTATAGTCGGAGCGATTCGGTAATATGTTGGTTCCTTTCTTCAAAGCACGGCGCATATGCATACGGCAAAGCTAGGAGCTAGTTTGAATTTGTCGAAAAGTAAAATGACATCAGTTTTGATGTTTATTTTGCCTGTTGCGTTGTTTTACATTGATGTTAAAATTGGCCATCATCGTGGAGAATTATTGGACAAAAGGATTAAGTTGAAAATGGAATAAAATGCATTGTGATTCTGACGGTAGGTGTGCGGATCTTTTCATTTTTATCTTGTGTATTATTATAGACGCTAAAATATGATTTCTTTTCAAAACGGCTGATATTAAGTTTTTATATATATGATCAAAACATGTGCTGGTATTGACACATATACATTTTGATTGGATTTTAAAAGAGTTTTGTACTTCACACCCCAAGTGTTTGTGAACATACTCACTTTTACGAAACGATTTGGCTATTATTTATTTATTCAGTTATTTATTTATCTATTTATCTACTTTTTATCTATCTACCTAACGACTGCATGTTTATGTTAAAATCTAACGTTCAGTTCTAATATTTTGCAGTAACATTCATGTTACGCTTCATTGATGTAGATCATGATTTCGGATAAGAATATGTATCAATAGCAACCCTTATCATTATTTCGTTTTGCTTATTTTGATCCTTTGGTAAACAATTTTTGAAAAGCTTAGATCGTAAATAGCGATTTCAAATTGCAATCAATTTAGTAGCATAATTCATATTATATAATAGCTGTAAGATAATGGATATGCGCACGTGTAAATAAATGCTAAATAGGGGACTGTATATTCCGAGATATCATACCATGTCGTTATTTACACGTACTTATTCATCATGTACATTATCATTTAGAGTGTTTAGTGTTTAAGTACCATAAATGAATTTGGAAAATGTGAAGCCATCATTGGATAAAATAAAATTTCAACTACGAAAGTAAGCTGTTTTCTGAATACAAATTGCCTTTGTAAACTCTCAAATGATAATGTTAGCATAATGTATAAATTTCATACCAAAGATGTTGGTATTTGTTTTTCATGTCATTAATTTTCATTATTTAGAAATAGTGTTGCTATTTTAGAGATAGAATTATCTTAAACATTTCTGTCATTAATCATTTTTTATCGGCGTTAATTGAGTGTAACAAACTGGACCTGAGAAGTTGTATCCAGCAATCTGAACATTTATACATTCTCGGTGCGTCGAGTTTAATGTTTTGATTTTGATAATTTAATCAAAATAATGGACTTCTATATCATTGAAAAAACTAGTTTCATTCCATTTGCAAAAAAAGATTTCCTATGACCTCTGAAAAAATATGAACGGTATGTTAACGTTAACTGTCAGGTAGCGTTTTTTATGTAAAATAATTTTTGAAATGATAATCAGGAAAGAAAAAAATAAGACACATCGTTCAAAGCGTCCATTCTGTGCTACAAAAGCAACGGTCTAAGAACCTAAAAAGTCATTTTCGTCATTATTTGGCATTGTTTATAATACACTGTTAACGAGACTACTATCTATGATTGCCGTCATTAAAATTTTAATGGACATCATTTTAAAATATATTGGTGTTTTTATTGCATATATATGTTTTGTGACATGTATGTCAATAATTGGTTTTAGTTTATGCTTTTTAACATACTTATATATATATCAAATTTGAACACGAGTACCGATTTGTAATGTTTTGTTTTGCATCATTATACACTCCCCATATTCTTCCATTTTTGTATATAAGATCAGGTTAAAATTAATACGGCGTGATTTTGAAATTTATCTAAAAGATATACCTTTTTTTAAAAAGGTTTTAAAAATTTGAAAAATTTAATTCTTTAATAACCTTTATTTTTTAAACCTTTCGAAATTAAAATACTTTTTAAGCTTTTCATTTTTAAATTAAATTAAGCCCTTTAAATATCAGTCGTTTTTTTGGGTAGTTTTTTTTCGGGAAAAATAAAAACAGTTGTATACTTTTAAATACCCAAAAAAGGGAGAGCCTCAAAGCGAGTTTTTTGACAGCAATACAGTACATTATAATTAAAACCCATCGGCGGCTACACAGTCTATGTTTCGCATACACAAAGAAATGACACTTTCGGTCGCACTCAACACAACCACACATTATATACGGGTAATATGAAATAAGGCAAAGCCTATGGTTAAAATAATCGTTCATTTTTTTTGCATTTGCCTTTTAAAAAGCCATTCGGTATTTTTAAAAAACTGGGGTTTTCCCTTTTTTTCTATTTTTCCCTTTCCCTTTTTCGGGGCCCCATAAAAGGGGGGCCCAAAAAAACCCAAATCTACGCATCCGTTTCAATCAGTATTCCTAGGCTGTTATCGTTATTTTGTAATTCGAAAAGTTGCGATGTGTCAATTTGCAGTACTGCCGAAACCATCACTATTGATCAGATATTTGCGTAACCGTCAAGTTCGCTTTGCGAGCAGGCCCTTTGGGTTAGCTCTTTTAGCTCGCTATTAGCACATGAGGTTAAGGTTATACTTTCAAATTATACTTTCATGTTTATATAAAATTAATATTACGATGTTAAATTAACAAAGCAATACTTTTTTGTTTTATAATGTAATTATATGCAATTCTTTATTCAAGTATACCACACATCCACCATAAAATTATGTATGACATTAAAATGTGAGCTTTTAAGGTACTTTTAAACATAAAATTATCAATTTACCACAAAAACGTCGTAAAATTCAGACAAACAAGCTTTATTACTTTGGTCAACCTTGTCAGGAAGACACGCTTTTATCTTTACATCATTTTTGGTTCATTATGAAAGCAATTGTAATCAAACAACTTATTCATTTCCGATGCAGCTAACGATTCGATATCAAATAATGATGCAAGAGAAAACAGGGCTTTCATTGCCTCTTGTTATAGATTTCTGAGCCTGGAAAAAAACCACCATTAGAAGAATAATTAATTAATTAGTAAAATTTGTAGGATATTAAGATTTGTGTTGTTATACCGAATACTAGCTGTTTTCAGGACATGAAACAATACGAGGTAAATTCTTAAGGCTGGTATGAGAAAACCAAACAATATTTAAAGCATTTTCAGTATTTTTCGGTAACTTCAAATTAAAGCATTGTTTTAAACATTATTGTACGAGTATATATCACTTTTGCTTGACATTTAAAATCTATCATTTCATTGAATTCAAACATGCTTTGCACTAACTAGAATAAATGGATTCGTGAAATAAATATTAGGGTCTCGTATTATCAAAGAACTTTTATTTCATTTTCGTGATATGGTGATTATATCTATTCATCTGGGATGAAAATCCTGCATGTTATATTAGCCAGGTCAAGCAATTTCATGACGTGTCGAAAATACTTATAAGGATATAAGTGAAGTGAAATATTTCTTATATACTGTACATGTTTTTCGCCGTCAAAACATTGGAAAAAGTACATATACACTTATACGCAAACCATACAAGTCATGTTATTTTTAATATAAATTTATAACAATAATTATCCGAAATAAGATAGAAAATAGTTTTATGAAATGCATATTTTTTATAAAACATCAAACACAAAACTTTCTTTAAAGTGGATTAAACAATTTTTGCAAGTTTTATTAGCACAAGAAGTTTTGGATGTATAAATAGCTTTATTGAATTTATTTATATAAAGCCATGTATAATAAATAATAAGTATCGAAATGATTTAAAACGTAATTCGCTATAAGAAGACATGGTGAGATATTATAATTCAATTTGATTTATACAAAAGCTTCTACATAATCTCTCGCTTCTTATAACATTCTTGTTTCGACCTTCTTTAATCTGTAAGTTGTGTGATGATCTTTTTAATCGCGAGAGCGCTTGCTTACAGCGTAAAAAGTATTTAAATAACTAGCTTGAATACAGTTCGACTAAAATTCCCCGCCCGCAATAGTCTAGTTTAAATGCCGAGTCTAATTTAGATAAATATTGGTGTAAATATTGATCATGAATTCTTTGAATAACTAATCAGATATTTTATGACAATACATCTACATTTTATATTACTTACCCAACTGTTTGACCATAGTTGAACCAGGCACATATTAGATATACAACAAATTAATAATAAACTGCAGTATTGAATGCTTGTTGTTTAAGACCAAGTGTTGGATTAATAAGCTTCAAATATATTCGTTCAATCTCAAGATATCAAGGCTACCCGAAATTGCTAAAATCCTCCGTAACATAAATATATGTATAACCGTTACAGTTTCAATTTATCTTTGATACTTCAGCTTACACTTTCGAAACAGGAGTTGAGAACAAACAATTTTTGGGCTTATGAACAAAAATGTAGGTAATGGCTGTTTCTGTTTCAAGCACATGAAACTATCAAAAAGTCAGTTAATGAGCCATTATTTAGCACAAACAAATTTACACACTCATGCTCATATCTTAGATTTCTTAACATCATACCCGAGATACGAATATCACTTTATTTGAACAAAATAACATTTCTATGGGTCATTATCAAAATTTGCATATTTTTGTATATCCTTTTGTCAAACATATAGTAATAAAATTAATGTACTGATTATAACTGATTTGAGTCAAAGGGCGAGGTTAATGTTATCTTAATTAAGTTCTATACTTAATGTGATAAATTGTCCGTCAAAAATTATATAGTGAGTGAACATGAGAAAGTAAAAACAAATTTTACATTTTTTTTCATAATTACCCTTTAATTCTATAATTTATAACTCATGATCGATAAATAAGTCACATGGCCCCAGCACATTTCTGTAAATATTCATCAGAATTAAACTCGTAACTTTTAATTTAAAAATAGAGTGTGGCAGTCTTTTTATATTTCAGGAGGAATGTATATTATCCAAGCATTTTCTATTGTCAATTGTTGGTCAAATGACATTAATAGCCAATCTTTCGAAATGAATAGTCAATTCAGCTCTACTTAAAAAATGACAAAAAATGAGCATAATGTCAATTTATGTTATACTGTACCCTTATTACATTGGAAATCTAAAATATAATGTTGTCTCAAAGTGAAAGTTTCTAGTGTCAATGAAGAACAATTTCTTATGATATAGTTATGTTTTCTTTTGGTTTGTTGTTAGACATTAACTATTATTAAGGATATGCATATGATTGCTATTATGTGTAAAATTAATGATTTTATACAAGGATTTAATTTATTCAAATCATGGCGGCAATTTTTGAAAATAGATTTGACTTAGGGAGTCATATTTAAATATCCCATACCATGATTTTACACTACGTGTATATCTTAGTTTGATGTTTTACCACAGACATTGTTCAAAATAATAATAAACGTTTGCATAAACCGTACAAAATTGAATACCTGCTGATGAGATTTAAACTTTAAGCAAAGAAGGTATTATTAATGTGGGGCAAAATTACTACAAATCGTTTAGTACAGTTTCTCAAACATGGGCTTGGTGCAATTTGGCTCGTCTACTTCAGATAAATTTCCAGATTTGAATATTAAAAATCTTGTAGATGGTCCTACACCACATTACCAGCAACTGGCAAATTTCTTTCTTCTAACTACAGAGCCAGGGTAATTTGGATTCTCTATTTATAAAATGGTCAGTTTCAAGTCTGGTTATAGGAGAGGAGTTTTCGGATGCTATTCAAAAGTGCTGAATTCATTCATATGTTAAATTTGTACATGGAAATCTTCTTTTATGTTTAGACATTATAAAGTCAAGGAATGCTACTTTAAGATAAATGCAATGGTTTAATAACTCTCTATAAAACATATACCTTGTCAATTAAAATTCCGCTATGTTTGTCTGACAAACCAAATCTTTCTTCATAAATACAATTAAATTCATGATCTATCATTCTGTGCTATTCTTGGAATACAGTAAATCATTGTAAGAGGTTTCTTTGAGACATTAAACTTAGGAACTGTCCCCAGTTATAGTAAACGTGACAAGGGTAAAAACAAAGCTGCAGTGTCTACACACATATTTGTTGAATGGTATAAAACAAGCTCTAAAATATCTTTAAAAAGAAAATTAATCAGAAGTCCTAATTTATACTTTTCATACAAGCTTATTTTAGAAATATTTATAACAATTATTTGACATTTAAAACAAAACTGAGTTTAAAAATATGTTTTAACCATATTCATACTCGTCCAGGCAATTGCTAAGACACCCGTCCTGAACAAGTTTAGTGATAATTGAGGCGAACATGTAACCAGTAGAGTGCTAACAAGATAAATGTGCACGAACGCAAGACCGAGGACAACACATGACCAAATTTATGATCCTTAAGTCAGCTCAGGAGAGCTCAAAGACATAAAAATCAATGTTCTTTTATGTGTAAGCACATTCATGATAGGTTGTACTTATTCATTTATATGCCGATTATTTAATACAAATTGTACTACGCTGCAGTATATCTTTATTGTTATGTAATATTTTAATGTATTATTTCTGACTTTTTTTGGAATTCAGCGTTAGAAAGCTCCCAATTTTTGTTAGTCGTTTTATGAGAAGCTTTAGAGAAGTTTTCTGTCACAATGTTTCTACTTTCGTATGGTTTGTAAATGAATTAAAACACCAATTTAATCTTGAACAATTCTTGCATATATAGAAATACATTAATAAAAGCGATGTTGAAATATATGTGTTTATCTAAGGCTATAGCTATACATTTTATTTAATGTTTTTAGCCTTCAGATAAATCCAATATGTAACAAAACATTTGTATTAATATTAAGAATATCACCGTTTATTGACATAGATGTTATCTTACCTTGCTTAACGAGGCAATATTCATATAAAATATGGAAAAATGATATCGGTTAATGGATATTTTTTTAATTTTTTAAATTTTTGGACAAGATCATTTGCCATATACCTATAAATTATACAGTAGAAAAAGAGGAATTGCTAATGCCTAAATAATCATTTTCACATTTAAGATGCAGTATATATCCAGCAAATGACAAATATGTCAACAAATGTAATTAATTTGTCTTATTAATTTTTTATAGACATGTACCTTTCACCACTGATTTTAGTGTTCTGTGTGATAACTAGTCAGTCATTTGCGAAAATGTAATAACCGGTTATTTTTAAGGTAAGCCGGATAGGTAGACCAACTGCAAAATTATGACCATAAATGTGGTCTAATTGGTACAATAAAATCTTTGAAAATGGATAATCAAACAAAGGGGGAAATATCACATTCACTTATATTACGCAATACAAATCTTGTCTATTTTTAAAAGCAATAATAAATGAAGTCAAATTATGAATAAAATCATCGTATCAATTCTTGTATAATGTAAACGTTACGTGAAAAAATTCCGAAATGAAACATTTTTTTAAAGACGTCGACTGAAAAAGAAATCTACCAATAAGATAAAAATGTTCTCAGTGCATGCTGCTTAATCTACCATAAATGCTTGTTGGTTATTATACACCTTAAGGAAATAAAACTAATGGATTAGTTTATTTCAAATATTTTTAAATTCGCTTTATTCAACTATTTTTAGAAATCTAACGAAAAACCAAACAGCAACAACAACATCAACATCATCGTCGGATACCCACGGCCGAATCATTAACATTTATCAGCCGTGGGATTTTTTGCCGATATTCAGTCGTTTAGAGGTGTGTCAAAGGTAGCTATTTCATTGGCTGCCTCACGATTTCATGAGGCGATAAAAACCAACCAAAACGCTCGTTCTGTGCGACGTTCGGCATTACAGACAATATCATGAGTTAAATTTCAACATCGAAAAATTAAACGATTTCCAGCAAGAAAGTATAGATAGTTTACTTTTACAGCGTGATGTTTTCCTTTCTGATTGATATTTGCTTGCAGAAAAACTGCTTTGGCGATAGTTTATGCCATTGACGTACAACAGTTTTCAACCGTGGGCGCTGCCATTTTGTTTTTTATTGTTTTTTACCTCCGCCGTTGAAGAATATAGATCTGTTAAACGCGATGTCATTGGTAGATATTTTACGCACCTGTTGCTGTATATCGACGCAAATCGATTCATTTTACCCACGGTTGATTGCATGTTATGTGACATGTTTATCAATCGTGGGTATCCGACGATGCATCAACATGTAACTTTATATGTTTAAAGTTACGTTTGATGCATATTATATAAGGTATACAATCATGAACAATATATAATAACCATTACGTATTTTCATCTTGAATAAAGCGCAAACACATAACCGTAATTAAACTTCTACTTTTATTCATACGAAGAACATAATGTGAATTCAAACGTTTCTTAGTTCTTAAAATCCGTCATTTTATGCAACTTGCATAAATTACGATTTTTCAGAATATTGTCATTATTTAAAACATAATTTCTTATTATGTTTAAGTTTATGTTTAAATAAATTGTTATATGATGAGCTACATGCTAGTCTTAAATAAGTTTCGGTCTATTCTGTTCTATGAAAGTAATCTTATTTAAATATTATTTGAAAAATGGGATTCCTTCGTTGATCGGAATAGCAATTTTCAATGAAAAACAGAAATAAAACAATTGTAGTTGTTCTGATTATACGTTTTTGTTTGAATATTCATGTTTAATACATTTAATGGGATATTCAACAAGATAATGCATTTATTTTTTCGAGAGAATTAGATTAAACAGAACAGTAAATGTATTTTCAGACTTGAGTATTACAGCTTATCACTCACAGCCACTGATGATTACGGACCCTGAACTGCACCAATAGGAATTAGCTTTTTATTACTTTTCTTGATGGTAAAAGTCATTTATTAAATAAACACCATTTTTACAAAATCAACAACAGTGACGCATATGTCCAAACAACTAAAATAGCGAAATACAGAATCCCCAAAGAAGCCCAACACGACAAAATTGAAAATGTTGCAGGCTCTGTTTGATTGAGCCTGTTCATGGACGGTACTGGAAAGTGTAAGTTACCACCACGCCCCCTAGCACCGGCAATGCTTATGTGTAAGGGATCTAATGAGTCTTTAATCTATAGCATCTTTAAAGTTTTAAAATAGGTAACGTTTTAATGGCGTAATTTTTGGCTTTAACTTTTTTGATACATATGAACTCGAGAGTCTGACTTTTAACCTTAAGCAGGTTACACAATCAAACTAAAATAAATTCTGTATACATTTATGTTGTATTATTGAATACTTCTGTGGCAAATATTTAATAGTTAATTCCGCTAGCCAGGCATGTCTTTGTGACCCTCAGACCAATGTGGAAGAACAAGAATATCAGCCTAAAAACTAAGCTGAGCATCTTTGATACCAATGTCAAATCAGTTCTTTTGTATGGATTAGAAACCTGGAACCAAATTAAGAACATCGAGCAGGACCTGTAGGTATTCTTCACACAAATGCCTCCGACAGATCCGCCAGTCACCGATCAAAACATCATCAAAAAACGAAATTGGCATTGGATATTACACATTCTGAGGCGACCCAAAAGCAAAATCATAAGGCAAGCTCTGGACGGTAATCCTCAAGGCATAAGAAGAAGAGGTATACCAACAACCACCTGGAGACGAACTATAGACGCTGAGCTGAAAAGTTGCAACATACCTGGACAGAAACAAAAGCAGCAGCGATGAACCGGCCTAGATAGAGAGTTGCTGTAGATGCCCTTTGCCCCACAAGAAAATTACATGATTAAGTTAGGTAAGGTTAGTAATGTACATTTAAAACAAACAAGACAAACGTGATTTTAAGCGAATTTTATCTCCCGTCATAACCTAACGAAGAACTGAGAACCATGATTATTTATCAACAAAATAGAGAAAATATGATTCTCAAAGAAAACCCAAAACGCAAAATTGAAAGTGTTGCAGGCTCTTTTTGATTAAGTCTGTTCATGGATGGTACTAATAAGTACAAACTATCTTCCAGGTCCGCTAGGCCCGGCTTTAGCAGAATTCAACATTTAAACATGAAATAGTAATTTTTTGAATTTAGAAACATCCGCAGATGTATTGATTTGCGGTCATCATGATTTAAATATATTATTTTTTAAAGAATAATCATAGACTCCGGTAATTCAAGTTGTCGGTAAAACGTAGTAAATAGTTTTTGTAATCAGTACTTATAGCAATACTCTAGCATATGTTGTACTTTTATGTCAATTTATTGTCCTGTGAGCTTTAACATTTTGTCAATATACAGAGAGAAAATAATAACAATCTAATCCGCACTTTGTCGTGAAAAAATAGATGATAAGTGGGAAATCCCTCGAGAACAATAAAATAATGCTGTAACCCTGACAACAGAAACCTCCCAGACACTTATATGACTTATATTACAACGATTAAGAACTGATTAATGTCCAAATAGTTATAAAACTTATTGTGCGGAAACAAATCATTTCCCAACTAACAATTACCGTTGTTCTCACGTCAATAGAGATTCGATGGAAGTATTACTTGTCATAAAAAAGTTTTTGAATCTGAATACACCATGTTCACACATTTTACATAAAACCATCAATATATATCTTCATCTTAAAAGTTAATCAACACAAACACCACATTTACAGACATGATTGTAATCACCCTATTACGAGGGTGAGCGTCAAAGCAATATTTCACAATTGGCAGATTCTAACCTTCATATTGATAGTAACAAATAGAAATATCCTTAAAGTTTAGATAATCGTGCAAATTCATCATTCCAAATAAGTTTACTTTATTACCCAAGGACACTAAGAAAATGTTATACTGTTTAGATTTATAAAGGACACTTTCATTCTGATGAAAGTATTGGATAAAGGTAACGAGCAAAACGCAGTGAATTTTTTTCCGATACTCGAAAGACGCTGTTGTATATTTATTTACAAAATGTATTGGTGTTTCAATAGTTTAAAGTTTCAATGAAAGAAATCGGATGTACTGCTTATGACATTGTTATCTATGATGGAACACAATAAATCATAATCTAATATAAATCTCATTATTAATTTTGATAACATTTAAAGGAATAAAATACCTGTTTATAAAACATGGAAAATATTTCATTAGCTTTATCTATGGAACACTTCAATGACAGCAACAACAATACTGACAACAGTTCGGACATACCGCCGGAGCCGCCGCTCTACATTGTCCTCACGTCTACATTATTGTATGTTCTCATTTTCCTAGTCGGTATCCTAGGAAATATTCTTGTCATCATAGTTATCACGTTCAGCCACTCTATGAAGACAACTGTAAACATGTACTTGATGAACTTATGTGTCGCTGACATACTTGTAATTATTGTGTGTATGCCGACAGCACTTGCAGATATATTTACCAAAGAAGTGTGGTATTTTGGAGAGGCAATGTGTAAGTATTTTATAATGTTTCAAAAGATGTTTTTATACGAGTTGAAAACTTTGGTTGAAAAATATTATACATTATTTTATATACATTTGTAATAACTATAAATAATACAAAAAATGTAAGATTTTTTTTTTCATTTTTACTTCATGATAATAAAGAAAGCCTAAATTTCTTACCAAAGAATCTCAAAAGAATTGAGCATCGATATGCGGTAAAAGTGTTATACTCATTTAAATAAAAATACAACATTAAGATATAGAAATTAAATTTTTTAGTCAATATATCTAAGTATAAAAATATTATTTGTTTGGCTGGGAAGCAGTCGAGTCATATGATTTTGAATAAAAAGCATTATTTACTGCGGAATGAAATGATTTAATTTTCACATCCTCAGTAAAGCTTAAAGCTACATAAAATATTCAAATACATCAGTCATTCCATTGTTTTGTTGCAAAACATTTTTATTGATATTTTCGTCATGATGAAAGACAATGTTTTTTATGCTTTTGAATGAAAAGTGAAAATTATCAAGATATAATTTAACACTTTACAATGACGGAACTACTTTTAAAGATTTCCCTATGTGGTTCCTCAATTTTATTTTTGCTGACAATGCTGACATTGTTAGCGTTGTTTAGATAAAAACAAAGCTAAAGGTTAATAAATAACTTTAATTTCAAAAGGAATAAAAAAACTTACTTCAATTCATTCAAATTACCGATCTCCAAATATCGTCTCTAAATGTTTTGTTTCATTTCTACAGTCTAAAAAATACACTTCTTTCTGTAACAATCCTCAAATAAGTTTGCTTTCTAATAAAAAGATGTATGATTTACAAATCCAAATGGTATCCCTCTGAATCAAACACAATTATTTTTCTCCCATAATTTTTTTCCTCCCGTGAAATACACAACTTAAAAAATATGACGGCCGCTTGTAGTCTAATATAAATTCGCCGTAAATAGCGGAAAAAAGTTCGGATGGTGTGGCTTTTTATTCTACTAGAATTGTTGTTTTTATTATTAAATCATTCATATTTAAAAGAAAATATAGTCAACGCCATTTAACGTTGATTGTACTTATTTTTCAGCTCAAATGAAAATCGACTATAAAAGAGTCTACCAGTGGGGAATACCAGTGGGGAAAACAGATTTTATAATTATAGTTATTTTAAGGAATTTTCATTTAAACTGTTTTTAAGCATTAGATAAAAAATGTGTTTGTTTGTTGTGTAAGATGTAATTTTATTTCATCTCGTGAACTTTAAAGACAGTATTCTCACTCATGGCTCCGCCACTTGTGAGAATACTGTTTTTAATTTCATCTTACGCACAAACAAACAAGTATCCTCTATTTCTTATATCCGGCGTTTACAAATAATGGACTTCACAGCTGTCTTCATGTAACAAGAGATTAGTTCACCGATACTAAATATGGTGAAATTAGGCTAATATTAAATGTTTTATTCATCTAAACAGGCATCGGCGTAGAAATTGTTGCTTTGCATTGTCATAAAACATCTGAATGGTTCTATCAATCAATTTACCTTTAAAAATTAGCAAACAAGTGCGCTTTGAAGAAATTTAAATAAATATATATTTCTTTTAAGGTTTTTAATGCAGTAAAAGCGAATTTGCCTCCACAACACAATGAAACTTTGCAAGATATCACTATCCGCTTAGAAATGTCAACATGTTAATTTTTGCGTTCTATAATCGTGCCTATTTTTATTTTTAATTAAAAGTAGAAAATAAAGCAAAATAAACTCTAGGTTTTTTAACCATACAAATACTAAATAAAATCACAATCATACCAGGTTTAATTCTTAACTTTTTGAAATATCTGAAACTTAAAGATTTATGTTTATGCGCTCAAACTTATTGATCAATTGTTGATACTTTGCTTATTTAAAATTTATATATCATTAAATCGGTACATAATTAATAAATTGATGAACAAATACGAGTGTTAGCATTGTCTTGATATAAGTAAGCTTTTCCTATGACAGCGGGCCCGTCTTGTTAAAAAACGAGAATTAGTAAGGGCATAGTGGAATTTCCAGGTTGCAACGCTTCCCCATTACTTTCAATTTTCTTAACTGCGTAGCTCTTCAAGGTATGATATTTAACTGGACGCTTCTTAAGGTATGCAGTCCACAGCTGTGGCGTTATTTGCGACCATTTGTTCGGAGCTATTTTATGTTTCGTGAAATCTTGCATGTACATTACAGATATCTTCCTTCTAATAGATAAGTACTAAATAAAACTAAAGATAATACAAAGAAAAAAAAACTCAACAGCGTGTAAAAGGTTCAGTATGATTACCTTCAACAACTTTGTGATTGACAAAATTTCATTTATATCAACACCGATATTATTTAAAAAAAACACCACTGTCCCTTGTGAAAAGCCTCGTGAGACTTAATTTGCGTTCATTGAACGCCGCCTTTCCTTGTTGATCTTGTTTATCATATATTTTACATTAGACAGTCAATAGAAGTATTCAGTACATAATGTAAATCTCAACATAATAATGATTATAAAGATAAAATCAGACTATTAAAGCATGATTTATCCTACATAATGTACATCTCAACATATTAATGATTATAAAGATAAAGTCAAACTATTAAAGCATTAGCAACTAGATAACAAAAGCTTATAAATATTATAAAATTGATATAAATATGTCATGTTAAAGTGTCATAGGTGACAGTATCTCTATACTAGATCACGCATATAATATGAGATGAATATATTGACTATATGATTTGTTTGTAATGATTAGGAAAATAAGTGATACCATGCTATTATTGTAATTTTACAAGGTGAAGAAAATATATACGGAAGAGCATTAGTGCCAGGTGTATGCTTTTTATTAACTCGACATTTCGAGTTACTAACTCGAAATTTCGACTTACTAACCCGAAATTTCGACTTATTAACTCGAAATTTCGACTTTTTAACTCGAAATTTCGACTTATTTACATTACAAGAATGGCCAAAGTAATTAGTTAGATGATATAAGATATAGTTGGGAGTGCCGTTGAGCGATGGAGATGGAGGTACGGGTGCCTGGACAAAAACTATTGAAATGAAACTTAAACTTAGTAATGGCATGTACACACACGACCTAAAAAACACAAGGCTTCCTTTAATTTGTACGTTCAGGCGTTCTTCACACGTTGTATTGTATCCCATCTGTTCGAACATATCTTTACGCTAATCATATTCTTCTCATCCCTGTGAATAAAACGATCCTATACTTCACGTGTGGGACATCTGAGGAAAGTATCGCGGCGTGGCCAAAATAGGGCGTGCTGAGGCCTTTGTCAAAATTGTTGGACTGACTATATTTCTTGTAAAATCGGATGCTTTTATATTATTCCAATCATATATATAACAACAAGTTCCACTTTTATCAACTTTTATCGACACAATATGAATCAAAGTATTAGTAAATAATGAATAATGTTACAAAAACATTATTAGTAAAAAGAAACGTGACAGACTAACTATATATATGTATACACGCCATTTAAAACTTATTTAACACATGATATTGCACAGTTTACAATAGGGTAGGTTTTGGACTTGTTGTTTCTCCACATGATGGTGGTATGTGTGCTTAAGAAAAAGAAACATCCGGTTAACACGGAAATGTGGAAAGTGTGATTTTACACCCCCCCCTTCCACAATAAGCGAGACATATGGACAATTTGACCCTATTAAATTGCTCTGTCAAATAAATGTTAAAGGTGCTCTATCAATGTGCAACAGCTACACACTAAAGAAAGAATCTTGAATTCAATCCATGCTTTCACCGTCAACCAATGAAAGTCGTGCAATGTAAGTCGAAATTTCGAGTTACTAAGTCGAAATTTCGAGTTACTAAGTCGAAATTTCGAGTTACTAAGTCGAAATTTCGAGTTTTAAGTCGAAATTTCGAGATAAGTAACTCGAAATTTCGTGTTAGTATGTCGAAATTTCGAGTAAATAAGTCGAAATTTCGGGTTAGTAAGTCCAAAATTCGAGTTACTAAGTCGAAATTTTGAGATAAGTAACTCGAAATTTCGAGTAAGTAAGTCGAAATTTCGAGTTAGTAACTCGAAATTTCGAGATAAGTAAGTCGAAATTTCGAGTAAGTAACTCGAAATTTCGAATTAATAAAAAACATACACTTGGCACTAATGCTCTTCCGTAAATATAAGCTAGAAGCTTGTCGTGTTGTTTAATAATAATTCAGCAAAACAGAGTCGTAACGTTAACTGTGTAGCCTAGACATCAATGTCATATGCAAAACAAATTATTATTCTTCATTGAAAACGAAATCGAAATAATAGAATGATATTTTAGCTTGATTTGATAAGTATACACATATCAAAATTATGCAATAAACTTATATAATTTAAAGTTAAAATGAGAATAAGCTATTTAAAAAGCCCGTTTAAATGGACGGGAATTTCTTTATATAGCAGTTGCAAGCGGACATATATCATTATGATCATGAATATTTGAAAGATCATTCATAACATGATTTTAAGAACAAAGAAAACCCTAGATTATTTTAATTAGGTTTATAAATATTACACTGATAAATAACTCATGATACATATGTTAGGATAAACTGTCCTAGTATATGTGGAATAAAGATCAACACGACAAAGGCAACGTTCAAAGGACACAGCCCCCGACACACATAGGACACCCAGAAGGCACCAAACCGAAACCTGGAGTGGACATAAACCTAAGTTTATGTAGAACTCGACAGGAGGAATTAATCGTTTAATATATAAGACCAAGTATTTCAAATATCAAAATCGCTTTATAAAAAAGAGTTAAAAGAATGAATAAGAAAAAAAAACAACAAATTTTAAGGAGATGATAACTATGGAAATAAGGATACAAGATTTATAAACCTTTTCATATTATTATGATCTGGGAGTTAGAGGTACATCCTACAAGTAATGAATAAGTTGGAGTAAAACATACCAATTTCTCAAAAAAAAATCTAAGTTCAAGGGGGACATAATTCTGGAAAAAGTCTTGCTAAGGTATTCAAACTTTTCACAAATGATTTGAGTGATAGTGATAATAAGAAACATATATATGAAGTTTGAAGAAGATACATTAGGAAATAAAGAAGTAATTAAAAAAACAAAAAACATTGTTTCATGTGAGTTCAAGGAGGCAATTCTGATTATGTTTGTGCCGGAGTTAAAACCTTGTCACATATGATGTGGTTGATGACCAGAAATTTATGTTTGAAGTTTGAAATAAATACCTTAAGAAATAAAGATTTTATAATAAAAAGCGTAAAAACTAGAATAAGAAACGAGGCTACCGACGTTTGTAAAGTATGACATCTCTTAATATACTCCCTATAGTCCAGATTAAAATGATGTTAATAGTTTCCATACTACCATGTATCCATATTTTAAGTTTCATTAGAAATCAGCTATTGTTTTACTAATCACAAATATTTTAATATTTGCCATGTTTTAAGTCTATTTGTTGTCATGGTAACCAATTTTGTGTTCAAAATAGGTGTAAAGAAAAAAGACATGCATAATTTCCAGACTACCATCCACCCATATTTCAAGTTTCATAACTTTTGCCTTATTACTGGATCCAGTTTATGTGAAAATGTTGTCATATTTTCAGTCTATTTGTTGCCAAAGCAACCGGAATTTTCAACGTAGGAGGAAAAGAAAAAAACGTGCATAATCTACATACCGCCATGTATTTCATAAAATATTTTTAGTACTTTTTGCGTTATCGCGGGATCCAGTTTTGTGGACTGACGGAATGACAGACAGACGGTAGGAGACTAAAAAGGCCTTCGTAAAAGTTCTTCATTGGTGGAACATTTGAAAATCAGTTATTTCAAAATGCATTATATCAGTTAACAACCTAGAAGAAGAACTATTAATCAGCTTTGTTGTTTTACGTTTTAAACCGACCAGTTACCTTCTTTTTTACAGGATGGTTGTTTCTTTATAACGTTGTAATGAATTACATGTACTAGTAAAATCTTCTAGTGATAGCAATGGTTTCCTTACTTTGAGCAGACTAATTCTTATTAAATAATTGTAAGGAGATTTCGCCCTAGCAAAAACAATAAAGAAAAGAATGAACTCCTATAAACAAGAAGTTAGAAAGTTAACATATTAGATTTATTGACCTAGTAGTTGTACATTATTTGTTAGGGTAGTTTTTCGGCACAGCAAGACAGTTTAGATCATATGGCGTCGAAACAGAAAAGATGAATTTGGCTAACCTCGGGGGTAACAATCTTCAAAGCAGCATCAGGGGTCAAAACTATCCCACTGCTGGAGCTAAGATATGCATAGACTCCAGTTATTCAATTCCATTTAGTCGCCTCACTCACGGGCTGTAATTCTGAAACATTAATGGCAATTTCCGAGACATTTCATTTTGAAGATATATGAATTAAATTTTTCACATAAACCGCTACGCAGGAGTGTAATAAAGCTATTTAATTAAAATAATATTACACTAGTGTAATAACACTTTGACATGACGCCATTTGCATTATATACACATATAGCGTAAAAGCGCGCTGGTGTAAGCGTTACACTATGAACGCATCAATAAAAATGACTCTAAATTTATTGAACCCGTTGAATAAAACAATATTATGCTCGCCAGAGGCTTGCATAATAGGTTTTGAGAAAACAGAATCCCTTAAGAAAGCCAAACACGGAAAAATTGAAAAGGTTCGGTTTGATTGCGCCTGTTCACGGGCGGTACTGGAAAGTGCGTGTTACTGTCCACGCCCCTTAGCACCGTCTTAAGCAGAATTCAACAATTAAATACTAAAATGGTGATATTTTGATTTTAGAAACATCCGCAGATGTGTTCATACCGCGGTAAACATGGAACCTTCAATGTGACACATTAGTGCCATACCATGAAAGGCGGCGTATGGTCCCCAATTAAAAAAATGCGTGTGCCCTAGACGAGAAAACAATGGGCGGAACTAAATAATAGGTAATTTTGAAAGAGGATCTGAGGTTATGAGCCTTCATATCACAGATAAGACGTCAAAAGACAATTTGAAAAGCAGGCAACTTATCCTTAAGCTGATTAAACAGTATTCAAGTAGGAATAGTGGAACCACCCAAGTAGAAAAAAGCCAAATAGAAGAAATTAAAAATACCCTTAACACATACACAACAACTCGTTCAATAAATTAAGTATTAAACCTACACTCATTCAATATCCTCTATAACGTTTATGTATTGAGGTGTACTAAAAAACTTTGTTAAAATAATTTTTCAACTAAAAACAGTTGGCATTGATGTTGTAAAACCTATGGTATAACAAGACAAATCCGTATAAATGCAATCGCAGTCTGTTTTTCTAACATTAAAGGGGAATTAGAATTGTTATTCTGTGACAGCAAAATAGATAAAATAACAAACATTTAATTGATTTGTCATTGACTGTAATTGAACATGCCAATAGGCGATGTCATTTTATATTATTAAGCATTTTTTCCTGCTTCAAAACCTGAACATGATTTTAACTTCCTTGTATATCAATAATTAGTTCGAAAAGAGAATTACGTAATTTGATTTAATTTGTTATTTAAGAAAAAAATACTCAACCTACATTTGAAAAGAAACGACGATCAATATTACGTTTAGTGACATTTTTTTTTAATAGGAGTGTGTTAACATTTTAGATTGAATGGAATGAAAAGAAAAAGTTAGGAGAAGTTTAGAGTTCTCTATTTTAGGAGAAAAACCCATTAATTTTAAGGAGAACTACAAGTTATAATAATGGTTTCACCAATTATAAGTGTGACAGATTCATTAAATAAAACCTCCGTCACACTGACATGGGGTTATTACGGTGACAATAAGCGGTACTTGTCAATAATAAAGTACCTGATTTTTTTTCTCTTTCTTTTTACAAAATTGCAAGTTTCAGCTATCCGTCACACTGACGTCCTGTTTTGTACGTTTTCGCACGTTTATAGAGCATATAGCATATACTGCATTTGCACAATGTTCTTAAATCGTTCCAGTGGCGTCCTTGCAGTGTTGATATGCCACCTTACTGAAACTTAATAACTTTTAGAGTTCTTGTAAAACAATTCTACAACATCCCGGAAACGTCTAAGAACTGCATTGTTGCACTATAAACGCACTTTTGTTGCTACTTACATGACATACAATTTATGTGCGTTTACAAATGGCGATTGCTCGTCACGTTCAGGACGTGTTTGGTGTACGAGGATTGATCATAAAATTCTTTGCCCGATGTCCCGCAAGGAAATTTATGAAATAGATAAATACAAACTCCCTTAAGAAAGCCCAACACGACAAAATTGAAAAAAAGTTGCAGGCTCGGTTTGATTGAACCTGTTCATGGACGGTATTGAAAGTGCAAGTTACTGTCCACGCCCCCTAGCACCGACTTAAGCCCAATGAGTTCAATTATGTTATATTTTCGATCCTTGAAGATCGTTCAGCACAACATTATTGTTGTGTATACATGTTATGTGGTACTTTAAGTTTCTTCTATTTGGCCTTTTTCAACTTGGGTGGTTCCAGTATTCCTACTTGAATACTGTATAGTCACCCTTAGGATATGTTGCCTGCTTTTTAAATTTGTCTATTGTCGTCTTGTCTGTGATACGCAGGTTTCATAACCTCAGATCCCCTTTCAAAATTCCATTTTATTCAGTTCCGCCCATTGTTTTTTTTTTTCGTTTAGGGCACAAGCATTCTTTTACTTGGGGACCGTACGCCGATTTTCATGGAATGACACAACTGTGCCACATTGAATGTTCCATGACAACCGCCGTATGAACACATCTGTGGATGTTTCTAAATTAAAAATTCAACATTTTTGTGTTTAAATGTTGAATTTTGCATAAGCCCGTTCTAGGGGGCGTGGACGGTAACACTTGCAATTTCCAGTACCGTCCATGAACAGGCTCAATCAAAACGAGCCTGTAACATTTTACAATTTGGCCGTGTTGTGCTTTCTTTAAGGATTCTGTTTTTCACTATTTTATGGATTTCCTTTCATACAGAGGTAATGACGGCTCTGATTTTAACTTTATCCATTTGGTCTAAATGACACTCCCGTGTGTTGTATTCAAAGGCAGCGCTGCCTTTCCTTGTTGATCTTATTTAATATAATTTATGTTACTTAATCTGTGATAAACCACGTGTAACTCGGTCAGGAATCTCCAATAATATATCGGTACCGACGTATCGTGTGTAAATGTCAGTGTAGTGGCTAGAAGTATATCGGGCCGAGAACTTTTTGATCATACTTCTTTTTATCATACCTCGTAGTTATTTATTTTAGAACGATATTGTATAGAATGTAAAGGCAAATTTGGCTACATGTTTTTGCCCATGACGCAGTAGTATTGACATGTTACATTCTGTCACTGTTAATCACAGCAGTGTGGCGCTTATGTTGGCACGACGTAAAAGCATCTCCACTACCAACAACAACATTGACAAAGTTTATAAAACACACCTGTCAATATTTACTTTAATCTTCATTTTAGGTAAAGCAGTACCCTTTCTGGAGCATGTAGTGGCTAATGCGTCAGTGTTGACAATTCTTGCTATAAGTATAGAAAGATACAGAGTTGTATGTTATCCTCTAGAGGTAAGGTGGAGTTTTCTCCGCAGGGAATAGCTCAGAATACTTATTTTTAATGATATTTGATATGAAATAATAGACTTATATTTTGTTAATACAGCATTCCAATTATAGCATCAATACCAATTGAAGATTGTAATGAATAATTGATGAGCCAGTATGAGATTTCAAAATCCTTTTTTTAGTTAATTACTTTCGGTGAGAAAAACAACATTAAAAAGTTAAATTGTATAAATATGGAAGTAAATCATTACAGATACTAATTGGAACGAGGAAAGAGACACGTGGTGTGGCATTCAGAATTAAAACCGAATATAAGATTTTTTGTTTAAATTACGATTTGCTTCGGAATCCAATGAATAGACGAATTACACTCGATTGTTTTATTGGTAATCGAAATTTAGAAATGTACATTTTTATGTGTCTGTTTTTTTGTCTGAACAATGAATCAGTCTTACATGATTATATATTTTCTCAGTAAATCACTTCTTACAGGTAAGAAATGAAGAAATATTCAGAGTATGGAAAGTTGTCGCCGTGATCTGGGTGCTATCAGTTGGATTCAGTTTACCTTGGTTGTCTATTCCAATTGTTAAGAATTCACAATTTTTAGATGGAACGCCAATACAGGTAAATGGAATGCATGTATATTAAACTGCAATTCGGAATGATAGATAGGTTATCAATTGATAAAATACTAACGTAATAACAAAAATTTGAATCTAACAAAATACAATCAAAGAACTGGATGAAACTTGTCTTGATATTATATTAACTGTTTAAGTAAATTGTTTATCAATTGATTCATTTTTGGAATGAAAGTAAAGTTTAAAAAAATAAAGAAACCAATTACACTGTATAAGGAAATATTTTGTTTGAATCATACTTAATGTCATCGTCGGATACCCTTGGCCGAACCATTTACATTTATATTGATTACATGTTGTTCAACCGTGAGTATCCGAAGATGACTTCGTTAATCATACTTATTTATCATCATAACACATGTATTCCATAAAACTACATGTCTCTTTATTACAAAAACGTGTATACATATAATCTTTCTTAAGTTATTTTTTTCACCTAAATTTATTTTTTCTTTCGGAGTTTATTACATTAAGCTACAATAACTCCATCATTGGGTTTCATTGATTTTGTCATTGAGTGTCGTTTTATTGTGTACTTGTTGTTAACATACATCCTTGAAAACTTGTACTCGGAAATGTATGACATTAGTACCGGATATTGACTTGAGACAAATTACTTGATATTTTTATGAATTACGTCAATCGGAATAAACGAATAGTTATAAATAATCGGAACTATTTATTTGATGATAACCTTTTAGCACTCTTAAAGAGAACAATTTTGAAGCGATAACAATTTTGAAGGATAACTATTATGCCATTTGTTATCACAATTGTTAAATATGGCATTGTAATAATCTTTACTAAAATAAATAAGGTAATGAATTAATCTTGTACATAGTTTACATTTTTATACTTTTCACTCTGTTTTCGTGGGAATTTTCCTAATTAATATGAATACATTTATGTACTATAATTGGGTCACTATATGATCAATTGGGAATAATCTTGCTGACAGTAAATACTCTGCACGCAAATGACTCATGTGAAACAATGGGAGAAAAACTTGTGACGTTTTATGGCTACAAGTAAACAATATGGAGGTATATAATCATAAATAAAATGGAGAAACAAAAAGCTTTTGAAAGTGAAATGAATATGTATTTGCGGAGACTGTGAAGACATACTAAAATAAAAAAATATTGACTGAGCGCATTTACGTATACAAGCTCATTTACTTGGCAACTGGACTTTTCCAAATATATATTGATATAAAATGATTTATTTTCACGACATTTCATAAAAAATATTTCGACGACAATCATAGCTTGAACTTTGTTAAGAATATAATTATACATACAGTGATTTGTTCTTAAATAGAAGGTCTGTTATTTAATAAATGATAACGCTGATAGTATTTAGACATAATCACAAAGCATGAACGAATTATGCATGGGAGTTGTTGGCGATACATGATCCGCTATAACATATATTTATAAGGCAGATGATAAAGTGTTCTAGAATAAAATGTTATTATAATTCATCAGATAAAAGATCATTCTAAATCAACTAGCACTTTATCGATGATGTGTTCATGCAAAAGTTTATTAGAAAAAAATTAAACATTTCTATTGTGCTATCAATATTTTAACTATTAACGGATTTTGTTTGTTTGTTTCATTTTACGCCTTTTCCCAACAGTATTTCAAAATAAAATGTGGCCAATGCAGATAAATGTATTTTGATATCTATGCGAAAAAAGTGATTCGTTTTGGCTTGTGAATAGGTAACATGAAACAGAAATTGCAAACTATTATGTTTTTATAAGAAATGCAAATGAGATAAATATTTGGTTCGAATAAAACGGCATTTAACAACTAAGAGATCACGTTTGATTGTTTCAATAATTGAATAAACATTTGAACATTCAAACACAGGCGATACGGTCAATATGTTTGAATATGTATTAAACAGAATAAATTCATTTGTTTTAAGGGGGCTTTAACAGACTTAACCTTACCATAACTAAAGATTAAGCCACAGTAATCTTATCTCTGTTATATTTATATTTTCAGGTATGCAGAATCCCTATCATCTATCTGTGGCAGGAAATATTCATCGTAGTACTGGCTTTTCTATTTTTCCTCCTACCGTGCATTACTCTGTTTCTGCTAAATTGCCATCTTTGCAGGGTACTCAACCAAGCCAGTGATTATGAAATGAATATTCATCAGTCTGGGAATGATCGGCGAAAACGCCAAAATCAAGTGGCAAATATTATTGCATCAATAGTCACAGTATTTTTCATATGTCATCTTCCGTTTCGAATTGCAGGACTTTGGTTGTCATTTGCAGACCCTAACACAATAGGACGTCTTGGGTTAGAGCGTTATTTAGGGATTGTGTATTCTACAAGGATCTTGTTTTATTTGAATCATGCATTGAATCCTGTTGTATATAACTTTGTTTCTACAAAGTTCAGATGCGCTTTGAGGGACCTCTTTGCCAATACAATATGCTCGAGAGTTTGTAATCTGATGATAAGTCAAAAACAAAAGGTTGTCACCGCTACTGCTACAACCAAATTAACTGTTAGAAAAAACACAAGTCTGAAAGATCACCAAAACAATTCGCCAGTACATGGTCGCACCACTGTAAACGATAAGGATAGTGAACATCTGCTAGACAAAGAATATAAACTTAAGATAAATTTTGATGATAAACGAGTTGCTATAAAGTTTAATTTTGTACGCCAAGCAGAGGAGGTATAAATCATATTCATTTTGAATGTATGTGTCAATATCATCATTGCAGGAGTTATTGTTTGTAATTATACATATATGTACATTTAGTGAATCATATAATAGTAAGAATAGTTTTACAAAAATGATCATGAACTGTCCATTTATTTCATATTTGAAATAAATATGTACGTTTATCAAACAAAATCTTTGTCATGAAATAAATACTTGTAGCTGTCGTATGTAAAATTTTGTACATTTAAACAAATGTTTTGAAAGGTAGCAAGATTATATCAGAGTTCGGATTAGAATCAAATGAACCAAATGGTCCAAACAAAAAATAGGCCAGCACTAAAGAAACAAGAACAGGTTGAACTGGGTGATGCTCCCCAACTAGGTTTTGGACACAGAAAAGTATATCTTTTTGTAGTTTCAGAGTTATGTCCCAGACAAAGTTCAAACTGTGATAATTCCAAACTTAGACAAGGCAGAGTTACTGTTCTTTGCACTGCACCTCGTCTCAATATGGTGATCATTTCTGTGAAAAAGTTGTAAAATCCGACTTCAAATAAGGAAGTTATGGGCCGACATGACTTTGCTGCAAGGTCATGCTGTAACTTTGACCTTAAAGGTAGCGACCCAAATGTTGCGCGCGACAAGTCATCTGAATATGGTGATCATTTCTGTGAAATAGTTGTAAAATCCGACTTCAAATTACAAAGTAATGGCCCGGACACGAATTCGGGACGTACGTACGTACGGACGGACTGACGGACGGACAACCCGGCGACTATATGCTCCCTCGATTTTTTTCGGGGAGCATAAAAATGTAGCCAATTATCTATTATTCCGATAATAGCAACAGTGATAGGATAACAATTACTGTTGCATATTAAATATAGTATATGACGTATACATTATTAAAATACAAGACGTCATTGTATGACACTAGTACCAGAATAGGCATTGTATTTTAACACTGATTGATAAAACCAAGATATAATATATGTTAATATTTAAGGATGACTTTTGATTAAATATTTCGGAAACTGAACGTTGAAAGGACAACATTCTTTTATCTTCTAAAAATCTTATTTTTTTATCACAGACAAAACCAAGAATTTAAGCAGTTAAAATTAGATTTCAAATATTCAGAATGGGAATACAAATTTTACATGAGATTTAATCAGATTTCAGTCATCTAAAAAGGTAGCAACAAATACAATCAAGGTTTTAAAAAACAGAAGGACAAAAATATTAATGTGTGTATTTTTCATTTTAACCCTAATTACGAGCAACTCAAAAACATTCGTTTATACAAAAGTAAACACAGTATAAGTATAAAAGTATATCATTCCGTAGCTTATCTAATAACATTAAAATGGATACAAACATCATATTATTATTGATGTAAAAACAATAGTTAGGGCCAGCGCGTTTTCTCCGAAAACGAAAAGCGTCAAGTTCAACAGTACGGTGGTGACATTTCGGCAGTACGATGGTTACAATGTGACAGCTCGACATTTTCCATGTACATATTTTATGCACATGCTTAACATGAAGACGACAGGACGATGTTGACTATACGGTAGTACGATGGTGACAGTACGACAGTACGTCATTTCAATGGTGCCTATACGGTAGTACGATGGAGACGGTACGACGCTATGACAGTACAATCGTGACTATATTGTAGTACGATGGTGATAGAACGACAGTACAATGGTGGCTATACGGTAGAACGATAGTGACGGTACGCCAGTACGACAGTATAATGGTGACTTTACGGTAGTACGATGATGACGGTATGACAGTTCCACAGTACAATGGTGACTATACGGTAGTACGATAGTGACGGTACGCTAGTACAACAGTTCAATGGTGACTATACGGTAGTACGATTGTAACAGTCCCACAGTACGATGGTAACTATACGGTATTACAATGGTGACGGTACGATGGCGACAGTATATATACGATGATGACAATTCGATATTGACAGTAAGACAGAACCATGGCGAATCATGATATTACAATGGTGATAGTCAATCGTACTACTGTCACCATCGTACTGTCACCATCGTGTCGTCCTGTCACCATCGTACTTTTGTGCTTCGCGCCTAATGTTTTTAGACAAAACGCGCTTATCCTATCGGACCACCGTACGGAACTTTTTAAAGTTTAAGTAGTTTATTTTCTTTGCGGTTATGTCATGGTAAAAGCAGTGAGAACAAAGATCAGCAAAGTAAGGCGACGTTCACAGAACGCCTGTCACCCGACAAAATATAGTTGGACACTGAAAAAAAGCATGTTATGACAACGGTTGGGTTAAGGGGAGCAAAAAATCATCAAGAGGTATTGGGTGCGCAAAGTAAACATACACATGTATAGACTCGATCAAACAGAGTCTGCAATTTTTCATGTAATTGTGTTGTGATTAATGCTTCCAAGGGATCACCCTTTTCTGTAAATTGCATAAAAAATGTTCTCTCAATGATGTACGTGTCTAATAAACGTATTTATCATAAACCTACAGCCATTTATTTGCAGCAGTTTTAAAATCACAAATAGAAATGCATTTGCTAACTGTACTTTGTCTGGTGTTTTATGAAAAAAAGATTTAAGCTTAGTTATCTAACAAGCATATATTTTATTCATTAAATATTTTTAAATCAACCATGTATTTTTTAGTGATTTGCATCCGTATTCAATTAATACCAGAGAGAATTATATAGAAGTTGCTATTTTAAATAATCGTTGTGATATCTAAGTTGATTTGAAATTGCCATAATTGCATCAATTATATTAGATATGATCAATCAATTCCTGTCTCATCGTGATCTGAATAATGAGTTTTAGCTTATGCTAGGATTAAGCGGACACAAAAGATTGAAATCATTTGCGTTTATTGTAAATTTTGACAGATTTTGGTCACATGTTCGTGCATGCCAAATTCTATGGAAAATAAAAAACATGTAAAATTGGCAAAGATTTAAAAGATGAACACGTAACAGAAAGTAGAGTCTAAGTCCAATTTTCTAAATTCGAAATTATACCATAACATGTGTAAATGTTGAATACTGCTTTAGCTGGTGTTGTTCATGGGCTGCAACTTGCAAAAACAACGTTGTATTGCATTATAAGGCCTCCGATCTAAAGTACATGCATCAAAATGGCATCAAATGTAACGTCGTTATTTTTTAATCAATATTATGTCATATTTATTAAATAGAAATAGAGGATATGTATTTGGTTTGCAGTTAAGATCAAACTATATTTCACTGAGCAACACAAGATGGTATTTTTTAGAGTGGCGTAGCTGGTGTTCATGAGTTAAATTTATTTTAATCTTACATGCAAAACAAATTGTATATTTTATTTCATGCCTTTTTAGTGATTTTAAGACATTTTTACTTGTTTTTCGTTCTTTTTCATGACGTCATCACATCATGACGCCATTGTACCAATGTTGAAATTTAGTTAGAACTGTAAATTTCTCGAACTTTGTTAATTTTTAACATAACATATGCAGTTATTTACTTGCTGTCTCCTACAGAATTAAATTTACATACGACGGAATTTATTTCTGTTGATAATTCCATTTAGTTATAAAATATATTTTCATCCGCATTAAAATATAGTCTGGCTACTGTGAAAATTATCAAACATAACTTCACTTTCCACTGCAAAGCATGTAATAAAATGTACTTAGATATCTATCGTTTTATAAGTTTGATTATGGGCAGAGATATACGTGTACCAATATCATTAATGTATAATTTATGATACACAATATATATGAAAGTTCAATGTAGTAGTTTCAAACTCAAATGAATGCCAGTTTTAATTAGATGAAATCTTCAAACTAAAATCTTGTTTATTGCCAAAATGCTGTCAATTTTACTATCACTCATAATACGGATTAATAACTTATTTGCTACTGGAGAAGCTAACCATTTTGTTTTAAGATAAATTTTAGATATTAGACAATTAGTAAAACCTATAATCTCTATCAATAGCTTAGTGTCTTCTCTTCTCTATCATGAGTGGCTTAAATTAGCCATTTATAAATAAGATGTTGGCGTTGTAAGGTACTACTCTGGATTAATAGCACTTTTATAAAGTATGTAGCGCAAGGAATTTGAAGTTCTCGATCTCATTAAAACTAAAACTATTTTAGTAAACACAATCCCTTAATCTCTATGAAAATGTTTCTTTTTTCATTAACATCATGAAAAGGCTTTATCAAACAAAGCTTGTAACATTTTCAATATGGTCGATTTTTTTTCGTTCTGTAGGGATTCTGTTATTTACTTATTTCTATTTTTCTTTATCACTTCAGTTTTGTTTCCCTGAGAGTGTAGCAACACCTTTTAGTGTAATACAATAATACCAAAGAAAACGGACCAAATACAAAAAGGAATAGACAAACACTATATGTAAAATGCAAACCAATTTATTTTTATATTTCAAACATTTATATGGTACAATTAAGGAGCAAAACTGTGCCTATGGAATATTAATATTTTATCTTGTTAAGATGATAAAAATATATAACAGTGTTTTATAATTATAATTATACTCATCTTCACGTCAAGAGAATCAAAATAATAATAGCAATTTCTTATAATGTCTTTTTGACACTTTTAGAGCTAATTAACAATATTTTGAAGTATTATTAAATATCTTGTAAAATATAAAATTTGACGATATTTGTAGCTATACATTTTGTTAAAAAACAAACAAACAAAAACAAAACAAAACAGATGTCTCAACGTACCAGTACTAAAATTTAATACTTAAAAATGCCTATTTAAAATGTATAAAGGGTCTTAAAAAAGAGAAATTAAAACAGATATTCTTCCTATAGAACGTCCAAAACTTAAAAATTAATAATGTGGCAGGCTTAATTGTCGTTATCGGTAAGAATTTCCTTTTCATATATTAATAGTACACACCTGAACAATCTTAATTTCTATGCACTGCATCACTCTTATATATATTATATACTCACACATTTAAGGTTTAACGTTGATGTCTACAAACCTTAAGAGTCATGGTGTATACAATATTCACAATAAACGTAATAGCAAAATGGAATAACTCAGAGACTGTAAAGTGAAAAGTGACAGTTGCACATATAAAGTTAAAGCCTCGTCCAATTAAAGGATCACTGAAAGACAAACAGAACAGCTTGACGGATAACACAAATTCTAAACCCTGGTCTTGTACAAAGAGAGGAGAAATACACCGAAAGCGCTAATTACAAATTATATAGATAGAAAATCGCAAAAAAACCCATGTCTGAGCCATTAATGTAATACTGGTTTAGCAGTATCTAATCCACTATACTATAGGTATTGGAGGAATCAGAAAAATTAATAAAACATAAGATGATATACAGGACAATTTTTGACAGGTGCAACAAAGCCCATTACACATTCTGATTTGTAAAAAAATGTACATAAAGTCTCCCATTAAATGTATTATTGACAAATAGAAGTTATTGATTTCCCTTGTGAATCATGGGATTTTAGCAGTAAATATGGTCAGATTATGAAGTAAGCTTGTCATTGATGGAGCGTTGGAAGATGTGCCGTCATACAATCTATCTTTGTACAAATGGTGTTAGATTTTATTACCTTCGAGTGATCACCACATTTCACACCGTACTGAATTTTAGTAACAAAATAATATTTGATAATCATTGTTACTTTACTTTTGTCGGCTATATTGCAGGTAATTAATTTGAACACTGAATAAACAGTTTTTACTTTTTATCAAGTAAGACACAGAAACGGAATCCCTAAAGACACCTAAAACGACAAAAATTAAAATGTTGCAGGCTCGGAATAAAAGGAAAATGTTAACTTGATTATTCATCATTCGCTGATCACAGATATCCAACGTATTTCTAAATAAATTCTGTGTACTAAACATTATTTGAAACGTGTACTATATGTAGTCGTAAAAAAGATTACAAATGAACGACAAAATAGTTTGTTATTTAAATCGAATTTAATAATCATACGAAGGTAAATTGTAATTTCTCTATCAATCAGAATTGGGTAAAGTACGTTATCTATACTAAATGCATAGCTTAGGTGTTCTACAGAAGTCAAAAAGCATTTTATTTTTCTCAGTTAATGAAATGTTTAATTTATTACGATATATTTGTTATGCTTTATGTCATACGTAAAATACTCATTTACATTAGGTCACTGTTTAATCACACCAGGGACTGAGTTATGGATAGCACTAAATTGTCACATTAAAGATCCCATGATAACCGACGTATGAACCCGTCTGCGAACGTTTCTCAATGAAAAAAACTTTAACAATATTCAGGTTTAAAATGTTGGATTCTGGAGGGTTGCTAGGGGGCGTGGACGATAGTTTGCAAATATCACAACCGTCCATGAACAGGCTAAATCAAAGCGAGCTTGCAAAATTTTCAATTGCGCCGTTTATGCGTTCTTTTTTCCCCATATCTGAGCTATCAAGCTAGCTTAAGGACTTAATATGTTCTAGTCATGTGCTCGCTGTCGACTGTATTAATACAGCGGAGAGGCACCGATGAATTGCTCTACATAATTTGCACAATACAATTGTCCCCATATGCCTAAATTATACAAACTATATGAAGATCATTCGTTGACATCCACTGCAGTAACTGTATGATAAAGTAAGTTTAAATACAGTTTGTACCATGAATTAGATGTACACAAAGCGAAAATAAACTTTTACTTGTCAATAAATGCACTATGGCGTTGGCTCTTCTAAACAATTTTTCGATGGTGGTAGCACGTCGACTAGATTCTTTACTACATTCATTTCTGATTATGAATAAAGTAAAAAGTAATCCTTATCCAACTTAATGTTGTCGTTTGAAAAAAAACGATGAGAATGAAGTTTTAAAACTAAAATTAAAACAAAGGTTAAACAAAATTAAATAAACATAACCTGCGACTGAAAGGTTAGCTACATATATTTACAAACTGTTTTATAGGAACTTGAATTTAATTGTTTGACATTGTGTCTAATCGGATGAAAATTATTGTTTGCTATTGGAGACATATGCCATTGATATTGATAACAAAGTCGGATTATTTAATGAAATGAGGCTTTTTACTTAACATACATTTTATTTGCTTATTTATGTAGTCTTTTAGACAACGATTAACCTCAAGGATATTGATAGGTAATGATCCCTTGGCAACGTTTGACTCATATGATCGTTTTACTATGCATGGTGAATAAGTGAATCTCTTATTTTTCCGTTTCTAGTGTTTCATTAACTTAAATTATCAGATAATTGAACAGTTTTAAATAATTATGTCAGGTTAGGATTAACAAGTAACAACATATTAAAAGATGATTTTACTTTAGACAACAATCTCCCAGCTTATTTTCCGGACACTTTATTTATTAATCTACAGTTTTTGCTTTGGTTATACGAGTAGTTAGTACGGGAGTTTGAATTTGGGATAAATTGCATATTGTTTTAAAAAGAAAAATAGAGAGATACCTTAAACCGTTTCTTATTTATGTACAGATTAATTCTTACAGGACACCAAAACATTTAACCTTGATCTGTAAATGATCATGTCTGGTAATGTCAGAAATAAAATCCTATTTAATTCAGAACAACGACAACAAAAGACGTTTTCTATGAAAACCTTTCCCTGCAATGTTCTACCAACCGTGTGCTTCCCATTTAACAGCTGACAGGCGTTAAGAGCAATGTGAGATACAGATATACAATGCTTTTTTACGTGATCACCAAGTTACCCTCAAGCTAGACCGATTTCTATTTGTTGATAAAATATATATTATTTACAACAAATGATATTGCTGGATTCTTCCAGGTCATCTTAAAGTTAACTTTTACAGCTACTTTAACGCTCGCTCCTTAAACTCCGCCTACTATCGGCACAACATTCAATTAGCTACTACAATGTACATGTTTAATGATTGCGTAAATTGTTGAATGTCAAATATATATAAATTAGGAAAATTACACATAAATGCTATTTATGTATTTTAAAATGATAAAGAATGTATGGATTTAGCGTTTCTGCGAGGGTGACTCCAGCTCGTAAAACTTATATCATTAAATGATGTTTAACACAATGGTATTCAATCTTCAGGCTAACTCAGATCTTGCACATAGTTCATAATTGGATCGATGTTTGTTAATCTCAGCTCAACTAAAAATAAAATATATGTTTCATCGTACATTCGATGAGATGTTATTTCGATCCTTGAAGATCGTAAGCAACATATATGTGTAACAGTATTATTACATTGTTTCTTCCATTTGGCTTTTTTCAAACTGGTGATTCCAGTATCTACTTTAACACGTAAATCACCCTATGAAAGTTGCCTACTTTTGTTTGTGTTTACGTCGTTTCGTGATACGCATGGCTCATAACCTCAGATCCCCCTTCAAAGTTCATTATTTAGTTCGCCATTGTTTTTTTCGTTAGGCCACAACGCATTCATACTTGGGACATACGCTCTTTCATGAAAGGTAAGTATTTGTCACATTGAGGTTCCGACATAACCGCCATAGACCACAAGTTGCGAGTGTTTGTTCACAATTTTGCGCGTTTTAAATGTGAAATCTGCTAGCTAGGGCGTTGACCCGTAACGTTCACTTCCAGACGCCATAACAGCTCAATCAAACCGAACCTGCAACGTTTTCCAATTGTGTTTGGACTATTTAAGATCTGTTTTCTCTCCTTTCTATGATGATAAATTAATGTGTTAATGCAAGACTCGGTTAGGATGAACACAATATCGACCATACCTGATCTACATCCAATATCGTGTTACAAAGAATTTTCGTTCAAATTGCGAGCAAACATTAACATGTATTTAGTAAAGAAAGCATCGATAACACAAGGCTTTCTGATTTGTTACGAGTGGGCGCGTAGCCCCGACTATTATGAAATGCTGATGTTTTGATGTTCTTCGGCTTTGCCACATAGTCAAACCATAATAAACACGTTCCTGTTTCACAATAGACCCCCCCCCAAAAGTAAACCAAGGACGAGCATCTGAATATGATATTTCTGTCGCTTTCCCTGCCGTCGCAATAAGTAAACCCCCGCAAAAATGAGCCAATCAATGGACATGCTCTGGAGTGCGGGTAACTAATAACTGCACTCCAGTTAACGTACTGTGCATGTATATGTATACGATTCATCAACTCGTTGACACAATTTCAACAGAAAGGTCTCCAAACTATGATACAATATATTATTACAGACACCCTCTATGTCTGTTTTAGCAAAAACTTTACATAAAATCTCAAAAAAGTACAAATCGTAGTAGGTCCCTTACTGTCGTAATATGCATCCATTTAAATTGTGGTTGGTATTTAAATAAATCAAGGCGGGATTAAAGTTACGTAGTATCTCGTATGGCACAATCCATTCAGTGAAAATGAAGTTTATATGTTTTATGTAGGTTAGAATATCTCAAGTTAAGACGAAGGTTGCTAGTTATAACTCGCCTCGCCTACCTCCCCTTAATAAGAATGTATTTAATAATTCATAACAATAACACTTGATTTTCGAGGAGAGATCCGATTGGAACATCAAGAATGAAATATATTAATATGTATTTTTTTCATAAATTCCTGTATGTTTCTGATTTTGCCTTAAATGGTTGTTGTCGGTGAACAAATTTACTGGTGTATTGGTTATTCGACAATATCTTGGACACTAGTTAACAAATTGTTTAATCGAGAGCCTGCGAGATAGAAAATTGTTGTTAACGTTGTGGAGTTTCATTACCCGGTGAAAGCGGTAATTTCACGGGAGATTCAGCTGTAGTTTTTTCTCACATTTTAAACCTTATCTTGATTCCCAATTAAAATACTCCAAGAAGGATTAATTTGGTGTGAATCTCTATGAATTAAATTGTTGTAATGAATCCTTATCGAATCTCAAATTGGAAAGTGCATATATTTATATTAAAGCGACAAAACTGTGCTCTCGTCTATAAATGTAGCGGTCTCATTTAAACATGTAAAATTTAGGTACGAGCAGATTAATTTGTCGTTTATACATGTGTAGTTGGCAGTAACAGTTATATCCATTCAACGCGTACAGGCAACACTGAATGTAAATTATGTGTTGAAATATTTCCTCGGTTATAAACGGTTTGTTCGTATATAGAATCATTAAAAAATAATGTTGTATGCGTTATCGGACCTGTCTATGATGTTTATTTATAGAAACAGTTTATAGTGCCTGCAAAGATTTGTTTGCCATTTGACCTATGACTGTCTTTGAGCTTCTAATGGTGGCGTGAATTCCTGTTATTGATGGACTTTTGGTATATGTAAAATGCATTCCTCCAGGGTTAGACACTGGAAAGAGTTCAGGAAATCATCTCTGCCGCAGGGACATTTTGATTGTTGTGGCTTTACCACGTTAGGTAGAAAAAAACTAACGAATTATTAATTTTAATTAATAATTCTACCAACAAGAACATTTTATAATAAATAATAAAAGTTTGAAAGGAACATACTATACATACACTTACAGTAAGGAAAAGAATATTATTTGTCTTATTTTGTCTTATTCGTAATTAGTCATTTATAAATAGTATTTTTATGTAAATAGTGTAAATTTAAACGTAAATTTTTCATTAGTGTTTTCATTATCGTATATTTTTGGTGAAAACACTTTACCATCCCTAACTTGTTACATATGATCTTAGACATTTACATATTCAATATTATAGTTTCGAATTGAAGGTTGCAGGTCCGTTAATGAAACCTTTTTTTTTAAATCATGACCACTAATCACAATCATGTTTTTGTGCGGCGTGAGGATCATCAATTGTACGACTTAACATATCAAAACTAAAGACAAATTAAATATTTAATATCAAATTTATAAAATTAGCAAATAGACACCAGAAATTATATCTGATCATGCTGCATATTATTCAAAGAAAGAAATCTAAAATAATGGTTTGTTTAGGTTGCGAATTTGCTACTACGCAGTTGTAATTCCATTGTACTTTCTACGAGGCCATCGGCTGCAATAATGCATTTAATTACCGAGAACTATACTATCATTTGAAACTATTATTATCGCCGTTTGAAAAAAAATTCATGACTGAAAGAATAACAGATGTAGGTCTTAAAATTGGTTTTATTTTCTCTGAGTTCCCTAAAAGAACAGAAATAGTGTTACTCAGGGGAATTGACAACTTTGTAGAGTTTAAAGGAAACAAATACATGATCGTTCGGAAACGGAATGAAGAGAAGTTGTATAAACTGAATACTAAAATTCTACATATTCCGATTACACCAATGCGACAAACACAAAATAGCCGTTACAATTAATTCTTGAGAAGACAAAATATCTACTCTGAAAATGGCAATGCCTTCTGAAACCTAGCTACATTTTAAAAAATAATTATCTTAAAATAATGGTTCCGAGGGCTCTTTATGTAAATATGCCATATAATTACTTTCAGTGTATTAGGGGATAAACTTATACATTGTGGATTTATGAATATCAAACACAAAGCTTGGCAAAGAGTTTTAAGATCATTCCAATTTAATCTTGATCGAAAATCACTTGAAATTGTTTATATGTCATTCATTAGCCCGATTCTTGAAAACGCGGATGTAGTGTGGGACAATATCACTGTAGCAGAGGCTGAAAAACTTGAGAGTATACAAATAGAGGCAGCAAGAATGATCACAGGAGCAACACAATTGGTTTCATTCGAAAAACTCTACAAAGAATCTTCTCTTGAACCTCTTAGAGATCGAAGACTGAAACATAAACTTATTCTTCTTTATAAATGATACATTTAAAACACCCCCTTTTCTATCGGATTTTATCCCACCTGTTGTTGGAAACACTACCTCTGACAGCCTTCGGAACTCGGATCATTTGCGAAACATACATTGCAATAGACAACTTTTTTTCTAAATCTTTCTTACCGTCAACTATCTCTTCTTGGAACTCTCTTCCGTCTGACATACAAAATGCCACGTCTGTATCGGCTTTTAAACAAGCTCTGAACAAGAACACATCAAAAACCTTGGACAATGACACTAACTCATTTATTTTCACACAGATACAAAATAACATTTCACATACAGGTCGTTTCAAGTGATAAATATCCCATTCAGACATGGACTTGACCCTTTCAAAAACTATTCTTCCTTTCTTTCATAAAATAGATAAATACAGAATCCCTAAAGAAAGCCCAACACGGCAAAATTGAAAATGTTGCAGGCTCGGTTTGATTGAGCCTGTTCATGGACGGTACTGGAAAGTGCAAATTACCGTCCACGCCCCCTAGCACCGGCTTAAGCAGAATTCAACATTTAAACGTGAAATAGTAAAATTTTGAATTTAGAAACATCCGCAGATGTGTTCATACGGCGGTTATCATGGAACCTTCAATGTGACACTTCCGTGCCATTCCATGAAAAGCGGCGTATGGTCCCCAAGTAATAAAAAGCGTGTGCCCTAAACGAGAAAACAATGGGCGGAACTAAATAAAATGGAATTTTAAAAGGGGATCAGAGGTTATGAAGCCTGCGTATCACAGATAAGACGTCAAAAGACAAATTTAAAAAGCAGGCAACATATCCTAAGGGTGATTCAACATTATTCAAGTAGGAATATTGGAACCACCCATGTAGAAAATGCCGAAAAGTTGAAACTAAAAATACCACAAGCACAACAATAATGTCGTGCTGAACGATCTTCAAGGATCGAAAATATAACATCATTGATTAAATGTACGGGGAGACTTTTTACAGCCGCCACACAGCACAAATAACACGGATGTGATCATAAAATAGATAAATACAGAATCCCTAAAGAAAGCCCAACACGGCAAAATTGAAAATGTTGCAGGCTCGGTTTGATTGAGCCTGTTCATGGACGGTACTGGAAAGTGCAAATTACCGTCCACGCCCCCTAGCACCATAAGTTCTTTGTTAAAAATTAATTTCTGAACTGTATACTCCACTGACACTTTTAACTTAATTACACTCTACCAACTCACAATTTATTTTTTATTTATATATCTTTTTTTCTCTGTAGTTTTCTCAAAAATTTTATTACATATTGAATATTACACCATCATGGCTTCATGGATGTTTCTAAATTCAAAATTTTACTATTTCATGTTTAAATGTTGAATTCTGCTTAAGCCAGTGCTAGAGGGCGTGGACGGTAACTTGCACTTTCCAGTACCGTCCATGAACAGGCTCAATCAAACCGAGCCTGCAACATTTTCAATTTTGCCGTGTTGGGCTTTCTTTAGGGATTCTGTATTTATCTAGTTTATGATCACATCCGTGTTATTTGTGCCGTGTGGCGGCTGTAAAAAGTCTCCCCGTATATTTAATCAATGATAATATATTTTCGATCCTTGAAGATCGTTCAGCACGACATTATTGTTGTGCTTGTAGTATTTTTAGTTTCAACTTTTCGGCATTTTCTAGTTGGGTGGTTCCAGTATTCCTACTTGAATAATGTTGAATCACCCTTAGGATATGTTGCCTGCTTTTTAAATTTGTCTTTTGACGTCTTGAGGCTCCTTGCCATTGGTTCTTGTTGCTGGGTCATATGGGGGTTGCGTTCATTGAACGCCGCCTTTCCTTGTTGATCTTGTTTATCATATTTTATCTGTGATACGCAGGCTTCATAACCTCTGATCCCCCTTCAAAATTTTATTTTATTTAGTTCCGCCCATTGTTTTCTCGTTTAGGGCACAAGCTTTTTATTACTTGGGGACCATACGCCGCTTTTCATGGAATGGCACGGAAGTGTCACATTTTAGGTTCCATGATAACCGCCGTATGAACACATCTGCGGATGTTTCTAAATTCAAAATTTTACTATTTCATGTATAAATGTTGAATTCTGCTTAAGCCAGTGCTCGAGGGCGTGACGGTAACTTGCACTTTCTAGTACCGTCCATGAAGAGGCTCAATCAAACCGAGCCTGCAACATTTTCAATTTTGCCGTGTTGGGCTTTCTTTAGGGATTCTGTATTTATCTAGTTTATGATCACATCCGTGTTATTTGTCCCGTGTGGCGGCTGTAAAAAGTCTCCCCGTATATTTAATCAATGATGTTATATTTTCGATCCTTGAAGATCGTTCAGCACGACATTATTGTTGTGCTTGTAGTATTTTTAGTTTCAACTTTTCGGCATTTTCTAGTTGGGTGGTTCCAATATTCCTACTTGAATAATGTTGAATCACCCTTAGGATATGTTGCCTGCTTTTTAAATTTGTCTTTTGACGTCTTATCTGTGATACGCAGGCTTCATAACCTCTGATCCCCCTTCAAAATTCCATTTTATTTAGTTCCGCCCATTGTTTTCTCGTTTAGGGCACAAGCTTTTTATTACTTGGGGACCATACGCCGCTTTTCATGGAATGGCACTACTGTGTCACATTGAAGGTTCCATGATAACCGCCGTATGGACACATCTGCGGATGTTTCTAAATTCAAAATTTTACTATTTCATGTTTAAATGTTGAATTCTGCTTAAGCCGGTGCTAGGGGGCGTGGACGGTAACTTGCACTTTCCAGTACCGTCCATGAACAGGCTCAATCAAACCGAGCCTGCAACATTTTCAATTTTGCCGTGTTGGGCTTTAGGGATTCTGTATTTATCTATTTTAGCACGATAGTCAGAAGCGAGGCTTAGCATAAGCTTTTAGCTTTCGCCTCTATTCTGATAGATTACATGTTAAGTACACTTATTAATTTCTGTATACAGTGTAGTTTTGTTTAAATGTTAAATCTCTGTAATTATTCATGTGTACTTTGTATGATACATTATGTAATCAATTTATTGAAAATGAATATTATTTAAACCAAACTTGTACATCTTACATTTTATGATATTTTTCATGTTGGAATAAACGTTTTTTTTTAAATAAATGCCACATGGTATGTAGCATGTAGTGCACTCGTGCATTTATATGCATTCTTTGTTTATTCATTTCCATTAAAGTTCTGTTTACTAAGCAATTAATACTTTCCAAAAAGAGCAGAAACATTGCATTTGGCTAACTGGCGATGCGTAATGTATGAACAAAAAGAATCCAAAGTTAAAGGTTATACTCTACGGTATCTATCCTAAACTAGAGAATTTTGTGAAAACTATTAAAGCGAAAAATGATAAGAAGATAAAGGTAACTTTACCACACCCTTACATCAAACTGTTTTAATAGATCTATAAGTCAACAGCTTGATAAAAAAATCTATAGGCGTGAGAATAGAAATAGCCGGAACATGAGACATGATCACATAGTACGAAAAGTGTATCTCAATTATAGTAAATTATACCAAAACTAATTATAATAACGTAAGGAAATACGCTATACATGCTACACAAATGCTAATTATAAACGAACTTATTTGAAAAATTCTTTATTATAATTTTGATGCGTGCGAGAATTTTATGAAAGACATTTGAGAGGCTATCCCTTGGCAATAATAAAGAAAGGAAATATAGCTTTTATTAGTTTTTTTTTATAATACTTCACATTTAATGACAAAAAAGATCTTTCTTATATTTTTACCTTTTGACACATTAATAATTTTCTTCAATATACTCTTGTGCTACTTTCATTCATGCTGTATTATGAATAGTTTGATATATACAATAATTTGGGGGAAGTCGTCTGCTTTCTGTAGAAAAGAACTAATAATAAAACTTCATTCATTATAATTATACGATATATAATTTAAATTTTCCTTTAACATTTTATCATGTTTGAAGTAAACTGTAAAAAACATATCTGAAAAAGTATTTTTAAAGAGCACACTTTTTAAGAACCTGCCAATGGCCTTTTTAGATCAACTGTTTCAATAATAAAGGAATAACGTTCGGCCTTCGAAACTAACTTACTCATCTAAAAGACGAAATAACTATAACCTGATAATCACATTAAAATATTAATTATTTTTGATGTCTGTTTATATGTTGGCTTACTGCATTCATCTAGAAGCAAAATCATGAAACTTTCATATTTCTGAGCTCGCTCGTTAAATTCTATAATCTTTTATTTAAGGCGTCATTGATAAATGTGATAATATTGCTAAAATTAAAATCTTCTAGGAATTTAGCATTGGAGCAATAGCCTAGAATCATGACAATTAAACTACTGAGTAATCCGTTAGACATTAAAATCTTACCTTAATGTGTTCTTCCTAAATACGCCTATTTCCTTCCACCATCAATGAAGTATTAATTAAATTTACCTTAATCTTGCTTTTCTGTCCTATTAACAAGGAAATAATATAGTTTGCTTTAACTTCATGTGTTTCCAATGTATGCAAACAGCTACTATAAATACAAAATCTTCCAGTCGTTAGAATATGAGAAATCATTAATTAAAAGTTGATGACAGAATGGGACTCTATTGTTTTCCACGTTGATGGAGTTTGTTAATGCTACAATTATACAGTAGTATAAAGCATATCTTATAATGTTTCAAAGGATGATTGAAAATAGAAGATTAATAACAGACATAAACAACCGTTCTTTTTCGTTTTTATTTTGGCGCATTAGGATGTTTACTGTACATGTACGTAACGCTCCAATTTTAAAGTTACTCTGAAATTACACTGAAACTCTACGGCTGAAGAAAATTTCCACATGAAACCGCTGTAAGCATTGTCACACTTCGAATTAAATTGTCACAAATGTTACACTATTACATTATTACCTGGCCTGGCAATAATGCTGTCATGATTCAATGACGTCATGACAAATCATGACGTCATGATTAAAAGAACATGTCATTTGTTGCAGAAAAAACGGTGGAAATGTTTTAAGAAGCAAGAAATAGATAAAAAATAGTTGTGTTGCTTGTGAGAAAAAATCAATTTTCACTCTTATATTCTCATTCGACTTACGTCTAAAACTGAGTAGCCTAGAAATAGAGGTTCAGACACAGCTTAGAATAAAGCTGTAAGTAATCTAGATTATACAAGCTTATTGCTTCTGAACATGAAACTTGTTTGAATGAACTGTTTTTTACAGAACGTTTTTCCCTGTTTATTTCAAAGGCATTTCAAATCTGTTGATAAAAGCACTTCAGTTTAATGGAACATTCGTTTTATTGACAAGTTTAATATGGAAGGCGTGGATACTTCCGTTGTTTTTCAAACTAATTTGCTTTCTTATTTCACTTAATTCCTTTATGCTGTGATAAGATAATTAATTTTTCTGCTGTGTACATTATATTGAATAAATGAAAAACAGAATAAAGGAAAACTCTAATGTTCTCTATTTGAAAAATTCGTAAAATTTCTGACATCTTAGTTAACAAGTTAACTAATGAGTTTCATTAAAGAACCATTTAGCCCCCCAACATGCGATTATTTTCATTTCCTTTCTCAAAAGCTATTTCGTTTTGGTGCCCTGTTACTTATTGGCTATTATGTATTGGCTATTCTCTCATTCCCTTTCATCCCAAACTTTTTTAGTTCCGCTCATTGTTCTTGTTTAAAGCACCTGCATTCTCTTACTTTTGGAGCAATACGCTACTTTTACTGGAATGTAACGAACGTGTCACATTGAAGGTTCTATGATAAAAATTCAAAAATCAAGACAATTCTGTCCTTATGGGTTTTGAGAACTGTTGTTCATCATAGTATCCCGCTTTGCCCTTTAGATGTAATCAAAAGAGGAAAGCGTAGTGTGCAACTGTAAAAGGGTTCAATACTAATCATGCGGTATGTCCTAAAGTAGGGTCATAACCAATTTTCATATCTAACGTTGATTAAGTTTAGATAACACAGCAGAAAAATTACCACATCGTCATAGAAATCGGGGTTGCTATTTCTAGTCGCAGAAGGCCTTTTAATCGCTTTTGAAAAATGAAATTATATTAGAATTACGATTTAAAAAAAAATGTAAAATATAAAACAAAAAGCCCGTTGACATAAAAGCATCAAAACGGCAAATAGCTGTAAAAATGGTAACAGTTACCTATATTGTTTCGATTCTGACATGGTTAAGAAAAGAAAAATAAGGGAGATCAGTTAGATTTTAAGTGTACTTGAACTCTTTTTAGATTTGGCTGTTATTTTCCACACACCCGACTGTCTGTAAAGAAATAATAAGTACATATTTCTTTTCATTTTAAGTTAAATATATTTCTTTTTGACGATAAACACTAGTTACCTCCTTCCTTGCGAGTGATCAAGTCAGAAAAAGAAATATGTATATAAATACAGGAAAAGTTGATGAAGTGTAACGAGCGCTATACCTGTCCAAAATGTATTCATCGCGATGTTATAAATGTTTGTTTATATTTGTTTTCTTTTTTTATTATACCAGACACAAACATTGTATTCTCTGTATAAAGATTAAGTTATGCATATAAGAAATATTATTAAAGACGGAAGACATAATTATAACCCACCTGACGTATCGAGAACGCTAAGGTTTTCTCTTAAATTCTCTCTACAATATGACACGAGAGTACACTCTATATTATATTAGGACTTAACTTTTCAGCTTTGGTGAATTTATAAATTGGAATGTAATTATTTTGTTTTGTCTGTTTTGTTTTGTTAGCTAGATATGCACATAAATTTTACTCCTTGATTTTCAATTATTTTACTATTGAAATCTGCAATACGATGCTCCAAGGATAGGAAAAATAAAACTGTTAAACTTTCAAAACCAGATTTCATCACCAGTCAAAATCATACAAAAACGGTTAGGTTTCCTGTTGCATGAATAAAAGTATAATCCATGCTTTCGTTACATCATTTGTCTAGTTATTTTAAAACACGTCATACTCAGGTTATATTATATAAAAGACACACCAAACCCTGACACATATTTTCTAAGTTATAAAGCATCACATTTACTACATGTTATCTTTGGGGAATCCTACTTTAATTAGACGTTTACTTTATTTGTAAATCTATCGTTTCATTTGTAAATCTATCAGAAACAGATCCAAGTATTAAAAGCGACCGTTTTCTAAATGTGAAATATTTCGTATGACCTCTTACAGTGCATTAAATGTGCAACATATTTCCATTACAAATTATAAAACTTAATGCAATTTAGTTTATCTAATGGCTACACCATGTTCTCAGCATGAGCATGTTTGAAATGAAAACTAAATAATTACTGTTCCATCAGATCTTTACGTTAATATGCCATATAATTACATACATAAAATCCTTTTTTCCATTTCATGATAATAGTGTCATTTCATATTGTTGACACGTATTTATACACATTTAAAGTGGAATAAACTTTCTTTAAAAGAATGTCACTAAGTCCATGTAAGTGTACGTGCAGCGCATAGTACTTTCCTATTCATCTTTTCTTATTCATTTCCATTTTATATCTGTTAAATAGGCCATTAACACACTATATATTAATCATTCAAAAGAGCAATTTTATATCCTCTGGCTAACTGGCCAGGCCACAGTCATTTATAAAGTATGAGCAAAAGAGTATTTGAAATTCAAATATATACAATCAACAAGAAAATAATGTGAAAAATGTCTATAACAGAAATTCGTAAGAAGATAAAGAAAACTAAAATACAGAAAACAAGAGCTGTCTCCCAAGTGACGAATGTCCCCGAAAAGGTTTCTTAAGCATGCAGGTATAATGAAAAGAAAAACGAATATGAAAGTAACTTATTCTTTGTATTATTGTACCTGTAATCTCTAATTGTGATAGCGTGAACCTTCAAAATATAAGTGTGACCTTGACATTTAAAGAAGGGACGTGGTTAATTTTTTTAACAATATATTACTGTGTTTTTATTTTCTTTCATGTTTTGCTGTATTATCAATATTGTTTATATATTTTGGTGGTAGTTTTTCGCGAGTAGAAAAAAACTAGTGTTATGCGATGAAAATTCGCAAAATCTTTGTCAATGAAATAATCTGTGTACATTTTTGTAATTGTCATTTTTGTATTTAAACATATTTTTAAAAAAAATTAAAAACACATTTTGGTTGCCACAAGCTACAAGTGTCATGCATTAAATGTAAAGTAGTCTAAGAAATGCATATTTTGATAAGTAATCTGTTGTACAAATTTTGTGATAAATCTTTATTGAAATAGAAGACATTCATTCCGGCTTAATACAAGCATTCCCTTCTAAATCATAACTAATCCCATTCTAAAACCCTTACCCTAAGACGAACAAAAAGTATTTTATCACCTTTTTCGGCGGTTGCTTGGGATATTTGAATATATGATTTGTGATTGTTTTTTTTATAACATCAAAGGTGATTGGTTCGAACCCTTTTTGGTCTTTCCTTAAAAAGTGTGTCTTTCCGTAATAAAATAACCAGCCCGCATAGCTCAATCAGTTAGAGCGCGAGACTTGTAATCTCGACATTGTGGGCTGGCCAACTAAAAATTACTTATCAGTCTTTCAGATGAAACTTTAAATAGAGGTCCCGCGTATGGGTGCTTAACACTTGGCACGCAAAAGAACCAGGAGAAGATTCTGGAATCGGGGCATCTTTCTGTATCTGTAATTGCACTATCCTCCTAAATCTAAAATGACTAATACTCTTCTGGAGGACTCGCCCATATGGGCAACCGGTACCGAGTATAAATAAACGCAAATACACAAGTAAAGTCACTTTCTGTTGGACTTTACATGTGTTTTATTCTTTAAAATAAAAATAAATATATTCTTTTTGATATTTTAGGTAAGAATTTTATATTTTGATTTTCTGACAGATTTGGTTATGTTTGAATTTTCAGAATGTTGTTAACATGTTCTCTCAAGATTATATTTTATAAATTGGAAATGTGACTATGTTTCTATAGTAATTTTTTTTTATTATTTTTGTTTGTTAACGGACGCAGCGTAAAATGATAATTCAATTCCGAATCCGCTGATATATCCTTTTTCTTGATTAACGTCGCTTTTCGCTAAACTGATACTGTAATGAAGAAGCAAGATAGTTCTCATTGTAATTAAATTGTTTAATCATTTAAGCAATAAGCAATAATGAACTATTTAGTACAGGTAAATGCACAATTTGTTCTGAATTATTAAAAAGTATGTATTTAACTTCAGCTAGTTAAATGAAACGCATTGACAACGTTATCGTTTATCTTTTTGATTATCACTGACTATCCGAAAATATGGATTGTTGATAATATATGGGAAAACGAAGAACATTTAATTTAGCATTCATTTTATATTTTTGCATTTACTTGTTAATTGTTCTTGTAGTTTTAAATAAAGGAAATCTAAGGTTTATGACACAAATACATTATAACAAATCATGTTTTATATTTCATTACAACTTGTTTTATATTTCATTTCAATAGGCTACTAGTCTAGTAGCTTGACCGATGTAAAACAAATTATACTTTATGTTTTGAATGATAATTGCAGCTAAATGACAGATGGAAGACGCAAAACTATAGTTTCCGTTCTTGTTTTGATTTAGTTTGCGGTATTCATTGTTTACACAACGCTTCAACTGAAAAGTAATTTTAAAAGAGATTTTTGCAATGTCATGTAACAATGAGAAAATGAAGGAGTAATGTAAAATTCAAAGATTGACTTTGTCTATCCTTAGCAAAGTGAAAATTTCTGTTTTTTAATGCTTCAAGCCATTGACGTCATTAAGAGGGGATTCGAAACGCATTTTTTATGTTCCGCTTTTCATGGAATCGCACGTACGGTCTGTGAAAATCGGCGTATGAGGACACACCTGTGGATGTTTTATGAATTTGAATCTCACCAATACAAAAATCTAAATGTTGAATAATTCTTATTTTGATGCTAGGGGTGGGTATTTTGGGAATCCCTTATTCATTAGATGATTACTTTGTTTGCATCAGCTTACCGCAATGAAAGGGACCGTTTCTTAGAAAAAAATACTTGTTAAACCTCTCTATGAACATATTTTCATTCCAAATTATCAAAATTTCTGCCATCCGGTTTATACGTAAAACGAGTGTATCCTGTTGTGAAGTGATCTTAAAGTGGACTTTTCTATTGTAAGTGCACTATATCAAACTTTATTTGATGTGATTAGGTTGCTTTACACTTTTCCATAAAAACTTCTATTGGAGAAGTACAGACCTGTCAAACCAGTATTGGAAGCACTAGGCAATACTGTCCTGGATATCCTCTCCTCAATCTATATCACTAATAAATGCATGTACTTTATTCATTTGTGAGGGTTTTGGTGGAGTGTGTTCAAAATGTCATGTTATAATATTCAAATACGGACATTTTAGCTGATGAATATGATGTGGTATGTACAGAAAAAAAATCATATTATATTAATGTTTCAGTATAAATGTACATATCACATCATACTCACCAGCTAAAAAGTCCATATCTGTTTTATTATATAATTTATAAATATCTTTTATATGGCTTAACAAATCTGTCATTACGACGGAAATCGAAAATTATAAATTTCAGCTTGTTTATTTCCCTGCTTTTTAAATAAGCGCATTGGTACGTTTATTCGTAATGTTCTTAAAATGTAAAGACGGTAACTAAAATAGACTAATTTGACTCTTATTTACGAGTCACCTAACGTTTTTTTCCAGAAGAATTACAACGAACTTGGCGTGACGTCACGTCATAGTCTCGCGTCTTTCGGGGAATTCCAGAAAATCTATTTATAGAAGAAAAACCGATGAATATACTCTGAAAATCTATTTTTAGGGAATAAAACAGTGAATATATCTGATATTGACCTGTTACTTTTTACAAAAAGTTTCTTGTTAGCCAATCAGGGAGAGGCATTTGAAAGCTAATAAAGGCTTATACAGATAAAAGTACGTGTGAATTATCTGATAATATGTTAAAAACAAACCATGGCATTTTCAACGTAACGAATTATATTTAAATATGAACCAATATTATCTTATTATTTATGGAAATAGTTCGTACGAGAAAATATGAACAAACATTCTTCAGAATGATCACTTATAAGATATGTCAAAATTATTATCTTTTTTAAAATCCGTCTAGTAAATCACTAAAAGCGTATGCTACAGTTACATACGAGTACAGACATATTGTATAGTACAAAATAATTGAATAGTGTTTTTGTTTGATGCTGAATATTAATTAATTTCTGAATGACAGACATAACAAGAAAGACATTATTCAACAGAAGAGATATGGAATGTTGGATAAATAGGAATTTTGAAACAATTTGTAGCATATGCACAATGATCAATTTGACAGGGAAAGTTGCCCATTTACTGGTCTGTCATGACAGTATATCTTCATACATTCATACGCATACAAGTTTTTTAAAAAGTAGCCGGGCAACCCCGTTTATACAACACATATATTTTTATTCTTGGATGGTTCTACAAAGTTGACATTATTGTATTTTTTTATTTGGAACGTTTAGAAAATTGCACTATATAAAAAATATTATAAAACAAAATGGAGTCTTGTCCAAATGATAGCAATAAGGATATCGAAATATGGTTAATAAGATCAACAAGGAAATGTATTACAAAATTATTGCTTATTTTCATTTTTGTCCATTTGACGAATATTTTTTTCTTATCTCCGTAAACAAAAAATGGACTGCTCATCTGGTTGATTTCCTATAATGAATGCTAACATACTTAGTGTCAAGCTTTATTAGGCTTCATTAATATTCACTGTCTATTTTTAACGCGGTTCTATGAAACACTATAAAAATAGAAGGCGTCTAAGAACGAAATTTGATGTACATGTAGTATCATACTGTGTTCTTCTATGGAAATTAACATAAAGGAAAACAAGTGAAAAATCGAATTTATAAAAGTATTAAAAGGAAAGGGACAACTAAACACTGTGGTTGAGGTACATTGTAGAATTAACAGGCCAGGAACACCATTTCCGCAAAATTAAAGGACATCAGAAAAAATGCACTTCCTTGGCCAAAAAAAAAACCCAACAACAAAAGCAACAACATTATTAGTTATTTAAGTAATATGTACACAATAAATTACCAATGAATTAATTGGCGTAGAGTATTTATGGTAATTAAGTATTTGAACGGAAGTAAAAATACTATCACAATTTGCTTCTTTTATGACACATCATTTCACTTACATCACAACTTTCTTCAGGTAACATTTTACTTATCCCTTTCCGTTTAACCAGTTCCTTCGCAGCCATTTTACGCTTGCATAACACATCGCTTGTCTATATTTTACCACATCCACAAGCAGAGGTATTATAATACTACAATTTTATTCAACCCATTTAATAAATTCAGTATTGAACCAACATTCATTAAATATCCTCAATATACAAATGCGTACTGTTGCTAAACTCTCTTATGTACACTACTTTATATTAATATGTTTTGTTTGTTGTTTCACGCATCTGGCAGAAAATCAATTACTCATATCTTACTGTACGTAATCATATATCCCAAGAGGCTTTACAAGGCTTGAAAACAGTTTTTTCTACACAATCAAACATTCATTAACGTTCTTTGTCATGCTTTAAGTCATGGCGAATATTTATCAATATAAATATATAAGCTACTTATTTATCTAATACAAAGGTATATTCATTTATAAATGCAATTTTATCAAGTAAGATTTTCATACATGATTAAAACTTCAAAATGCATACTATTTTAATGAAATGCAAACCTCTAGTCTGAAAGAGCATTTTGCTGGAAAGGCATTACTGATTTAAAATGGGGCTTGCAAATCTGAATATTGTATGTTGTTGTCATTTACAAAGAGAAGAAAAAGAATCTATATTCCTGACAATTCTATGTTCAAGATGCAATAAGAATACAAGATATTTCAGTTACACAACATATGCGACTCCATAGTCACCATTTACTCACACAAATACAGGATAAATACAAATTTGTGTACACATTTTACTCGTATGTAACGTGTTAAGTCTTTTTTCTCTTGTATCAGAACAATGACTTTCTTTATAATAATCGCTGAAAATATAAACTACACACTCTATATAGCGTCCTCGCTTTTGCCTATTATATTATACAGTTTATTGGTTAAGGTCTTCCCTTACTCATTTATTTGCTACTGTATATATAAAATATGTTGGAGCGAATAAGTTTTTTAATAACTTTTGAGATATTTTCGTGGCTTTCAGAATGTTACGGTAATTGTAGATGTTGTTATACGAAAAACAGTTTTAAGAAGAAATAAAAACTAGAGGCAATGGGGAAGATACTTACCGTGGACGAGAAAACAACAAGGGACACAAGCAAAAGTGTCACCAAAACAGTAAGAAACAACATAGACATACATCTGAGGAACACAGAGGGGCCCCGCATTGGAACGATCAGCAGCATAATAATGACTCCTGGGGAGTTTTAACCGGTTAATGGTGCACCAAACCTCACTCTTAGCCCCACCATGTTCCTATAAAAGAGACAGTGTAAATAAAATGAATACCCGCCAAGTGAAATTTTAACAGTTGTCATGGTTACAAAAGGTTAAATAAGTAAAACACTAAAATGATCATGTAGAAACATATAAAAGTAAACCCAATGACCATAACAAAAGTACTCAATGTCCTAAAGGAAGACAGAGCAACAAGAAAATCACCTACAAGGGCCTGACGAAGCAAGGCAGAAGACGAACATTAAGACAATTCAGTCCCAAAGGGCTTTACGAACTATCCATCATAGAGTCTCCCACTTGGTCCGTCAGATGTTAAATACTAACTGCACACCCCACGCATCGCACAGTACAAAGTGTGATCACGTGTCAAAACTAAATTAGATAACTGCAAATCATTATTCTTCCACAACGGGGCTCAAAATGCTATATGATATACAATATATGAAACATTCTATAATACAATTGCTTATTCGACTATACCCCCAGCAGAGCTATTCAAAAAGACAAGATCATTTATAAACAGTGCGAATCTTTATGTAAGCTTTTGAAGTTTTGAATCTCAGACTTACACTAATTCAATATTCGATGCAGAAGCGCTATGTTTTGTTTCATAAAAAGTTCTTAAGATATGTATTGAAAACAAAAACAATTATTAGTTATTGTAAACACCTTGTCTAAAACCTTGGACAATAAGGTGGTTGATTCAAAATATACCACAGCCTGATTCGCACAACATTACATCATTCGTGAAAATAAGATATCCCACAGAGAAGAAAGAGAACAACGACTGACCGAATACAGGGACTTTTACAGTCAACTCTTATCTTCAGAATCTATTCAATAAGTTTATACAGGATTTCCTTACTTGTCTGTCTTCATTGATTACTTGAATTAGGCAGTTAAGCAAATAATTTTGATATACAGTCTGCATCGCACTGAATCACACTGTACATAAATTTGATAGACACTGAGTAATTTTGTTACAGTTAAATACTAACTGCACACCCCACGCATCGGACAGTGCAAAGTGTGATCACGTGTCAAAACTAAATTAGATAACTGCAAATCATTATTCTTCCACAATGGGGCTCAAAATGCTATATGATATACAATATATGAAACAATCTATAATACAATTGCTTATACGACTATACCCCCAGCAGAGCTATTGAAAAAGTGTCTTCTTACGTCTGTAAGAAGACACTTTTAATTAACCGTTACTTTCCCCGTGGATTTAATACAGTTGAAATATACGGTGGCCAGTTTGGCCCAATTAAAGGACTCCTATTGACATTTCTTTTAAGTCTTGCCCCGCTTTTCTGTATTTGTATAGATAAAATAGGAAGATTTTACATTCTCGCAAGAAACATTTCGCACCAGTTAACGTTGAATTTGTCTCATGCTTATACTTTCCCATACATTTATCCTCGTGCGAATCAAAATGTAGAAATCTTCGCTATGATTAACCTTAAACTTCGCATGTTTCTTTCGAGAACTGTTACAATACAAGTGTCTATGGTGAAAGTTCTTCGAGAGAGAATGTTAAATCTCGCTACTTATCTATTAACAAGAGCCAGTGTGCTCGACTATTCTCAGTGCTTGATAATTAAACAAGAGCCTGAATAATGTAGAATTTTCTAATTCATAGGGGCCAAAGTTCCGTCAAATTACACAATTACAATTATAGCATTCCCTATTTTTCGAATAGTTGAGCGTAAACAAGAGATTTGGTCAATCTTAAATTGTAACAGGCGATATGTTAATTGTCTCAACCAGAACACCATAGAAACCGACGGAAAGTTGTAGCGAACTTGATAGCGCAACTCATAGACATCGAGAAATGAAATCAAATCAAATAAATTGGATGGCCATTTCCAGGAACAAAGTTACATTGACGAAACTAACGGGTGTTCGTTGGATGATGCTAAAACTCTATCTTTTTTGCATACCGTCTTACACTCTATAAAAATAGCATTAACATAACAATTAATGTCCAAGCCCCCTATCTACAAAAATCATCGGCTATATACAGCTGAACATGGCGTTAAGTTAAGCATGTGAATAAGGAAACTTACCAAATTTTGGGGTCTAAAACGTTATCCATATAAAATTGACATTAAATCTTAACATTGTTTATCATGAATGAAAGTGAATTCTTTTCGATTTAATAAGTGCACGAAAATTCCGTGCGTATGCAATTTACCTACACCTTTCACTACCCAAAACTTAAAGGCCATGCAAATATTGTCTCTAGTTTTATATTTTCAATGTAAATATACATTTAATTTCAATTAAATCTATTTATAATTAAATGTATTTATTAATCTATCTGTTCTTTACACTTAAACGTCGTATAAGTCAGATACAGTTACTCGTATTTTCTCCAAAAGTGTCTTTCTTACAGACGTGAAGAAATAGGTTCCCTAGGACAAACAAAAATTTATCCTCGGCTTCGCCTCGGACAATTTGTTGTTTATCCTAGTAAACTGTCTTCTTACGTCTGTAAGAAGACACTTTTGAAGAAAAACTCGTAATGTATCCATTAAAACCGGTAATCTGACTAAGGTGACAATATCTTAATATTTAACAGCAAAAGCATTTAACAACAAAAGAGAAGACACAAAAGCAATTACCCTTCCATAGTCAATATATAGACCAACATAAATGTGGACATATAATTTAAATATAAACGAACATACGATGTTTAATTTTGGATATAGGTGTATTTTCGGTTGTTATATATTCGCATATTCATAAGGTTTACTTTGTAATATTATATTGAATAACGGATTGAAAAAACACGCCAATTATTGATGTCAGAATTGATTCTGAAAACATTTTGCTGTGAGCGAATTTGAGATTTTCGACGATCACAAGAAGCTATTTAAATATGGCAATCATGATTTTGTCTAGCTTTTCAGCTCACTTTGAGATCTTGTGTAATACAAGGGATCGTAATAAAAGAATTTGAGTCGAAAAGCAGTTGGTTTTAGAGAAACGGAAGCATGCGTGACTCCAATATTCTGCTTGTCAACAAAAAACAAGTTTTCAATTTAACAAGGATTGTTTTGATGCACTCCATGCAAATTGATATCTGCTGAATGAATAACTTCACAGCTAACGTCATGTTGATTTTGAAATTAGATTTGTAATTATCAGTATTCCTTCTATATTCATACAATGTAAACTTTGCGTGCTAATAAAATATAAACGTTGCCACTGTCTTATTTTCTTAATTATGTCTTGGAGACATATCTCTTTGACCGTGATTCCGACAAAACTTCGTAAAAAACCAAATAGTTATGCCCTTTTTCGCGTAAACGTTTTGCAACCCAAAAAGGCCAACCCGAGGGTAAAATAAAAAAAAATATTGTCCCGGGATGGTTAAACCTGCGGGCAGGAATTTTTGACGAAAATTCACAGGAAATTTTATCACTAAATAACAACCCTGCTTTGGGATATACTGGGAAAGTTTTCACCATCAAAGACAAAATAACCATTTGGAGCTAAAAAAAAGAAAAATCGCTAAGGGTTCACGGGTCAATTTTGCCGGCGGAATTTTTAAAAATTGCCCCTTTTTTTCCCCCTTAAAAACTTTAAAACCAATAGGCCCTTCGGTTTTTGGGGGGAAAAAAAAAGTTTTTTCCCTTTTAAACCCATTTTTTTTGTAATAAAAAAGGGGAATTTTAAATTAAATTTTAAAAATTTAAAAATCTAAATTTGTAAACTTTAAAAATACTTCCCCTTCAAAAACGTTTTTTTTGTGTTTTTAAAATATCATTTTTTATAGATCTAAAAGTGCTAATTCCCAAAAAGCCCAACGTGCTTGGGGGAGTTTTTTTACTTCAATCCCAAATTTTAAAACCTAAATACCTTGGGGGTTTTTAGCGCGAGAAAAAAATTTGGGCTTCCGCGTTTTTTATGAATAATCACTTTTCCCTTAAATTTTGTGTAACCCATAAAAGACAAAAAATATAGCAGAGACATATGTACATGTGCAGATCTAGAATACATTGAAGTTAAGAATTGATATCATTGTGTGTGCGCATGAGAATGTACTTTGATTCATAGCGCTACACTCGAATGGTTTATATATAAAAGAGTTCAACTGATTTGTCCTATGTTACGACACTTACCCAATAATATTATTACGTAGGTCACTAATGCATAATCGAAACATATTGATATTTTGAATACACATGTACTTAATAAGAATCATTCTTTGTATTGTCCTAAGATTAATCATGAAGTTTACAAAGTTTGTGTTGTTTGCCATGCTGGATACCTTTTCAATTAATCAACGTGGTTGGGCATTGTTTAAGGTTGCGATCCGATAAGGTCACTTTTATGTGTTGATCCTTACTTTTATAATCAATTAAGTCTAAATGTCTTCCATAACTGACATAGAAAATCACTTTTTCTCGTAAGATTTTACACTGGGTATAAATTTAAAAGTAAAAAAATTTTATTTTTAAACCAAAATAAATTTTGTTAAAATGTGTATGACAAAACTGAAAATATTAATGTACATTTTTAAAAGTCTAATTGACAATTAAAACCCAGAAAAAAAAATTAAAAATTTTTTATCACCCTTTAAAAAAAGCAACCATTTTGTTTTTTCAAAAAATTTTTATTTACTTTAGAACCCCTTTAAAAAAGAAAGTAGCCCGATTGTGAAAAAAATTTGCAAATTTGTCCCTTAAATTTAAAATAGGGAAAAAATAAAATAAATAAAATGACTAACTTTTTACTGTACTAAATTTCCAAAAGCAAAAACCCCAAAACAGGAAAAAGGTTAAAAGAGTCTTTTGGGAAAACAAATACCCATTACACTAGCTAGGTACAGATAATGATTATGAAAAGGATCCATAGAAACGATAAAAAACAGAAACAAATAGTTCGGTTTTATCAAGTCTATTCATAAGTGTATGATACATCGGAAACCGTTACACATTTAAATACATGCATTAAAGTATCAAAACAACTGATAAGACAAGTTATAAGTTTGGTTTCCTTTTAAGTGCCTATATGTCTCAAAGGGTCGTAATTATACGTTTCTTTAAGATGAGAATTAACACAGCAGTTATAACATTTTTTCTGTGTGAATTGTTTCAGCATTTGATTGGGAATTTTGACATCCCATAATTGATGAGTACATGTGTATTTGATAATAAGTCATGAGTTTTATATTTCAAGTTTGTTGAAGAATACACCTGATGAGCCATGTCGCTAGATGTGATATACTATTAAAAATGATAAAACAATTCTTAATTAATTTTATTAGATTTAGATAAGACAAATAAATTCAGGTGACAATACATTAATATATAAGATCTACTGCATGATTCAAGATGATATTGAAAAGAATAAACTATCTGTATTAGATCGAGCACATTGGACAATTGTTATGTGAAAAAATAGTATTTTTCATGAATGGTTGTTCCAAAAAGCAGAATTAAAATCTCTATAAACGGTTTAATTTAGAATTATCTACACATGTAAATGTTCCAAGCTTCTGTACCAAACTACAGTCGTAAAACTGGTACAAGAATTGTCTATTGATGTAAAGCAATATACCAAGTTTAAGTTGGCATTAAATATACACTTAAAATATTCAAGAAACGGAAGAAGATGTTCCAAAAATCTTAAATATAGGTCAAATGCAACGAAAAGAAACGATCAGCATGTGCATGCGTTTGGCTTATATAGAGAGAATGCTTTCAATGCTTTCAACTGTGTTATTCATATAAAATTATTTCCATTGTTTCCTATTATGAACTGCGTTAAATAGAGGAGGCCATTAATGCGATTCTGAAACTTCATGTTCATTTTTGTTTCATTTAACGTATTCTTCAATTGTCAGTTTATCGCTCCCTCTGTCTGGGCGGAAATAAAGATAATGAAGTGAATTGAAAAAGAAATGCTGAAATCCTTTTTATAATTCATGTGCATATTTAATCTTGAATGTCATAAAAATGCAATACATCTAAACATGCCAATTTTATATCAACGAATTACAAAGTTTTTGTTTGATGTTTTATCAGCGCTACAGTATTAATTGATCAAGTTGACACTGGTTACAAGTTTGATAATAATTATCTTACCGAGAAGAATGTGAAGCGGCACAGTAAAGATTATATCACAAATATGTAGGAATATAGCATATATCTTAATGAAAGTTTCCATAGATTGATGTTTTTATACACCAAGATATATTTTTATATGCACGCAATACAAACAAGCACACTTCGCCCGAGGAAGGCAAACAGAGCTTGCATATTTTATCTTAAAAATTATTTATTTTTTTATTTATGTTTCGGTTTTCGACCAGTTTTGTCTGATACCTAACATGGTGCCTTTTCCGTTGATCTGTCTGGCATGGCATTGTAACGTTGTGCGTTCTTGATATTCCATTATGTCTACCCTTTTCATATTTAATGTCTTTAATCATCGATTTTTACAAATCTTGTTTCTTCAACGTAGATCAATTAAGTATTTCTTCACCTTTTGTTATTTTTTAAACATGTTAAGCATTTTGAGTTCTCAACAAAAATTTAATCGTTATCAATATCAATAGCTTGACATTTTTTTTAGAAAGCCTTATAAATTTATGTAAAGGCTTGTAAGTGCCATATAATTGTTTTTGTTGTTTTTTGTTTGTTAGGGTTTTTTTGCAACAAATTGCTAAATGTGGATATATATTACATTTTATATTACTTATCACAACATCTCTTTATATTTGTATGACATGACAATTACATTGGCGCAGAAATTACAAAATCTAAGGTACTGATGACTATCTCGGAAAAGGGAAATCCTTGACAGCAATTAAACATAACGATCGCAGATTGTCTTTTTATCTCGTCCATTCATTATAATTTGGACTACAAAATATCTCATGCCCTTAAGCACGGGATAAAACGTTATTTGACTGGTATTATTTGATTTTATTAACCTGTCAATTGCATACTGATTACGCGATAAATGATCGGTAGACTTCGTGAGATTTGTTCAAGTTTTATTTGTTTCTATGAAATATTTATACTGACCGTTATAGCGAAAAGGGTAAACTACCGGTTTTCAACTTCTAACTGTTCCACTTGTTGTAAGATCTAGACCGCGTATGTCTATGTTTTATCCTCTTCTTATTTACATGTATATCTTTAACATTATTGACGGTAAGATTTTTTAAGTTGTTCTTTTCGTTTGTTTTTTATATGTTTTGCACTTATTTTGGCAAAGACCATACACTTTTCAAATAGCGTGATTTAAAAATCAAAATCAATGAATATTATTTCAATGCCATGACATTCAATACAAAACAGACAAAATAGTGTTTCAAAGTTGTTCCATATCCGTTAAGTATTTCTGCAAGCCCTTTTTCATTAAAACAGACTTCAAAACTTAAGAATGGATGGGTTTAAACAATTTGCAAAAGTATAGACCTTTCTAAATTAGGTAATTACTCAACCGACTGTGCTATTGCGGATATAAACAGAACATAAACATTTAGATAGAATGACTTTTTAAAACATTAGTCAGATGCTCCAAATTAATCTTGGCATGGACGGTAGTTTGCACTTGACACGCCGTCCATTAAAAGGCTCATTCAAAGCATGCCACATTTTCGATTTTGCCGTGTTGGGCTTTCTTTAGGGATTCTTATTTTTTCTATATTTTTTAGTAATATATCAGGACAAAACCGAAGTGGAATTGAATATTTAAATGAGTGCTATAATGTATTAATAATTGCCAGGTGAATTAATTATCTCGAAGGACAATACAAATATAACATCAAGATGAAGTAGTTGTTATTTATTTACAGCTGTCACAAAAACACTCGACACCTGCTGTTGTTGAAATATCTTTTATAAATTCTGGCGAATGCATGCTTTGTTTTTTAACGTTCACCATCAACAGTTTTTTGTCTTGGAAAAAATTGTAAGGTTTGTGTGAACATGGTTATAATGTTCTTCATATAAGCAAGTCAAACAGACTTTTCTGACCGTAAGTATTAGCATAGTGTCCATGACAGTGCGTATATGCCTCAAAGGCTTTGAATTAATACCATTTGCGTGAATAATACTGTTGTTTATCAGTTCATGTCCATGAATCTCAACACAGCAATTTACATATGATTATCATGTTTTCTTCGTTCATCTAACTCAGATATATTTACATCCTAGAATTGATAATGAGTACTTGATAAGAATTGACTAGCTAAAGGCATCAATTTGATATTATGTAGCATTGTTATTTTGACCTACTTAATGAGCCTGCCACTGTATAATTTAAAGGTTTGTTTTTTTGATACTGCCTACTTAAAAAAATACATTTTAAGAAAGATACAGTGAAACTGCATATTTACGTTTGTATCAATGTGCTTTTTGTGTTCTTCTTCAGAAATTGTCAGTTTAAAGTGGCAATATGTCCATCAAAATAAGTTTACATTTTGTCTTGATTCCTTTTAATTTTGTAATTTACTTCGTCGAACGATACATTAATCGCACGACCAAAGAAAAGTCTGTGAATATCCATCAGAATGTGCCTGAGACGACGTTCAATTTATGAAAAGAGTGAGACAGTCTTTTTATATTTTGACCAAATGTATATTTTATTCAAAACATTTTCCAGTATAATCTGTTGGTCAATCACCGTCATAATGACCGATCGATTCAGAAATATAGTCCTTTCAGCTCAACTTGGCAATGCCAAAATACTAGTTTAAAATTAAACAAAATACTAATTTAAGTAAAGTGTTGACAAAAATTTGTTATGCCATTTTACAAACAATACTTCTAATTATGACAATTTCTTATCAAGGTATTAAACAAAGATTATTAGGACTGATCGTAAATTATCAGTAGATATACTGAGTGTTTTTGTTCATTACAAGAAAAATGTTTTATTTTTACCGAATGGTTTTGTTGCAGTATCAATAATTATAAGTTTGATAATTGTTATTTTACAAAAAGAAAGTGAAGCGACACAGATAAAATATCTCAACTATCCAGGAATATCTCTTAAATTCTTATCATTTATACAGTAACTACATACAATTTTAATATTTCTATTTAACATTTATCTGAGTTTTAGGAGGAGCTATGTATATGACTCGAATTGTTAGTGCATCGATGTCAGTTTATTATGATAAACAAGCTTGAACTTTTATTAACTATTATGTCACGTATTGTATCTTCACAAGAAATATAATAAATGTCAAGATGCATTATTAGTTGCTTAGAAAATTGATACACTTGAAACAATATGTTCGCATACATTTTTATGTTACGCCACACATTAATTATAAGGCTTAAATCTCCGTCTTATTTATTCCTTTAATATGAAATCTTCATAATTATATATGTATTCCTAACTGCAAATTTTACTTTATTAATTTATTTACAAATGTATATAAAAAAGAAAACCTAACTTCATCTTAAATTATCTTAAATAAGTAATCAAACGACTACAAATGCAAATAACCTGATTTCTACCTTATATTATTTTCTATGATTTACAGATATTTTACAGCTATTATCTGGTCGAGGAAAAGTTTATCTAAAATTTGAATAATTTCCAACATGCTGAATGAAGGACAGGATAACTTCATACTATAAAACAATTTATTAAATTTAACATTTGTAATGTAACGATGTTTGTTTCAAGGTGTCGTACACATACACAGAAGTCATAGAATAACAATTGCAATGTATAAGATGGTATGGGAAATATGCCTTTGGTGTGTCTTTGATTCTGATAGCCTGGGTACGACGTCTTCAAAATTAACCAGACAAGTGAAGTAACGTATTGTAGACAGACTGCAAGAAATATAAATGACATTTTAGTTACATTAAAATAATTTTTAGTGTTAATACTTTCCAATCATCTGGGTTTTTTGTAAGTTATGTGTCTCTATATAGTAAATCTAATGTTGGTTAATTTTAGATTTTTAACTTCGTTTTGCGATACTATAAATTTATATTTATTGCAAATCTTGATTAAAGTCGTACACTTTCAGTAGAATGAAAATCTATTCCGAGATAGCCAATGACCTATCTTTACATTTTTATTAAATTTATTCCACCATTCGTTCGTTGAACACAAGTTGTTTTTAATAATTAAGTACAAACTTCCATCAGTTGGAATAACTTAAGCTTATCTTTATTGTAAATAACTATTAACAGTTATTTAAATGAAAAATAAATCAACTGAAGATGTAATTATGTATATTGACCTCCTAGGTTAATCTAGAGAGAGGATTTATCATGACGTTCAGATCCGTTTAGTTTACGTATAATCTCTCTCAATACTTAAATTAAGCTAAATTAATACCTATGATAAAGAAATTGGTTAAAAAGTTATATGAGATGTTCTGGGATTTCTTATTTTAGTTTAGTTTTCTAGGAATACAGACATGTTTGATTTGTTTGTCGTATTTTTAGATTACCATACACCAAATTAGAAGGCTACTTTGAACGATTTCATGACAAAGTCATTCAACAGTCTGACACAGAAAGAGCAAATAAATAATTTTATGTTCCAATATAGAAATGTTCCAAGTAGAGCATTCTAAACAGTGTATAGAGAAATAAGTGTATACTGTTTGAAAGGGATGATTATTAGAATGAAATGAAATCAGATATTCAAGGAAGATGTTTTCTGTTGAAAACTCTGTTGACATTCCAAAATAACTCTAAATAATTTCCATTTAACACACCTGTAGAATAAAGGCTTCATAGGATGTTGTAAAATATACAATCAATTATTATCTAAATAATTTTGTGTCAAAGAGTTTACTGCTTATCCGATAATTATGTGCATAAATAGTTAAATTTTCAGTTAACAGATAATAGATAATGCGGAATACTTTAGATGTATTTCTTGCGTTTCTTATTATTGTTTGACACATTAAGTGGTAATCTAGTTTTCTATATTGTGAATACATTCTTGGAATTCAGGAAGCTATACATCTGTTCTATCGTTGTATTTAATCATTAAAATGATGAAAATGTTTATCATTTTGGAGCAAACTTGTAAAACATAAGATATTTTTCTCCTCTGGTTAATGAATTCTAACTTAAAATATGTTATGTTAGTAATATTTGCAAATAATGCAAACGTACTTTTAGATATTTTCAATATGAAGTTTGGTATGGCCACACTACTTCTAGTGCAATCTAAACAAAAAAATGATACGATTATTACCTAGAGTGAACTGATTGCCATTACAATTTCATAATTATTAATCAACTTTAGTCCAATTATGTTTGTGTGTAAGAGTTTAGATGTCACACTGAAATACTTGATTAACCTCTGTCATTTATTTTATAATGATATCAAATTAATGTTAATCTTTATGATATATATAATAATGTACATGTATATGCTGTATATGTATTGAATTTCATCTTGCTAATGATTTTGTACACTTTACCATAAAGTAAGTTTATCTATACTAATAGGCACAATATCTAGCAGCTAGTAATAGCATAAAGGAATATTTTAAACACAAACGTGTTGTGTTCTTTTAATGCAAACATGCACATGACAATGACACATTGTATTCAATATTTCAAAACACTTTCGAGCTATGTTCTGGACAATATGTAGCACAAATTAAATTCGTCTAAGCTTTGCTTTATCCGATTCAAGTATTTGTGTGCCGCCTGAAGTCACAAAGTGCTTCTTTTCCGGTTCGAAAAACTTTCAGACTTGTGTTAAATCGATGACAATATCATCTTAACTTCGACAGTTTCCTTGAACCGCATTTCATGGTTTTTGTTCATAAGTTAAACAGTACTTTTATAATGTCCCCAGCACAGCTATACAATCTTTTCTTCGTCCAAACCTTCTATTCTGCAAGATACGATAGCAGGTAACGCGGTGGTTACGTTGTGTGTATTTTTGCAACAGGACATTTGACCCCCATTCCTGCTATAATTTGATTATCGGCCTTATTCGTACTACTTGCAATTCTTATGTTATTTTGTTGTGATTAATGCTTCCGAGGGATCATTTTGTTTCCAGAATTTTAGATCGGAGGAAATGATTGTTTTATATTTGTGATATCTTTCAGTTTAATATAGCCTTTCACATACATAGAAGAATTCCGGTACAAAACTTGTTATACTTTTCCAGCTAAAGTAGCTTCTACATTTGGTTCTTTTTCTGTTCCGTGAGCCATATTCTATTCGGTATTTTCTACATTTTTTTGGCCCAGACGTCCCACACATGACCTGTGCCCAAAAATGTATTTTCCTGTGCTTTAATGCCATTTGATCCAAGAGCTCAAAAACGTGTACAACTGTGATGATTGCCTCATGTAAACAAAGTGTCAGTTTGTTGTTTGATGTTCCTTGTACTTTCATTTTCATCAATTTGGCTGTATTTTAAAGTACATTTGTATTTGAATTTTTTTTCAAATTTGTATTTCCGCGCTAATTATGCAGTCACCCTAAATAAATGCAATGAATTTTATTAGCATATTTATGAGAGTGATAGACTTTTTCTTGAATTGTCCATTTCCGTTCATCAGTTTCTCCATTGAATAATATTTTCCTTTATTGATCTTGCTTTTAAGTATTGATCTATCTGTAAGTATATCCGCATATTATGATTTTAACGTGTCTTTCATGTAGTCAAACATTGCTTCTATATCATTATTATCAGAACATTTCAATATTTCGGAAACTTCAAAACTAGGCTTAATGCGTTATAAGTACATGTTTTGTTTGTCAGCTAGACAACCGCCATTTTCGAGTCGTAAATAAACTTTGAATCATCTTCGTTACGATTCGTTTCAGTTAGTCGAAAAAAAAAAACACAACACACTTTTCCTTTAAGATGTTAAGCAATTCTTTGTATAACGTTCTTGAGAAATACCGAATCCAATATGTGTTTGTTGTGGTCGTTTTTCTTAAATCCCGATATGAAATTGATAAATTTTCTGCCAAAATGTATGTATCCCACCTTAAAAAATAATTTTCGGTTTCATCTGAATATTCCATTTTTCGGCTTGTCAAACTGAACCACTTTACAAATTTCATTTTATAAATCTAAGAAAATCAATACGATAAAATGAGCAGGATAAGTCCTGGTCTATTTACGTGACTTCACTATCTCGTGGCCATGACTTAGGAACTCGTGGCCATGGCATAGTATCTCGTGCGCACGTATTACACAAACCAAACAAATGAACACTAACAAAAATCATTAGTACATTATTAGACCTTTCTATTACAGTTACTTATATGCTAAGAACTTAAAAAAATAAAATAATAAAATGAAAACAATATTCATACATTATTGGAACAAATGAGAATAAGGATACGTTTTTCCTTCCCCGATGTCAATAACATTAGCATGTGTTTGGCTTGCAATATATCTTAAATAACAAAAAACGAAGCAAAGACGGCCATTCAATGATTTAAGTGTACAGGAAATAAAATTTTGAGATTTTCGTCTCTCTTAAAATCATTTTTAAAATGTTGTATAAGCGTAAATCCTGACATCGCTGGCTATTCATGATTATTTGTAAATGTTTAATAATCTGATAATTGAAGACAGTGAAAAATAAAACATTGTAGATGGAATAATGAGAGATTTACTCATTCATCATACATAGTTACTGATCAGATTAGTCAAAAATGCCTGGGGACCATTACTTAACATTATTGTGAGATCAGGCTTGTTCAAAATGTCACAAAAATAATTACATGGAAAGATTTCCCAGTGTAGCGTTTAAATCCCTATTCAATAAAATAATCAGTCTATATTTGTTATCAGTGGCTTACGTTCCTCGTAGAAACTCAATTATATCTTACGTGTAAGACATAATCCGTTCCTGTTAGGCTTTACACTTTAACATTTTGTAAACATATATAGTTAACTAGTCGTCTATGTTTCAATTTCAATCCTTTAAGTCTGCAGATATTGAACCAATTCGATTCATAATCAATGAGTTTAATTATCCTTAAAAAAGATATTTGTATTGTTTATCGTTTATTGTTAAATCACTCTATGAGAACAAGAAGTTAAGTAATGGCTAGTTACTGAAATAAATGAAAATAGATTTTGTATCTCACACATGAATATACTGCTATTTCTTGTCACTTTGGAAAATCTATAGAAATCTTGCTACAATAATCACTGCAGATTCCTTTAAGAGTTCATTAAATGGACAATAATTTACGACAATTTCATAAGAATAAATATTTTTTTTTGCATTTTACTATCTAGTGCAGTACTTGAATTTGATAAAATGTTATTTTTATGATGATAACATGTGTTTTGTAATATGACGTTTCTTGTCTTTATTTATAAAATTAATGTTGAGAGAGTTAAACGTAAGAAGAAAGTTTAAACATTACGATATGAAAGCTAACCAAAGGTTTTAAAAACATTTCAAATCATCTGTTCATATGATTCTTTGTTTGACGGCACAAGTAAGGACACGCTTACTTCATAATCTATCTAAGTTTCTGATAATATCCCATCAATCGAAAAGAATATCAATTACTTCAATTTACTGTCTATATTGTTTTGCGAGACATATTTAGGATATTTCTATACTCTAAATAGCTGATGTTAAGTCCCAGCTGTGAAAAGTCTAGTGTTTCAGTGCTACAACAAGTCAAGAACTATTGTAGAAACTACGTTGAATATTCGAACAAGGCACGCATTGTAGTATTATTTTGGTATTATTTCTAATAGATACATCAGATTACATTATTATCTATAATGATTATCAAATTGTGTATAAATTTCCTTAACAAATATACAAAATTGCTTATATTTATCATAATGTTGGTATCTTTCCAAAATACAAAGTTGTGTAGTATAAATTTTACAATAATGTGTGACGTTGCGATAGAGTAAGAACATATAGATTAAAACATATATATGTACATGTACTTATTCTTTGTAATAAAAGTAACAAATCATTGTAATGAGTTATATAGTGTATAAATGTACACACTCTAGGGCTAGACTCTTTGAACTTCTTTTACGTTCTACTTTTGATCTTTTAAATCTATTTGAATCATATTCAAACACATTTATACAATTTATTGAAGTATTTCAAGTTTTGCTTATTTATCTCAGTTAAACATAATTCATGTAAATACTTATCAACACTTGCACACGCCCACGCGCGCGCAGACACGTTCACACAAATGTGTCGTATGTTTAGGATTTATTTTTCTCTCTCTCTCTTTCTTTTTTCACTTTATTGAAGATAATTACAATGCACTATCTGATAATTTTGTTAACAAATCGCATGATAAAAAACACTCTATAAATCTCTTCAAATGTTTAATTGTTGTAAAAATGTTGGTATCGTTAACTTTTAACATTGTTATTGACGTAATTGTTTTATTACATTCGTATATCAAGAAATCAAGTAATTTGTCACCAGCATCAATTTCCGGTAATCAAGTCATAAATTTCCGGTACAAGCTTACTAATTAAGTTTGTATGGTAACAACAGGAACAAAAAAAGCCACATTTATATCACAAATTAAACATGGGTTGATCTCCGAGCAAAAATACCCTTAACGTGAAAAAAATGTGATCAATTTAGAATAACAAAATTCGCATTTTTTATCAAAGAGGCTATTTCTTTTGCGGAAAATACACGTACGTTACCTCCCCAAAAAGGCATCATTCAAATATTATATTTCCTATAAAATGTTTTTTTCATTCTTAAAAGCTTAACCTGGATCAATTTGGATACATGTATATAAAATAGTTTTATTAATGCAAATCAATTTCTTCAATTGTGATTGGCTTAAACACTTTGTATACTATACCGTATACGTATATGCCGTAAAGAAAGTATCTGATTAAAATACCTCTATGAAATAGTGTTGAACAGTGAACAATATAATAGTTTATTTGGACCACTATATTTCGAGTAGACTTTAAATATTAATTGCTCATCAAATGAAAATATGAAACAGCTTTATATTATATCTTTATTTATTTCTGTTTTGGTAATTGGTCTGTTCAGATAAGAACTATCTAAGTAACTTTATGTATTAAGACGTGTATGTTTTTTCTTTCATGATTTTATATATAATAAGATTTTTGACAGGTTATATGGCCCCTAAATAAACAATGGTTGCATGTGTAGCCGAGCCGCTAGACAAGAATTGTTATTGCAAACAACGATAAATATACGATCATATAGCTTGTAAAGAATTTTAACAAGGAAATGAGCAAACTTCTTTTGTAAAAGAACAACAAAACAAATTTACTTCAAAATTGAAAACAGCCATGTTTATAATTTATGCAAGTCTAACGTCGTAAATATCTGTGAATATCTGCGAATAATGCTTACCCTGGTTGCTTCATATTGGCAAATACCTTTTGCATTAGAAAAAAAATATGACCTGTTTCGGCGTCGCCTCCTATGAAAAAGATACATCAAGAGATGCCAGAGGGGGGATGTGCCCTCTTCTGCTTGGAAGTTTGAAGGGGGGCATGCACCTCCCCCACCCCTCGACGCGAAGAAAATATTGAACTTGTGAAAACATAAAAATAGGTCGATATAAGGTAACGTGTAACCAACCGAGAAAATCCTTTGACTTTAGCTCATTCAATGAGAAATTCCAGCACTTTGAAAGCAGTTTTGATGGAAAAACAACGTAAAATAGTAATTTTGTCAATTTTGTGGTGTGCCCTCGTTGTCATAGAAACATGCAATTTAAGATTTAGCATGGCGTTACAAGGTCTTGTCAACATTTTTGCTAAGATTGCTCAATATTAAAGAACTTTTTTTATAGTTTCATAGCAATTTGAACTTGTAACAGGAGGCTTTTCAATGATAATAGCCATTTTTAACAAAATACTCATGCGATTAAGGGTTAATTACTCAAAATAGTTTGCAAGAGAAATAATTTCAGACAGCAGACGCTTATAATATTAAGTGTGAATCTGTTTCAAGAGACGTTTTGATATTATTAGCCATTCAAATTTTATTTTCTGTGAGATGATTCTGAAGCAATATAATAAGAAGAACCGGTGTTCTTAAATTGTCCTTGGTACGTTCACGTGATTGAGAAGGCACAGGGCATCAACAGAAGACTTGCAGCTACTCTAAACTACCCCTACTCTACTTCTCCTAACACTTGAGACCAGCAGGCGATGTCCTGACTAAAGTCGAAGGGAGTGGCCTTACAAAGTAGGCAAGGACAACGAGGAATATGGGCTAGGGTGTATAGGTCGCTAGCACAGAGAGTGTCCGTGGTCCATACACGACAGCAAAAGTTGTTTTTGTGCCTTAACGGGCGGATGGACCCTCATTTAGCATAGAAAACATGCATACACAATGAATTTATAATGGACTCATTTTGCCTTCCGTGCACCAAAACAGTAAACGTCATAAAAATAGACTTATGTTCATACTAAGTATCATTCAGTGATTTACGGAATTTAAAATTATAGGCCACCTGATGGCAAATACTTGAATTGGGACATATCCGCACTCAGAGTGCATGGATTGGTATGTGACCCATATATATGTGAGTATCTTACTAAAGGTATAAATTGCAAATAAACAATTTCAAATGATGTTTCACAAGTAACCTCCTATTTGTTATATTTTTATTATGTTTTGCTCACAAATCTTAAAATAACGATGATCAACGTATGTATTTGAAGATATTAAAGTATGTCATAACTGTGTTGTATTAAATAATAAATAGTAAATTACTTATCTTTCTCTACTGTATCAGAAAAAAATTATATATTTATCAATAACACACATTTTACACCTTTTTCCATCTCGATTTCAGTGAATATAAACATCTGCACATGAAGTAATTCATTTAAATGGCAGACAACCGTCTCGTTGAATCAGTTCCAAAGTATATCCAAAGAAATGAGATGAATGCAGAGTTTATTTGCGTTTGTTTTTTACGAATGTTTTCGTTTTATTACGTTTGAATTTAATTTTTATTTAAGTTTTTTGTATCAGACAAGAAGACACGTATTTCCCCAATGCACCCCTACAGTTTCGTTCATTCTACAAATTCTGAGAATATATATACAAAGAAATATTCTAAACATGTAGATGTAATAAATTTATTGCTTTCCAAAACCAAATATTATTTTAGCAGAAATGTTTTACGTTAATTCAATACGACCGAAAATGTTATACAATTTACATGTACTTTATTTAGCAAGTCTGCACGGGAATCAGTTTTAAAAATGATACTGGATGTTTTTTTATATATGTACTTAATAATCAATTTTAATTGATTTTTTTTTCTTCAAGAATGTTTTTGTTTTATTGTTATGAAAACCTGTTTCTGTAATATTACTATCAACGGTTTTTACCAATGAGGTTCTTTCTTGTTTAGAAAGAACAACACTTAACCCTTATTAACTAAATATCTAAAATGAACTTAATATGTTAATTGTTCTTTTTTGTAGGGGACATTTTCACCATACTTACTGAATACTAACCTAATAATAAAAACTGCAGAGTTCTGTCACATGTGCATACGCAGTAGCCACCAGCAGGCAAAATGTAGAAAAATAGAAACGCTTAAAATATTATTTCAATAATAGTGTTACAATTCCATGAGGTGTAAATAGCGTGTACTGTGATATGAAGCCCCTTACGCCCCTAACCCCCACCCCCGTTAATGAAATCTACCAATGCTACATGTGCAGGCCCGGTTTCACTGAAATACATTCAAATATTGACTATGTTTATGGTCAATAATACTTGTTAGTACTAAAAGTAACAAGAAACCATACAATCTGTTTACAAATAGACAAGTTTTATGGAAATAAATTAATATTAATATATCATCATTAAATAGAGTGCTCGAGGACTTATTGACCAGTTCTTAAAGTGCACGAACATTTGTGTCACATAGCAATTACTAAGTAGAATAAATTTATCAGCGAGAGTAGCAAACAGCCGAAAATGAACTATTAGCGAAAATAAATCGTGTCATAAACTCTGACATTTAGTCATATAGTCTATTTTTGCTATAATTTAGCTGTCCATTGAACTTTCAAGTATAGTCTACATTAAGTATTTTTCACGATATAAATGCATGTTTTGATATGTTTTAGAGAACATTGAAATTGCGATTTTTTTAAATAATGATAATAAAAAACATTGGAAACTGTAGTTTTATATTTAAAAAACAAAAGAAGTTAGAATTGAAATGCAAGAGTTAATTTAAATTAATAATTTTACTAATCATACAGAAGCATATTCATGTTCTTTTGAAACAGAAATATCTTTTTACGGCACCTGACATACAACTTACAAATATTTCAGTAAAACCTTGTTATGTACATGTATTTTTGAAATATCGAACCCTCTAAACTGTCACTAATAAATGTGATATACTTATCTAAGACTTAATTTTCATTGAGTGAGTGAAATAGTGAGAGTGTGAGTGAGTGAGTGAGTGAGTGAATGAGTCTGTGAGTGAGTGAGTGAGTTGGTGAGTGAGTGAGTGAGTGAGATGGTGAGTGAGTGAGTGAGTGAGTGAGTGAGTGAGTGAGTGAGTGAGTGAGATATACAATGTAACACAGACATATACAAATATTTAGAGTAAAAAAATGCTAGCCACATCATCCTTTAAGTCACTTTCAAAATTGATGCAGTTCTCAAGTATCAAGTACATTAGTGATACACGTTTATCTTCTAACACATAGGCGACGCTTGCAATTTAATTTTATTGTACATTTAGGTTAGAAAAACAAATATAAGTAATTTGTAAGATTAGAAATAAATTGCTACAAATGTACTTAATTGTCCCTGTGCCTTTAAGCTATAACAATATATTTTCCGGGTTTAACTTTCATTCAATAATAATTACCAATATATCTTTTTTATTGTGATTGATATTCAAATGGCGTAAACAATATATCCCATTTTGTGTTATCATACGTTGTGCATTCTTCTAGAGATCGAATTTCATTTTCTTTTTGTTTCTGGTTGCAAAACGTATATATTCTCTGATTTATTTGTATGCCGATAAACTGTAAAGATTAAATCTTTAATTGCAATTGTACTGGCATTGAACCTTCATACTTTTCTTAATTGATACACAAAAAACAAAACAAAATTATTCAAAGTTAGGGTTGACTCGATTGCATATTCGTAATTCTGGGCAATTTTGTAACCTTGTGAATTGTTCAGTGTATAGAGCTAATATTTTATATTCGCTATTGTTATCTTATTTCACCTTTTAGTTTGGCAAACATGTCATAGTTTCCATCTTCTGAATTTACTCGGCAGCCATCAGATATTCGCCTGTAACTCGTCTTACTGCTCTATTTTGATTTTGTTTCAGTGTATTTTGTAATAGATCAACTAAAGTATTTGCCTGATGAAGGCCTTGCTAACATTAGCGTTCTTAAGTGTTTTAAATGTTTTTCATAGACATGAAGCATCAATACTAAAATCAAATGCTAAATCGCGCGCAATAATCCCCAATAATGTTGACTGGTTAAAATACGAAGACAGGAAAAATCAAAATAACACAGATGAGAAAATTGGCACGATCATTTTATATCCTAATTTATTGCTGCCATGACCCTAACTTCATTATATATGCTTGACGAATGTTCTCCCTCAGGTTAAATCAACACACTTTTTATTGAATATTATTAATTTGCTTTACACAGCGAACGTTGTGTGATTCTGGTTATCAAATGCCGTTTTGGCAGCTTGTCGATAAGTCCCCTTATCAATGTTTTCAAAGATATTTGTGCATCAGGAGTAAAGTAAGGAAACTTATCTTTGTCACAAAATGAGACTATCTGTATTTTCAACTGTTTAACGTATGCTTTGACATGCAAATATATTACCGAATTTATACCAATAAACCAAATTGATTGTGTGAACGACTTCATTGAGATTTGTGCAAAAACACAAAATATTTTTACTTCCATCATAAACTTATAAATGAAATATTCAGTAATATCTACGATATAAAATGCATATTTTTATTTTCCGTATTTTCACCGTTAAAAATTTATATTTCACCATTTTCCGTATTTTCACTGCGAGACCACTTTTTTCTACATGTATATTCATATCAATTAAATAATTAAGAAGTATCTCTAAACAAAATATACTCGACCGAATTGTTGACATGTTCGGGATCCATACTCGACAGCGGAAGCTGATTTTATAACCATTACCCGCAGATGACACGCACACACATAAATACACACACGCACACAAAGGCACACACCCACTTTATTCATGATATATAAGTTTAATTTCATTCAACATTTTGATAGTACTCTTAAACACGAAGGTACAAAGATGAAAACTTGACAGTACTGAGATAAAAACGAAATACACGAACCATGATGGACAAAACGTAAATGCCGAGGAAACGAATGAACCTCGATGATTGTTCGGCTACAATATTTTCTTCTTATTCGGACATTAGAGCAACAGAGTTATCATTGAAGTACTCAATCTAAAAACCTCTCAAAAATTTAAGTCTTGTTTTTGCTTTCCTATTTACAAGGAAATAATGAAGTTTGTACATGAATATTGGAATTAATTTTAGTGCAAACAAAAACACTATATTCACTAAATGTTTCAGTCGTATTCTGTTAGACAATGACAGAAAGACGATGTTCATTACATAATGAGGTCAAATTGTTTTCAACGTTGATAAATGTTGAATATACTCAATTATACAGAAGCTAAACCGATGTAAAACAAATCAGACTTTATGTTTTGAATGATTATTGCAGGGAGATGACTGATGGAAGACGTAAAAGTGAAGTTTCCGTTCTTGTTTTGTTTTAGTTTTTCGTATTCGTTGTTTACACAACGTTTCAAATGAAAATGAAAATGTTTTTGGATAATGTTAAAATAAACAAAACAAAAACAATACACATTTGCAAATCCGTGCTTGATTGTCTCAAATTTGATAGAATTACTTCATATTAACATAACCAGAGAGGCATGGTTTATTGACGTCATGAAAGAAAGCAAACAATTTTTCGCGGAAATGATTTAAAAATGATAAACGGCATAAAATTAGTAGCAAAATTCGTTTATGTTGCCAATCAAATAATGATAATTTTCACTCGTGAACTTAAACTTTATTTTGTATTGATAGTATCTATCAATACAAACGAAAAACGAAAAACCAAACATTGATCATTGGCAACTCTGCCAAAAGTATTTCAGTTTTTTTATTGAAACAATCTATTCGTGTGTATGATTTTAAAGCAGATTGAAAATATAATTCAAACAACAGGCTTGAGTCTTAGCTGTTAAAAGTCCAAAATCTACAAGCGTTTTGTCTATAGACATAAAACGTCTTTTGTGAGTATTTTCGTTAAACAATTTTAACAGAAACATTTTTCCTAGTTCATTTCCACATAAAATGTAAAAGACAATTAAAGCAATTCAAGTTTAATGGGACATTTGTTTTATTGAAAAGTTGAATATTGAAGGCAAGGGTGTTTATGTTGTTTTATGACTAAATGTTTCGGTTGGTATTAGTTTAAAATCATCAGCAGCTTCAACATGAAAATAGCCGAGGCATGTAGGGAAATTTAGGCAAAAACACGCAATATATAATAAGAACTTATTTCTTTTCATATTTAGTTAAGAATATCTGGTTTAAAATATAAACACCTTTTACCTTTTTATTTGCGTTATATGAGCAAAAAAAAAGACAGAAATAAATAATGCATAAAAAACATACAAAACAACGAAAAAGAAAATGTTACAGGCTCACAGATATACATGCCATGTTAGACAAGTCATGAGAAATGTCAGGATTAAGTAAAGGGAAACTTGATGAAGTGCATTGTTTGCGTACATTATACAAGTCGTTACTATTACTGCCAAAATGCGCATTCATCACCAGGTTAAAAATGTTTGTTTTACGCCTAATGTTATCAATTTCTCTGAAAGGAAACGAATACTTGTTATAAATGACTTAGTGCAGTACAGTGTTGTAAAGATTAACGATACAGTCGAAGCAAATTTATTAGAATCTATTATACATAAAAGGAAAACTAAACTTGTTTAATATATAAAATGCCGCAGTTCAGATCCTTACTGACGTATCAAGACGCCATGGCTTTCCTCTTAATTTCATTCATTAAAGTGTCGTATGCCTTAAATAAAAGGTCGTGCTCCCTCGAGTATATTCGTACAATATATAATTCTGAGAGTTCACCCTACATAAGGTCCTAATTTAATTAACATTTTATTTTCGTTAAATCTTACAATTCGGGAAAGTGTACTTACAGCTTGCCATTAATATTGTTTTGTCTGGTTTGCTAGATATGCGTAAATATTTGACTTTTTAAACCTTTTATCCTCTCATGTAATGCTGAAATATGGATATCTAAAGCAACAACAGATAAATCTGTCAGGCAAAGATTATGTAAATTGGATCAGCTTAATTAATTTGACTAACAAATAATACTCTCGGATGCTATCTCTCCTCATTGAAATTGGATGTAGTAGTTTATAAATAATCAATATTGTTCTTAACCAAAAATCTAGTGGATTTCTTTATAAATTTTAGTCTTCAGTCCTTTGTTTGTTTTTGGAAATATCTAAAAAAAACAAACGGGAAAAGTTGATAATAAAATAAATTTAGAACAATTTGGAGAATATTTTTCTAATTTAACCAATGAATTGCTTCAGTGTTACAATGCTGAAGCTGAGGAGTTTTGTGAAAATAATGATTTTACAATTACTAATGAAATTTTTCCTGAATTAGACGAGCCTATTACTTGTTCTGAAATTTTATCGGCTGTTAAATCACTGAAGCGTAATAAAGCTTATGGTAATGATTGTTTATTGAACGAATATTTTATAGAAAGTATTGATATTTTATCGTCTCATATTTGTGACTTATTTAATTGTATTTTAAACTCGGGCTGTTTTCCTGATAAATGGACCGAAGGTATAATTATCCCTCTGCATAAGAAAGGGAATCAAAATGACGTTAATAATTACAGAGGCATTCACTTGTAAGTTGTTTGTCAATATAGACAAGGTTGTGTTTTTATCTGAATTTAAATGTCGTCTTATTGATACCTTCAAGCAAGAATGGTTCGGTAATCTTAAAAAAAAGTCCTGTTTTATGTATATATAGAAATGTTAAATCTTGTTTTGAATATGAATGTTATTTAAATATACTACCTAGGTGTTTTAGATTTTATTTTTGTAGATTAAGAATGAATGGCCTTCCTTTAAGAATTCAAACAGGTAGATTTAGTAGAAATAGAAGTGAAGAAAGATATTGTTTGTTTTGCAATGATTTCGATATTGAGGACGAGTACCATTTTATCTGTAAATGTAAATGCTATTATGTTATAAGAAAACAATACTTAAAAGCCTACTATTACAGAAATCCATCAGTTTCATATTTACTCAACTGTTAAACTCAAAAAATAAAAATGAGCTTATACGTTTATCCAAATTTGCTGAAGGAGCTCTTTCCATTAGGTATGTACTTTCAAATGCTACTGTCTGATTACAATTAATGTTCATTCTCCAAATGTTTTGTTTTGGTTCCAAAAATATCCATAAAGCACCTTATGTAATTATAAAAGTAGATAGTAAAAACACATTTTGCCATAGCTACATGTTTGTTTGTTTGATTGATTGATTGATTGATTGATTGCATGTTTGTTTGTTGTCATGAAACTATTGTATACGTAAAATGTGATACCCTTATTGTGTTTGTTAATTTTCATGCAGCTATTACATATGTGAATATAATGTATTGTAGATGATGTATATTTTGTACAAGTCTTAATAAAATATCTGTTCTGTTCTGTTCTGTTTGTTTAAAGTTTTATTCGCAGTTCATAATATTAAGTTCATATCTATGTTCACACTGAGATGTTACATCACTGTTCTCGTCATATTCTCTTATTTCGAAATAATTTCAAGCTGTTTTGAATTCTTTAGTAATATTTAAGAACATAACTTATCAAGAATCTAAACTTATCATTATTTAAATAATATGGTATTTTTATTCCCATTTCGAACGCATGAAAGAAACCAGACCTCTGTTTGCCAGATTACAAAAATGATTGTGATTATGATGGGACATCGTCTCATGTCATCAATCTGTTGCTGCACTTTACTTTATTTTGGATTTTAGATTGAAGAAATGCTGCTTTATCAACACTGTTATAGGCAATGTATAAAACTAAAACCAAAAAGATATTACTGTTATAAACCAAATTACTTGAATTCACTTCTTCAGGTACATGAGACATTCAGAACAGTCAGTTAGTTTAATTATTATTTTAATGTGTTTAAAGATTATGCATAAAATAATTCTCTTTATAGCGCTTAGTTTATAGTGGCGATTTCTATTGTATACAGTTCATGCAGTCTGCGTACACTTTCATTACATATTTTGTCTAGTAAATTTTAGAGATGTCATACCCAGATTATAAAATATAAAAGACACACCAAACTTGAGGCATATTTTCCAATTTGTAATAGCAACACATTTCCTAATATATCTTGCCTTTGGGAAATCCCTTATGAATAAGATGATTACTTTGTTTGTAAATCTATCAAAATCAGCTTTAAGCATTGAAAGGACCGTTTTTAAGAAACCTTTACTTGTTTTACCATTCTATGAACATATTTCCATTCCAAAATTATCAAAATTTATGCAATTCTGTTTACGCGTTCTTTTTTTTTAATTTGGGGACAATATGCCGCTTTTCATGCTTTAGCACTTACGTGACACATTGAAGGTTTCATGATAACCTCCGTATAAACAAACCTGCGGATGTTTCTAAATTTAAATTGAACCATATTCATGTTTAAATGTTGAATTCTGCTTACGCCGTAGCTAGGGGCGTGGACGACAGTTTGCACTAGACAGTACCGTCCATTAACAGGCTCAATCAAACCGAGCCCTTAACATTTTCAATTTTGACGTTTTGAACTTTCTTTGGGGGTTCCTATTTTCTCCATATTTACCTAGAACAAATGTATCCAGTTGTCAAGTGAATTTAAAGTGGACTTTTCTATTAATGTAAATGCCCTATATCAAACTTTATTTGATATTATTAGGTTGCTATACACCGCTTCGTACAAAATTCCGTGGGAGAAGTACACAGCTGTCAAGTCAATATTGGAAGCGCTAGGCGGTATTATCTCGGATATCCTCTCATCAATCTATATCGCTAATATAATTCATGTACTTTGTCTATTTGTTATGTTTTGATGGATTATGTGTTCAAACAGTCATGTTATAAGGGCTGATATAGATTAATGTACGTATGCTCAAATTTGTCAATAAACATTATCTAATACTATATAAAAAAGAATTCATGACATTTTCAACGTAACGAATTATATATCAGATATGAACCAATACCAGCCGAGTTCGTCACAGAAAATATGAACAAATAGTTCTCAGTTTGATCACTGATATGTCAATAGTATTACCTACGGGCTCTTTTTTGCTAAAAGCGGTATATTAAATCATTTACCGACCGCTTAACAGGTCTTCAAATATATACTGACCTGTTATCGATCTACTGTTTTCTATACAAAAGAAAATTTAAGTCGAGAAAACTCGTGCGCATAAGATTATTCATTGCATAATAATTACCGTATATTTCCCATAAAGAAGGAATGTAGAAATAAAGAAGGAATTGTGCAAAACACTTACAGGGTATATTTTAATAGCATCATTCCTTCTTGATATGTTTGAGAAGACCGCATGTAAGGTTTATGCACATTCATTGGCGCAGTATTATAATGGCAGAAAAAATATTTTCACCTTAAAAAACTGCTCGATGAATATGGATTTAGATCTGTTTTTGTCAATCAAGAAAAAATTGATTTTAATTAAATTATTAGCCAATTTGTTTAAGATGGTAGTGCCGTACAGAGAATATTTGGAGATATTGAGAAAAATGAAATATTAAAATCCTTGTTTATACATTTAAAACCTAGCTTTTGCATATCTGATTACTTAAACAAAATAAATTCGTTTAAAATACTTAATAGCATAATTAGATTGCGCTTGTCGTCGCATAATTTATTAAAAAAAACTTTAAACATGGCCGAAATCGAAACCAAGAAATGTACGATTTTGTTATATCTGTGGTAATGACATGGAAGATGAACTTCATAATCACATGCACAACGAATTTGGACCTGAGAAACAAATTCATACCACAATATTATTTTAAATTCCCGAGCACGTACAAATTTATTGAGTTGTTAAGTTCAAAGAAGAAAAGAAGTCTAGTTAAATTTGGGAAATTTTATATCACAAGCATTTAAACGAAAGGAATTAAATCAAATAATTCAGAAAATGTGCATTTTGTACTCGTTTTAGATGAATTATATATCTATCAATCATATGATTAATCTATTTATCAATCTATCTGCCTATGTGTGTGTTTGCCTGTATGTCTGTGTGTCTGCCTGCCTGCCTGCCCATTCATCCAGCCATCCATCCAACCTTTTATAAGCATGGGTCTAGAACGACCATGGTGTCGTGCGCGCAAATAACTGGAACAATTTTCAGGAAAAAAAATACAAACGGTCTTGTACACAAAACAAACTATACTCTCACTGAAAGTAATATTTTGGGAATAAAAAATGCAGATAAATTCGATATACATAAATAATAAAATCGGTGTTTATATGCCATAATGCAGAATTGTTGAAATAACGCAGGAGTGTGCAAAAAAAGATTCTAGAGAATTCTGGAAATAAATGCAGAAAACTATTAATATATGAAGCTATGTAGTTCGGCAATTGTGTTAGGTATACCATAAAAGTATAAAGAAAGCGTAAACACAATCTACAGTGAATCTATTACATGTAATATAAAAAGAAATATCCCTTTTCTTGCCAATAATTAAATAATGTAGTGACGCAGGGTTTGAAATAAAAAAAATCAGTTATATTTCTCACATAGCCTGTAAGGAATATATTGATTTGATTTGGAATATTTATTTATTTATACACTGTTTATAAATATTTCATTGAAGTTTTTTTTTAACTTGTCCGCTCACTTCAGGCTCAGGTTTAACCCTTTCACTGCCATAGGGACGGCTTATGCCGTCCCTGTTATTTTCGGCGTATTTGCCATATGGACGGCTTTAGCCGTTTCTATAGTAATAATAGTAATATTAATAAATTAATTATAATAATAATGAAAATAATAATAAATATAAAGGAAATTATAACATCGACAATAATTATTTATTTTACTAACATATTTGGAAACATATATATTTATTATAATACTAATAACAAATAATTATAATTATATTAATTAATAATATAGTAATTTCTTAGAAAATCCTCTGGCAAATAGGTGAACAAAAAAACAATAACCCTCTGGCAGCGAAAGGTTTTTTTTTAACAGTAAAAAGTATTCAAATATGAAATAATGTTAAAGCAGCTTTCCCTTGAGATTCATGCTAATTTTTATAAAAAATCTGAAACTGTATTTTAAAGTAAAATACTGTGGAGTGAATGCAGAAGGTAATTAACACATTGCAAACGCACTCACAATCCAAGTAAATAACAAAAAATAGGTAAAAATATATATAAATACCTTTTACAGTTAATACTGCGTTAGTAACGCAGAATAATTATATAGTGATTGATACTGCAAAATCAGGCATTAATTGCACATAGCATGTAAATGATCAATTAAATATTGAATCTGTATCCTTTTCTTTAGATTTTAATACATTTTTCTAAAGATTCAATTTCTTGAAACTTTTTTGCTCATTTTGAGGCGTGCAGCTTTAACATTGCACAGTCAAATGCATAGTAAAACAAAAACGAAGAGAATGCCAAAACCAAAATAACTTATATCTTGTTATAATCACATGTAATCACAGACATATAATAAGTGTTTAAATGAAAATTAGAAAATCTAATGAGAATGATATTCAGCTTTGTTATCAATCAGCAAAGGAAATTTATGTTTGGCAAATATTATCTATCTGCAATAGGAAAAACAACATTCCTGTATTTCCAAGTATAACATCCGTTTGTAGCATGTATTTCTGAAGGTTTGATCAGATAACCTTTTAATATAAATGCGAAAGAATGTAACTTTCAGAGCAACATGACGTGATTCAAATAAATAATTCGTGAAATGTTCGTTCTTTAGAAGGCCTTGCTGTGTTTTGCTTTTCTCTTCATTTTTTTCACAGCAGCAAACTACATTGCTTTGATTAAAATTTACTTCATTATTTCGTTTCTTGAAATGTAAATTGAGGATGAATACAAAAGTGTTTGATGATTTAGGCCTGTTGTAAATAAAATATTTAAGTTATTTATACTGTTTTGGCATGATTGTTTACAATTTAAACGGTAAGCTAGCGATTATAACATTCCGTGAAAGGGGAGATCGTTTTGGAGCAATTGAAACATCATAATTTCATTAAAAATGCAGACTTGGATTTATAGAGTAGGTTTTTGACAGATCATCTAGAAATTGAACATCTTTAATGCCAAGCTGTTACCTTCAACACTTAATGTGCTGATCTGATTTATCCCGAAAACAAAAAACTAGACAAATATAACAACAATGAAGTACGGGGCACTTAACACAATCTGTTGTGAAATACGAAAAAAATCGGTGCGAATTTCTGACTTGTCGAATTTGTGTTTTGAAATACAATTCACATTTAAATAAAATTATTATGCTTATATATTTGTTTGCATTTCGATGTGTCAGGTTTGCTGAAAGCTGGAATAAATGATATTGCTAAAGTTAAAGCAATGCTTATTATATCAGTAAATTATGAAATTTATGGGAAAATTCTGTAATATAAGCACTATATATTGTGAAAAGTTCAATGCTGTTTTATTTATTATTGCTAATGATCTACGATAAATTTTATGTATTAGAAATATTATTCTTGATAAATATCTAAATTAATTTTAGATGAATCATTGCGATTTGTTATAAGCGTTATGCTATATTTGGAATTTGGTCAAAGTAGAATGGTGGAATATAGGTTAGCTCTTTATACCATTTTAGTACTATTTAGACTGTATTTGAAATGCAAAACAAATCAGGTATTAGCTAAATTGTATAATTAGACTTATCAGTAATGACAGACAAATGAGGACATTCTGTCCTAACGTAACAGATAACAAAAAGTTCATCATCGATATATAATTATTTCTATCACCGGGCGTGATTGTGTGATAATGTCTACACATGCTTTGTATCCTCTTGGCAACAAAATCGTTGTCCAAATTTTTCACTGTGAAGATATCAGATAAATTTAAAATCACATAATTATATGATATTTACAGAAAAGCATGTAACACATTAATCAAAACCAGAAATTATTAAAACATTTTTATAGTATTGAAACGAAAAGTACTCGATAAGTATGACAATAAGTAACAGGTTCATTATTTTGCATCATTTGGGAATATTTAAGCTGCTTTCAATGTTGCTTACCTATAATTAACAGAAGTTTGTATAATACAATTTCATTTAACTCGTTTGATAAATTCAGAATTGAGCCTGCATTCATTTGATATCCTCAATATACAAACTTTAAGGCGTACAGTTGCTACATTCTATCACGTACACGATTTCATTGGCGACGCCGGTGAGCGGCGTCGTCTCTTATGGTATGCTTTTTGGAGCTGTTATTATTAGCAGTTAATGCCATGTTGTGTTAATTAGTTTTATTTTGATCGTAAAAATCAAGTAAACAAATATGTTGTTATATTTGTATTTATTTATGTAAAAAGCATGTGCATTGTGATATTATTTTCACGAAATTGCAGGCTCAGTTTAACAGCTTGTCCCTTAGTTAATAAAACCTGGATTTCGAATATCGTTGTGGTCTTGATGCCGTATCCATTAATTCATTCTTTATATATTTTAAAAATTTTCCTACAAGAAGAGAGTGCACCTGCAAATGAGTATTAGGATAGGTAATGAACTGTTGTAAACGAATATCCTATTGATTTTATCCATATTACGTTTATCTGTTGCACAGAATGTTTGTTATACAAAGTGTACCAGTATCCGGATGTTGAAAGCTATCCGATTTTCTGCAATTACTGCTGTCACATGTCCATCTATTTTTTTTATGAATATTTTACCATTAATTTGCATGGCTTAATAAAACTGAGCCTGCAACATTTCATAATTTTGCTGTTTAGGGTGTTCTTTTGGATTTCAGGTTTTCTATATTTTAAGGGGAAGTAATTCATGTTTACTAAATAATTTGTTCTTTTCTGTCTGTCTTAGGTATTACTTACTATTTTTGTTGTATAAAATTTACCAGTTATAAGGTCATCAAAAGCATGTTAATGTTAGGATGTCATATTAAATTAATAGAAACTGGGAATTATTAATGTTATGTGCATACATGTATATCTTAGTATATTGTAATGTGATATGATGAGACTTATAATATTTCTGAATTTAAAGAGTTACAGTGATGTCATTATTATTAAAGGGATGAGACTTTCATTTAAAGTTATAAATGATAATACATGATTGTATTGATTGAAAATGTCCTTAAACTTGGATCAAGCAATATAATTAATAAAGTCTCAAAAATCATATTCTGAATAGTTAGCACAGTTATGTTCACTTTCAAATTGACCTGTTATAAATAATGGCACAACCAAGAACTGTCTAAGCCCTTTTTAGTAAAAATAATTATACAATAATATATAAATTGTTATTTTAATTAAGACTATGTGTATGTAAGTTTTTTTTTCCTTATTTATTAATTAAGAATCTGTTAATTTAAAAAATCTAAAAGTATCTGTCATGGTTAAGAACTGTTCACTATTTAGGGGAGAAAATGTGTAAGTGGCCAGATAGCTCAATCGCTACAGCTGTGGTACATTATTCTGTGGGTCACAGGTTCGAGTTCTGGTCAAGCTGAACGTTTTTCTCATCCTGTGACTGCATGTAAGCATGAGTTCAATTCACTATGCTCTGTAAACATAAGAAATTCAAGGACTCAAATCAATATACTGGGGAAATATGTTGTGGTTTAGAACTGTTTCATTATCAAAGAGAAAATGTGTAGCCGGCCGGATAGCTTAGTTGGTCTTCTGAAAGTCATGGGTTCGAGTCATGGTCAGGCAGTTTCAGTCAGGGTTTAGAAGTGGTTTTTCAACTGACACATGTTTGATTCATTTAACAGATTGCATTAAATTTGAAATGGACAAAGGCAGTATTGCATGATACTTACATGGTTTAAGTCTTATCTCTGATAGACAGCAGCTGGTGGATGTGGCTGGTACTCATTCTACTACTGCTCTGAGTACCTATGGTGTTCCTCTGATGTTCATTTTAAGTCCTCTTTTATGTCTAATATATGTCAATGACATGTCTGCAACCCTAAGCAATAAGCTTTAATTACCAATATGCACAGGCACGAGTATCAGACCTGGGACCAGATTGATAATAAAACCTGTGTTCATCTTAAAAGTGTCAAAAACCAAAAAAAGTTAAATAATGACCCCCTTTAAACAGATACTTTAGTTAATAGTATATTTTTAAAGGGGGTCATTATTTACATTTTTGTTTTGTTTTTATGAACACAGTTTTTTTATCAATCTGGTCATATTTTTTCTTCCCAGGTCTGCTGATGACTCAGGTATCCTTTTATCTTGTAAAATAAATCTGAGGAAATTCTTTCTTATAGCATGAGTCTTATAAGATTGTTTAATTGACTATAAATTGTCTTTGCATCTTGGCAAGACAGAGTCTATTCTTTTTGGTTTAAGTTTCAACTTAAACTGGGCCTAGCCTCCAGGTAACATGTAATGGTACTGCTATAAAGTACACATCTTTTGTTAAATATTTAGGTGCAAACCTGGATGAAATTCTTTTGGCGTCGCCCTTTGATGCTTTGCATCAATGCTTTTCTTGTATCAACATGCTTTATTTGTTGTCTCACGCATCTCAAAGAAAACCGATTACTCATATCTTATTGTATGTTATCAAATATCCCAAGAGACTTATAAGAAGAATCTGAAAACAGTTCGTTTTTTCTACACAATCAAGCATTTATAACGTTCTTTGTCATGCTTTAAATGTTGGCGGAATTTTATAAATAGAAATATATAAGCTACTTATTTATCTATTACATATGTTTCTTCAATTATAAAATTAATTTACTGTAATCATTATTATAGTTCGATTTTATGTATGTGTTTATACTTCCTTCGCAGCTCAACTTATACACTTACGATACTTCAGACAGTTACCTATAGTGAAACATTCGACTGATGCGCAGGAGTGTAATATGATTCAAACTTAAAAATGCATAGTTTGTTAATGAAAAGCAAACGTCTTATCTAAAAGAGTATATTACTGGACATTTAAGGGCGTAACTGATCAAACGCGGGACTTGCAAATCTGAAAACTGTATTTTGTAGTTTTTACAAAGAGATGAAAAAATCTATATCCATAACAATTCTATATTCAAAATGCAAAAAAAAATACAAGATCTTTCAGTTACACAATATATGCAGCTCCATAGTCACCATTTACTCACACAAATAAAGCACAAATAAAAATTGTGTACACATTGTACTCGTTATGCAACGTGTTTAGTCCTTTTTCTTTTGTAACAGAACAAAGACTTTCTATATAATAATCACAACACTGTATGACTTCCTCGCTGTAGCCTAGTATATTAAACAGTTTATAGGTTAATGTCTTCCCTAACTCATTTATTTGCTACTGTATATAAATTATGTTCGAGCGAATAAGGTGTTTTATTTTAAAACATTTAGATTTTAGCTTTTAGATATTTGAGATATTATCGTGACTATCAGAATGTTAATTGTAGATTTTGTTATACTGTAAAACAGTGTACACATAACTTAAACAGTAAATACTTCTTATACTGCATGCGAAAGGACATGACCTTAAATAAAGATGAAAGAGTTGATTTTGAGAAAACATAAACAGCCGGACCTTACAGACAACTGACAAGACAAGATCATTTATAAACAGTGCGAATCTTTTTGTAAGCTATTGAAGTTTTGAATCTCAGACTAACACAAATTTCAATATTCGTTTTCGAAGCGTAATGTTGTGTTTCATAAAAAGTTCTTGGGGAATGTATTGAAAACAAGAGAAAATAATTAGTTCTTGTAAACACCTTGTCTAAAACCTTGGGCATTAAGGCATGTAATGTGGTTGATTTAAAATACACCAAAACCAAATTTGGTACATCATATTATATGCTACCGGAGGAGAGGGAGCAACGACTGACCGAGAACAGTGACCTGTTATCTTATATTCAATTTGTTTAAACAGGATTAAATAACTTGTCTGTCTTTATTGATAACTTGAGTAAGGCAGTTAAGCAAATGATTAAATTGGTTTGTTTTATAAACAGTTTGTATCTCACTGAATCACATACATAGAGTTGATACACACTTAGGAGTTTTGTTATACTGTAAAACAGTTGTACACATAAAATAAACAGTAAATACTTCATATACTGCATGCGAAAGGACTTGACCTTAAATAAAGATGAAAGAGTTGATTTTTAGGAAACATAAACAGCCGGACCTTACAGACAACTGACAAGACAAAACATTTATAAACAGTGCGAATCTTTTTGAAAGCTATTGAAGTTTTGAATCTCAGACTAACACACTTCGTTCGCTCGAACTCGGAGGGTCTGTGCAAATTTGTTCGAGAGATCGGTAGTTCGAGCCAACCGAGGCTGAACTATTTCCAGCTTACATCGGTCGAATGATAAATACGTCAATATAATTGTTTGTTGGTACATCAGTCCATGGAATACGTCATTTATTTTAAATATTAAGAATTATTATTCCAGTGTTTTTAAATGAGTATTAACCGTACACTCTGTTTATCTATATTCATGCATATTGTAAATGGTTTACTTCGAGTAGGCAATCCTTTTCCAATCTTGTTGAACAATTTTTAAAAATATATTTATATGTTTATTATGGAATAAAATTAATCTAAAACAATGAATTAATTAAATATTGAAAAAGAAATATTTAACAGCAGCATATATTTGTAGTCATTTACTTAAATATACACACATAGAGGTATCATTCTATAGATAATCACGTTACATGCATCACGACCGTAATTAAAGCCGTCCGGGTAAACGTCATCTATTTATTGACTTCCAAATTTCACTTATTTCACGAGTTATTTTCTTTTTATCGTTACTAAATACAGCAAGTAAACAGAAATATCGTAACAACCAAATCGGTTACAACACCTCTAATTTTTTATCAATTAACCTTAATTGCCTTTATCACGATCACGAGGTGTCTAAAACATGTGTCGCTGGCTGTCATTTATTTACAACATGCCGACCTACAACTTTTGTTGTCTTTTTGTGTTCGAACGAAAAGGTGTGATTTTCACTATATTTGTGCCGAAAGGACCTGAGATCAGGTTCGAGAGTTCGAGCAATCGGTGTTCGAGCGATCCGAGTTGGAACAATATATATTATAAAGGAATTTTGCGGAACAATATTTATTATATAGGAGTTTTGCCGGGACTGGGCGATGAGTTCGAGCAAAGTGAGGTATTCGATCCATCCGAGTTCGAGCGAACGAAGTGCAACGAACTGTATTCGTTTTTGAAGCGTAATGTTGTGTTTCATAAAAAGTTCTTGGGGAATGTATTGAAAACAAGAAAAGATAATTAGATCTTGTAAACACATTGTCTAAAACCTTGGGCATTAAGGCATGTAATGTGGTTGATTTAAAATACATAAAAACCAAATTTGGTACATCATATTATATGATACCGAGAAGAGAGGGAGCAACGACTGACCGAGAACAGTGACCTGTTATCTTATATTCAATTCGTTTAAACAGGATTAAATAACTTGTCTGTCTTCATTGATAACTTGAGTAAGGCAGTTAAGCAAATGATTAAATTGGTTTGTATTTTATAAACAGTTTGTATCGCACCGAATCACATACATAGAATTGATACACACTGAGGAGTTTTGTTACAGTTAAATACAACTAATACAGAACTTATTGCACACACAACGCATCGCTCAGTACAAAGTGTTATCACGTATCAAAACTAACAGCAAATTGTTATTCTTCCAAAGTGGGGCTCATTATTCTATAATTATGATGTACAATATATGAAACAATCTATTATACACATTCATAAGTAGTTTAATTGTAATAACCGGTAATTTTACTAAAGATAAAAGAAAACGCAACACAGCTTCTTCGTGGCGCAAACCAATGGAAGTATATTCAATGTGCGCATGCGTGCCTTCCAATTCGGATGAAAAAATGTTAGGAGGCTCGTCCAGAAGAAATTAGTCGTTATGAATAATATATAATGACATTAAGTTTTACAAGTTGCAATGAATTTAAAGGAAGAATGAAAATGAGAAAAATATGGAAAAATGAATAGGACAAATATATAGGACATAACCATATATGATATAACAAAGTGACAAACGTACAGGAGATATATAACGACACAATATATAAGACAAACATACAAACAATAAATTACACATGTCGGTATATTACCCTCATGACAATAAGTCATTGTAAACACCTTGTCTGAAACCCTTGGCATTAAGGTGGCTGAATTACAATAAACCACATTCTGTTTGGCTCATCATAAAATATGCTACAGAGTAGAGAGGGATCAACGACTGACCGAGTACAGTGACTTTAACACAGCTATCTCGTAACTTATATTCACTTTGTTTATAGAAGATTTACTTACTTGTCTGTCTTCATTGATTACTTGAGATTAATTTGGTTTGTATTTGATATACAGTCTGCATCGCACCGAATCACATACATAGAGTTGATACACACTGGGTGGTTTTATTATAGGTAAATACACCTAACACAGACCTTATTGAACACACAACGCATCGCGCAGTACAAATTGTTATCACGTATCAAAACTAACAGCAAATCGTTATTTTTCCACAGCGGGGCTCATTAGGCTATATGATAATCACTATATGAAGCAATCTATAATACACATGGATAAATGCTTTAATTGTAATAACCGGCATTATGGCTAAGGTGACAATATATTAATATCTAACAAAAGATTTAACAACAAAAGGGAAGACATAAAAGCAGCAACCATCCATATGATCGATAGTCAATATATAGATCAACACAAATGTGGACTGGTGATTTAAGTCAGGACCAACATACGATGTTTAATTTTGGATATAGGTGTATTTTCGGATGTTATATTTTCGCCACTTCATTCGGTTTACTTTGTTACATTATATTGAATAACGTATTGAAAAGACACTCAAAAGTTAGAATTGTTACTGAAAACATTTCGTTAAAAACTTTAGCGTTGTGCGCAAATTGAATACTTTCGACGATCACAAGAAGCTATTTTTAAGTAAAGCAATCTGTCTAGGCTTTCAGTTCACTTTGAAATCTTGTGAAATATAAGGCATCGTAATAACTTTGCACAGCTCTATTCGTTAAATTAATAAAAAATAACTCTTTATATTAAAGATGCCCTATGCTTATCTTTAAGTTAAATGCCTATATGACAAAAACTTAAAATCAAAATAGGTCTATATCTAACTTAAAGAAGAGAATGCACGAACTGATTCGCTGCTAGTACGCATTTTTAACTAATCGGACAAAATTGGTAGATCATTTAAGTGCCAAAGCATACAAACTTTACAAGACAGAATGTTCTTGATAGGTTACTACTCAAAGTGCAACAAATCTCAACTTTTTTAAATATCAAAATAATCATCTGCAAATACGCATTTCTAACCGGACAAATTCATAGAACACTTCAGTGCCAATCCTACTTTTTAACTCAGCTTGAATAACTGAAATTAATAATTTAAATCAAAGAATTTGAGTCGAAAAGCAGTTGGTTTTAGAGAAACGGAAGCATGCGCGTCACCAATATTCTGCTTGTCAACAAAAACAAGTTTTCAATTTGACAATAATTGTTTTGATGCACTATATTGAGATTTTTTCATATCTGCTGAATGGATTACTTCTCAGTTTTCGTCATGATGCTCTCGACAATAGATTTGGACTTTCTTTTGTTAATTTTAATGTCTTCTTCAATATTCATTCAATGTAAAAATGTTTGTGCTAATAAAATCTAGACGTTGTCACTGCCTAATTTTCTGAATAATGTCTGGGAGACATATCTTTTTGACCGTGATTCGACGAAACTTCACAGGATTAAGCAGTTCAGACTCTAGTTGTGCATATCGCCGGCACGTTCCGTTTCGCTGTTCGGCCAGAACTGAAATTAATTGAAAAATATTGTCCGGCTTCACATGTTAAACTGCAGGCGGGATTTCGACGAGACTTCGCAGAATAGATCACTGGTACATACTCTAGTTTTGCATATCACCGACATATTCCGCTTCACTGCACACAACCTTGTCCGGATTCCACAGCAGGATGCCAGCAAAACTTCACAAGACTGGTCAATATTATCCCAAATGGTGCATATCGCTAACAAGCTGAGTTAGCGCTGCAAAAGCGGGATTTTGACGAAACTTCGCAGGAGTGATCAGTACCAACCCTTGCTGGCATATCGCAGGAACGTTGCACATTGCTGCACAAAATAAGAACCAGTGCTAAAAATAGAGAAAAACGTTGTCTAGACTTCACGGGGCATACTGCTGGCGGGGTTTACATGCCTCTGTTCATTTACTACTTTTATCACACACCCATGCCGATTTTACGACTCCGTAAATATGGTATTGCACGGCCGTGCATATATTTTGACGTGACGTCATTAGCATTATACAAGCATAATGTAAAGACGCGCTAAATGTTAGCGTTAAACTTTAGGCGCGTCAATGAATGATGACTCTTATTTCACCTTAAACGGTGTTTAATTTTGGTATGTGATAAATAGAATATTAAATTCGTGTAAGTTCATTACTGAATTTATTGCACTCGTTGAATAAAATAATATTATGCTCGCCAGAGGCTCGCATAATATAATTTTATTCAACTCGTGCAATAAATTCAGTATTGAACTTACACTCATTCAATATCCTCTATTTATCGCATAACCATAACGTAACTACTGGAAGAATAAAGTTTTTTTCTTTTTTACACATTTTATTTAATAAATGTGAATTGTAATTGTATTTTGAAATTGAAATATCTTAATTTGTATCACTTTACAATACTTTCCTCTTCAAATCGTTTTCTTGTGTTTTATATATCATATTTATAGATCTGGAAACGTGCTAATTTCAAGTCCAACGTGTCTTGGAGGGAGTTTATTACTTCAATCCAATTTTCAACCATCAATATCCTTGGAGACTTTTTAGCGTGAGAAAAAGATTGACTTCAGCGTTTTATATGAAAAATCACTATCTTATTTATGTGTCATACGATACAGACAATAAGGATATAGCAGAGACATATGTACATGTGCAGATCTAAAATGCATTGAAGTTAAGAATTGATATCATTGTGTGTCCGCATAAGAATGTATTTAGATTCATAGCGCTACACTCGAATAGTTTATATAAAAAAAAGTTCAACTGAATTGTCTCATGTTACGACAATTGCATAATAATATTATTACGATGGTCGTTAAGCATAATTCTTACTTAGCTCGAAACGTTTTGATATTTAATAGACATGTACCCAATAAGAAACATTCTTTGTATTGTCCTATGATGAAGCATTTTCAAAGTTTACAAAATTTGTATTGAGTGCCATGCTGGGAACCTTTCCAATTAATCCCTGTGGCTGGGCAGTGTTTAGGGTTGCGTTCCGTTAAAGTCTCGTTAACTTTCATTTGTTGATCCTTACTTTCATAATCTACTAAGCTTTTCTGTTTTTCTTCAAATGTCTTCTATATAGGACATAGAAAATCAGTTTTTCTCGCAATGATTTACTGCATTACCTGTATATTTCAAAATGTAAACTTATCAAAGTTTTATTTTCACCCATAACAGATATGTTACATGTGTATGACATAATGTTCACATCGATGCAAATTTCAAGTTTAAGGGCACATTAAGCCTAGAAAATGAATACATATTTTTATTTCGTCTGTAGAAGTGGCAAACATTGTGTTTTACAATACAGTTAGCATGACGTTAGACCACGTTAGACGTTCTTTATCAAAGACAGTAGCGCCGAACGTAAAATCAATTGTAATTTGTCATAAAGTTAACAAAATGTACACTCTTTAGCGCTAGACGTTTAGTCTTTTCAGAAACAAATTGACGTTTATAAAATAACAAATGCCAAATGACGAAACGTCCGTTCAACTATACGCTAAACAGAACGTGACGTTAACGCGTAAATAAAAACTTTGTCAAATAAATACAGAATCTTTCATGGACATAAATACAGCAATATACAATAAATTACAAATATAATACGGATCTGCACATGTGATACAATAATCCTCATAATTAATACCAATAAAAAGACCTTGATATGAGAAAAAACATACTACATGTATATGTATACCGGCTCAATAATATGCTTGAAAGATGACAAAGTTATACATTGTACAAAACGTTTACATTCATACAATTAGGAGATAATGTGTGAAGCTTATGAAACCAGTATGATTCGTGTTATAAGCGTTCCATATTATCGGAGACAATCTCTATAGGCATAAATTAAAAATCCTTAATACAATAATTGGCTTTATTAAAGTGTGTAGCGACAGTGGTAGAAAATACCGGATATGAAAACTGTTAATATCAAACCTTTGGTTATTTATGCGTTCAGACACTTGTTGTTTCGTTTGACACTTCGTTTGACACTTGTTGTTTCGTTTGACCTACATATTGCTCTTTACATTTATCAGTGATAGTTCTTATCAAAATGTACACTTTAATATAAGATACTAAATCACTATACATATAACTAACTGTACCAATTGCCAAACAGCAAAAACAAAAACAGATATTAGGAAAAACACGATATCTATACTAGCTAGGTACAGATTATAATTCTGGAAAGGGAAGATCCTAGAAACGATAAAAACAGAAACAAATCGTACACTTAAATTGAGTTTATTCCTGAGGATATGGAACAACAAAAACCGTTGAACATTTAAATGCTTGTATTAAGGTTGCCAAGACAAATTCAGATGACAATATATTAATAAATAAGGTCAACTTTATGATTCAAGATGATAGCGATAATGGAATGAATTATCTTTATTAGATCGGACACATTTGACAATTGTCACATGGAAACAAATAGTATCTATGTCCCAAAAAGCAAAATTCATATCTCTTTAAACAGGTAAGTAAAGAATAGTTGACATATGTAAACGTTCCCAGCTTCTGTAGCAAACTGCAGTCTTAAAACTGGTACATGAATAACCTATAGATGTGCAACAATATAAAAAGTTAGCATTAAATATATACTTAAATTATCCAAGAACTGGAAAAAGACGTTCCAAAAATCATAAAAATGTAAGAGAAAACGGGCATCATTCTCACTACGAAATAGTGAAAAACAGAATCCCTAAAGAAAGCCCAACACGGCAAAATTGTAAAATGTTGCAGGCTCGTTTTGATTGAGCCTGTTCATGGACGGTACTTGAAAGTGCAAGTTACTGTCCACACCTCCTAGCACCGGCTTAAGCAGAATTCAACATTTAAACACAAAAATGGAGAATTTTGAATTTAGAAACATCCGCAGATGTGTTCATACGGCGGTTATCATGGAACCTTCAATGTGACACAGTAGTGTCATTCCATGAAAAGCGGCGTATGGTCCCCAAGTAAAAGAATGCGTGTGCCCTAAACGAGAAAACAATGGGCGGAACTGAATAAAATGGAATTTTGAAAGGGGATAGACTCATTACAAATTGTGTTACATTAGCCAGAAAGAAAAAAATACTTTATGTTTTAACAATGCCATAAATGTCATAACATTTATTGCCTATTACATTTTATAATTTTATGTTATGTTTGATGTAGCATAGTATGACAAATGCAACGAAAGGAAACCATAAACTTGTGCATGCCTTTGGCTTTTATCACTTTGTTTCCAGAATTTTATACTTCACAACAGCAGGTGTCAAGTGCTGTGTGGCAGCTGTAAAAAGTTGCCCCGTACTTCACTTCAGTGTTGTTATATTTTCTGGTCCTTCGGGATCATTGATGCCAGCACTATTAATTGTTGAGAATTGAGTACCGCTCAAGCCGGTGCTAGGGGGCGTGAGGGATTTTGCACATATCCATTATCCCTCATGTACAGACTCAATCAAACCGAGTCTGCAATTCTCTTGTAATTTTGTTGTGATTAATGCTTCCGAGTGATCACTTTGTTTCCAGATTTTTATAGAGATAATGCTTTTAACTGTATAATGCATATGAAATTATTTCCATTGTTTTCTATTATGAACTGCGTTAAAAGAGGTCATTTCTGCGAAAGTTATTCTTCATGTTTTTTTTTGTTTGTTTCATTTAACTTATTCTTCAATTGTCAGTTTATCGCTCCCTCTGTCTGGGCGGAAGTTAAGATAATGAAGTAAATTGAAAACTGAACTCCTTTTTATAACTCATGTACATATTTTATCTTGAATGTCATAAAATGCAATACATCTAAACATGACAACTTTATATCAACACATTACAAAGTTCTTGTTTGATGTATTATCAGCGCTTTTTATTGATCAAGATGACACTCGTAACAAGTTTGATAATCAATATCCTAACAAGTTGAATATTAAGTGACACAGTAAAGATTATATCACACTTATGTCAGGATGTATCATATATCTTCATGAAAGTTATTTTCAAAAGATTGATGGTTACATACACCTAGATATATTGTGACATGCACGCAATAAAAACAACTATAATTTGTCCGTTGTCAAAAAGGAAGACAAAAAGAGTGTGTACGCAATTAATTAATTAATTTATTTATTTATTCCTTTATTTATTTTTTCAGTTTTCGCCAAGTTTTGTCTGATACACAACAGGTAGCCTTTTCCGTTGATCTGTGTGGCATGGCATTGCAGCGTTGTGCGTTCTTTCATATATCATAATGTCTACCTATTTTTCATTAAAAGTTTTTAATCATCGACTTTTACATACATGTCAAAGGCTTTCTAAAAATACTGTCAAGATATTGATACGATTACATTTTGTAGAGAACTCAAAATGCTTAACATGTTTAAAAAAAATATTCACAAAAAGTGGAGTAATACTTATTTGATCTACATTGAAGAAACAAGATTTGTAAAGGCTTGTAAGAGACATGTTGTTGCTTTTGTTTTTTTGCTTGGGTTTTGTTTGCAATAATTTGCTAAATTTGAATATATACTACATTTTATATTACTTTTCACATAATCTGTGTTATATTTGTATGACATGACAATAACATTGGCGCAGAAATTACAAAATTATCTTCTACTTAAAAGAAATGTTCTACAGAACGATATCGAAAATTAAACCATTACTATATTAAGGTACTGTTGACAATCTTGGAAAGGGGTATCCTTGACAACCATTAAACATCTCGTCCATTCAGGACTTATTATTTGGACTGCAGAATATCTCATGCCCTCTAGCACGGGATTAAACGTAATTTAACTGGTATTGTTTGATTGTATTATCCTGTCAATTGCATACTGAATACACGGTCAATGCACACAAGATATTAATCTTTGATAAATGATCGGTAAACTTCGTAGATGAACGCAGTAAGATTTGATTAAATTGAATTTGTTTCTATGAAATATTTATACTGACCGTTATAGCGGAAATTGGTAAACTTCCGGTTTTTAACTTCTAAATGTGCAATGTGTTGTAAGATCTAGACTGCGTATGACTAAATTTTTGTCTCCTTATTTAAATGTACACTTTTAAATCATTGAGAGTATGATTGTTGTTTTTAAGATGTTTTTTTATATATATATTAGCACTTATTTGGCAAATGCCATACACTTTTAAATACCATGGTTTAAGAATTTAAATAAAAATTAATAAATATTATTTCATTGCCATACAATACAATATAAAACAGACAAATCGGTGTTTCGAAGTTTTTCCATATCCGTCTTGACTTTTTGCAAGGCCTTTTCAGTAAAACAGACTTCAAAAATCGGGAAAGGATAGGTCTAAAACAATGGCAAAAGTATAGATCGAACCATAGACCTAAAATTTATTAGGTAATTACTAAACGACTGTTCTATTGCGAATATGACCAGAACATAAACATTCAGATAGAACAACTCTTCAAGTCATATACTCCAAATTAATCTTCGTAATCTTTTAGGACAGAACCGAAGTGAAATTGAATATTTAAATGAGTGCTATTATGTATTCATTATTGACGGGTCAATTTATTCAGACTATAATACAAAAGTATTAAAATTAATTGTATTGAAAGACAATACAAATATAACATCAATATCAAGAAGTTGTTACTTTTTACAGCTGCCACACATCACTAGACACCTGCTGTTGTTGATGTAGAAGTTCTGAAAATATCAGTTGTAGCAACAACATATAACATCCATTTCATTTTTTTTTCAGTTGGCTGGTTAGACTCACTGGGTAAAATATGGTATACAATATCCTGTGAGGGTGCCGAGAAAGCTTTTAGTACTGTTTGTTTGAGAAAAATGTTATCTAATTACATATTTCAACATTCTCTTTGTCAACAAATGTATTTTATCTTGCCTGACTAAATATACTAGTAATATTGTATTTTGTGATAACTTAACCACGTGACATAAACTTTGTTTTGTTTATTTGTTTGCATTGCAATTACCTATGTACAATAAAATAGAGTAAAACGGAATCCCTAAATAACGCTTAACAGGACAAAATTGAAATTACTGCAGGCTTGGTTTGATTGAGCCTGTTCATGGACGTTTGGCCAGTTATTAATTACAGCGCTCCATTATGGGGTTTCCGGTCATATTCTTGTATCGAGGCCGTTCATAACAGAGCTTTGCGTTTCTTTCTTGGTGTCGGGAAATATTCACCTAATGATGGTGTAGCAGGCGATATGGGTTGGAAACCCCCAATTGTCCGACAATGGAAATGTATTTCTTTATACTGGTCTAAGCTATCATGTATGAGTTCGGCAAGAATTAATAAACGTTTGGCACTCTGGTCTTATAATAAAGCTAGTCGCTCATGTAGAAACTGGTATTTTCATGTTAGAAGTTATTATGATGTCAATGATTTACATTTGTACACCAGTTTTATCAGTACTATACCTCGTTCTTTTGCCCATGATGTTGAAGTGAAAACATTGAATAATTGTATAAGTATTTGGTATAACAAAATCAACAATGTTATTGGGCCCTCTGGTCGTGGACGTAATAAGTTACGAGTGTATAGTAAATTTAAAACTGAGTATAAAGTAGAAAAATACTGTAAACTTGTATTACCACCAAGTCATAGATCTGCTTTCTGTAAATTCCGTATTGGGGTCGCTCCCATAAGGATTGAAACTGGGAGGTATGAAGGCTTACCAGAGCAAACCAGGATCTGTCCTTTTTGCAATACTGATAGTATAGAAAACGAATTACATGTTATCTTGAATTGTTCTCTTTACAATGATATAAGGCGGGATTTGTTGGCTAAAGCATGTTCCTTAAATAACAGCTTTTCGACACTGTCTGATGATGACAAATACCGTTTTCTTTTTACAAACATAGATATGATTCGTATTTGTGCCAAAACCTGTTTTAATATTTTACAAAGACGCCGGTTTTTATTATGTAAATAGCTTCTTATTCATGTAAATATTTCTATCTTTCACATTTGTATGAAATACTACAGCTATTCTTCTTAGCTATTCTTATTAATTTGTTGTTTGTTTGTTTGTTTGTTTTTTTTTTAACTGAAATAAAATCGTTATTTTAGTTATTTTTATACGATTTCTCAGTTTTAATGTTGTACGCTTACTATCTTAAATTGCTTCTTTTAGGTAGTCACGATGTTTCCTTTTATTAGTATGATGGAGTTTTATCACTTAAACGTGTTGTTCTAATGATTTATGTATTTATATATGTATATATATATATTTATATTCTAATATTGTGATATTTTTTCATCTCTTATAACTCCATGCTGGAGTGGCATTGTACTTTTATGCTGTAATTTTTTTAACATTGTGTATATGTCTGTACAATGATGAGATATAAATAAAGATTACTACTGGACGGTAATGGAAATTGCAAGTTACCGTTCACGCCTCCCAGAAACCGGCTTAAGAAGAATTCAACATTAAAACACGGTGAAACTTTGAATTTAGAAATACCCACAGATGTGTTCACACGGCGGTCATCGTGGAACATTCAATGTAACACAGTAGTGTGATTCCATGAAAAGCGGCGTATGGTCCCCACTTTAAAAATGCGTGTGTATTAAAATCACCAAAGTTGAAAAAAGGTCAAAAAGAAGAAACTAAAAATTACACATTCATTTACAAAAATAAAGTCTGAAATAAAATGTCTGTTCTGTTCATATTTTCTTTGTAATTGCCGTCTTGTTTAGGTTCACTTCTTATAGAAATATCATTCAAATATTCTGACGCTTGCATGTTTTGTTTTTAACGTGTACCATTAACAGGTATTTTTCTTAGAACAAATTGTAAAGTTTGCGTGAACATGGTTATAGTGTTCTTCATATAAGCAAATCAAACAGACTTTTCTGACCGTTATTATTAGAATAGTTTCCATTTCGGTGCTCACGTGTCTCAAAGGGTTGGAATTTATACCATTCGCGTGAATAATACTGTAGTTTATCAGTTCATGTCCATGAATCTCAACAAAGTAATTTACATATGATTATCATGTTTTCTTCCATTTGAAAGGTTTCAGCGTTCATTTAACTCGGATATTCTTTCATCCCAGAATTGATAATGAGTACTTGATAAGAACTGAGTAGCTTACGGCATCATATTAATATTAAGCACCATTGTTATTTTGACCTACTTTTTGAGCCTGCCATTGTATGATTTAAAAGTTTGTATCATTGACGTTTTTCTATTTAAAAATCACGGTTTAAAACAGATAATTAAACTACGTATTTACGGTTGTATCATTGTGCTTTTTATGTGAATTCAAAATAATTTTACATTTTGCCATATTTCCTTCCAATTCTGTAATTTACTTCGTATGAACGATAGATAACTCACGTGGCTCAACAAATGTCTATAAATATCAATCAAATTTGGCCTGAGACGTTCAATTTATAAAAAGTGGAGCAGTCTTTTTATATTTTTACCAAATTTATATTTTATTTAAAACATTTTCCAGTATAATTTGTTGATCAATCACCTTTTTAATGACCGATCTTTTCAAATATATTTCAGCTCAATTTGACAATGAAAAACTGTGCATTATTTCTTTTTTACGAATATTAAGATATTGAATGTGCTGTCATCGGAAATTCTATAAAAGAATAAGATACTAATTTAGATAAAATGACAAAAAATTGTTATGCCATTTCACAAACAATACTTCTCACACTGACAATTTCTAATCAATGTATTAAACAAAGAATATTATTATATAATCTATAAAAAGCTTTAAAATGCCTTTCGCTGATTGGCTAACAAGCAACTTTTTGTAAAAAATAACAGGTCAATATCAGAGTATATTCACTGTTTTTTTTTCCTAAAAATAGATTTTCAAAGTATAGTCACCGGTTTTTCTTCTAAAAATAGATTTTCTGGAAATCCCTAAACGACGCGAGATTTTGACGTGACGTCACGCCAAGTTTGTTGTTATTATTCTGCAAAAACGCAGAGTGGGGTGTACATAAGAATCAAATTAGTTTAGTCTATTTTAGTTACCGTTTTACATTTTTAAGAACAATAGGGATTAGCATGCCAATGGAAATGGCCAAATTATGGAAACAGTAGACAAGCTGAAAAATAATGATATCGTTGTATGCAATGGCAGATGTGATGAGCCATATAAAAGCTATTTATAAATTATGTAATAAAACAGATATGTACTTTTAGCTGTTGAATATGATGTGATATGTACTGAAAAAATTAATATTGACCGAGGCGATAGTCCATATTTGTATATTAGGATTTATCTTATATTATCAGTAGGTTAACTGGGTGTTTTTGTTTATTACAAGTTATTTTTACCGAAAAGTTTCGTTGCATTATCAATAATTATTAGTTTGTTAATTGTTAGTTTACAAAACGAAAGTGAAGCGACACAGAAAAAATATCTCATCTATCCAGGACTATCTCTTAAATTCTTATCATTTATACAATAATTATAAGCATACAATTTCAATATTTCTATTTAACATTAAACTAAGTTTTAGGAAGGGGGTATGCATTGATGTCAGTTTATCATGACAAACACAATCAACGTTTATTCAATATTATGTAATTGATTATATTGTCACAAGAATAATACATATGTCAAGATGCATTGTTAGTTGTTAAAAAATGTGAGACACCTGAAACGATGTGTTTGCATACTTCGTATATTACGCCTCACTCCAATTATCAGGCTTAAATCGCCATCTTATTTTCGTAACTGCATTTTTTTCTTTATTAACCTAGTAATATTAAAAAATCTTTTTTTATGATTTTCAGATATCCTACAGAAGCAAAATCGGTCTCTATTGACATCAGTGTTGACAATTATATAACTTTAAGTTTAAAAAATGGATTGACGTGTTGAAGTTCTTTTCCAGCTATAATCTGGTCGAGGAAAGGTTTATCTAAAAATTGAACAATTTCCGACATGCTCAACAAAGGACAGGATAACTTTATTCTCTTAAACAATTTGCAAAATTTTACGTTTGTAATGTAACGATGTTTTGTTTCAATGAGTCGTACACATATACAGTCGTTATAGAATAACATTTGCAATGGATAAGATGGTGAATGCGTTGCCTTTTATAAATGGCAAATATTCCTTTGGTGTGTCTCTGATTTTTATAGCCTGGGAATGGCATCTTTAAAATTAACCATACAAGTGATGTAACGTATTGTAGGCAGACTGCAAGTAATATAAATGACATTTTAGTTACATTAAATAATATACAGTATAAATTCTTTCCAATCAATAAAAACTGAATAGTTTTTATTTTTCAGTTATGTGTCTCTCTATATATATATGTCACGGTTCAGAACTGTTCAATATTTCAGGAAGAAGATGTGTAAGCGGCCGGATAGCTCAGTACGGTACGGTATTCCGAGTGTCCCGAGTTCGAGTCCCGGTCAGGCTGCACATTTTTCTCATCATGTGTCTTTTGGCGCCCAACGAGGGACCGAGACTGCCTCTACCTCAGAGTTCAATTAGCATTGCTCTGTAGCTTTGTTAAATTCGAGGACGAATTTCAATATTGTGGTGAAGTATGTCACGGTTCAGAACTGTTCACTATTTAGGGCATAAGTTCTGTAAGCGGCCAGATAGCTCAGTCGGTAGAGCCGCGGAACGGTATTCTGATGGTCCCGGGTTCGGTTCGAGTCCCGCTCAGGCTGCACATGTTTCTCACCCTGTCACATTTGGCGTCCAACGGGGGACCGTGACTGATAAAGCTCAGAGTTTATTTTACATTACTCTGTAACTCTGTGAAATTCGAGGACGAATTTCAATAAAGCAGGGGAGTATGTCACGGTTCAGAACTGTTCACTATTTCGGGGAGAAGATGTGTAAGCGGCCGGATAGCTCATTCGGTAGAGCCGCGGTACGGTATTCCGAGGGTCCCGGGTTCAAGTCCCGGTCAGGCTGCACATTTTTCTCACCCTGTGACATATAGTAAGAAAACTGTTGGTTACTTTAGAATTTTCACTTCATTTTTGCGATACTATGAATTTATATTTATTGTATATCTTGTTTAAAGTCGTCCGTTTTCAGTAGAATAAAACTCTATTCCCGAGATCACAAGTGACCTATCTTTACATTTAAAAAAACAACATTTGTTTCTTGAACACACGTTGTTTTTAATAATTTAGTAGTAACTTTCGTCACATGGAATAGCGTAAACTTATCTTTATTTGTAAACAGCTATTAACAGTTATTTAAATGAAAATAGTCAACTGAAAATGTAATTATGTATATTGACCTCTCACGTTAATCTAGGATGAGGACTCATCATGACATTCGTATCCGTTTAGTTTACGTGTAATCTCGTTCAATTCTTAAATTAAGCTACATTAATACCTATGATAAAGAAATTGGTTAAGAAGTTTCATGAGATGTTGTCGGGTTTTCTATTCTAGTTAAGTCTTCTAGGAATACAGACATGTTTAGTTTGTCGTATTTTGGGATTGCTATACGCCAGTTTAGAAGACTACTTGGAAAGAGTTTATGACAATGTCATTCAACAGTCAGAAACAAAAAGTTCAAATAAATAGTTTTATGTTCCAATATTAAACTATTTTAAGAAGACCATCCTTAACGTTATATGTGTATAATGTTTAAAAGAGATGATTATTAAAACTAAATGAAGTCAGGTATTCAGGGAAGATGTTTTTTTAGTCCTGTTGACATTTAAAAGAACTTTCCATTTCCATTAAAAACAACTGTAGAAAAAAGGCTGTCATCGGATGTTGTAAAATCAATTATTATCTAAATACATTTTGTGTCAGCTAATTAACTGCTTACCAGATAATTATGTGCATGTATTTTCTGTGCTTAAATGCCATTTGATCCGAGAGCTCCAAACGTGTACTACCTGTGACTTTTGCCTCCTATTTAAAACTGTCATTTCGTTCTCTTTTTCTTGTACTTTCTTGTTCTGCATTTTCATCTGTTTGGCTGTATTCTAAACAAATATTTGAATTTATTCAAATTTGTATTTCCGTGCATATTATGCAGTCACCTTGAATTAACCAAATTAATTTAATGAACATATTTATGACAGTAATAAATTTTCCTTGTATCTGTCCTTTTTCGTCTCTCATTTTTTTGTTTGTCATCTAGATAGAAACTAAGGATTGTTTTGTACTGCATCTATAACATTAACTCTTTACAAATTACAAGTTACAATTATTTCTTCTTATGTATCATTTAAGTGATTAGCCTGTCCTTGCTCTGTCTCGTGTCCTGTCCTGTTTTGTTTGGGGTCCTCCAGGGCTCCTTGCCACTATCTGTTACTGGGCGGCCGTGTGTGGGTTACGTTCATTGAACGCCGCCTTCCCTAATTGATCTTGTTTATCATAAATGATTCTTTTTAATTATACAACAACAAAAAAGTTAAACACGAGGATTTGTTGGTTTTCAAAGAACTAAATTTCATTTGGATGAAAGGGAATTCATAAAATGGACCGAAAGGCGTGAAACAGAGAAACATGTTTTATACCATATCATCATGCATCAATAAACTTAGATGTATACTATAATAATGAGCCTGCAACATGTTCAATTTGGCCGTGTTGGGCTTTAGGGATTCTGTTTTTCTCTATTTCATTAATACCTATGGCGGTTCAAATTCTTTTCACGCACAAAACTTTTACCACAACAGAAGAATTTGGATTTGATATCGTGCGTCCGTTCATGTGCTATGAGCTTCCTTAAATAATTATTATTTCATTCACATTGATAACTACTCTCGCAGGAGGTACATAGATATTCTTTTGGGTCGGCCATTACTGAAAAGGATCGAGATATTTTCATGTAGAATTATCAATGAATTAAAATTGTACATGTATCTTCACATTTCAAAAGAACATTCAAAGTGAATAATTGCAAAAGTTGCGACTTTATTAAGTAATGACAAATTGATGATTAAGTTGTTGAATTAAGTTTTTTTAATATCAAATGTCAGCCCCGATCAGATCAACAGATCAAGACACAAATATATGCTTACATGTTTGATACAAATACTTTAACAAATTGAATAGTTGTTTGGACTAGTTGCGATATCTTTTTTCATCTCCGACACCTGTCCGCGAAATCATGATTATGTTTTCTATGTTTTTAAACTAAAACCTAATTTTGAATAAGCAGAGAAGTTGCACTTGTCTGTTTGAAAACGGCAACTTGTAGTAAAAATTGATGTCTGACTCTGCCCCTTTAGGCTCTTGGGGCAAATTTTTCCCAAAAAGGGGCTGGCCGAGAAAAAGGGTTTTTAAAATGGGAAAAATTAATTTGGGCCCATTTACAACCCCAAAGTATTTTTCTAAAGAAAAACAAGACCCGGATCAATCATATTTTAAAGGGGGAAAAAGGCGATCAAAAAATTTCCCCGTCTTCGGGGGCTTCCCTTTTTTGAAAACTTTGAAATTTTAAAATTGATATTTTCCTTGATGGAAAAATTATGATTGTCCCGTTTCCGTAAAAAAGCAATGATAGGCCCTTTAATTTATTTAACCCAGAAAAAATATGAAAGTTTCGTACCCTTTCTTAGGTTTGGTGTCTTTTTTTGGGAATACATTGAAAAAAATAACCCTTTTTCCCCTAAATATACTGCTTTTTTTTTTGCTTGTGTCTGCCCGGGGATAGCAAAAGTCAAGAGTGAATTTAAATCACCTAAATCAGTCTTATAACAAAAGTGGATCTTTGATGCATAGGCCGCAAAAAATCTACCTGATGTAATAAAATTCAGTTGTTAACAATAACCGAATTCTTAAAAAGGGGGAATTTTCGTGCGCTGACGTTTCTGAAAAATTTTTGGGCCCGACATTGTTTTAAAAGTACAAGGACAGCTTTTTTCTAAGGGTTTAAAAAGCTTAAAAAATTTCCCGATAAAAGAATAAAAAAAGATATTTGGTTAATTCCCCCCTTCAAAAAAAATGATAAAAAACAACCAAAAAAGGGGGGCCCTTGAACGCGAAACCACCCCACCAAAATAAAAAAGCCAGTGAACTTCCCTTTTTTTGGGTACTTCTGATTTTTTAAATTTTCAAAGTTTTGCTTGAAGATCGTTTTTAGTTTTTTCCAAAACCCAAAGTCGTGTTTTTAAAACGTGCAAAATTTGGGCCCAAAGAATTCCGCTCAAAAGTAAAAGTCCCTTTCCCAAAAAAAGGGTTTTCTTGGCGGGAAAAGTTTAATTTTAATTTTCCGATGAATTCAAGCTTGTTGAAAATCCCAAAAATTTTTGTTTGATTCCCCGACAGTTACATAAGGTTCTTATGGGAAAAAAAGTTTATTTTGCGTGACGGGAAAAATTAAATTTCCTGTTCAAAAAAATTTATCTGGATGACTAAGCAAATTTCATGGTTTTAAAAAAAGGAAAAGAATTCTTTATTTCCCAAAAGTACAAAATTTTAAAAAAAAGGGCTTATGTTTTACTAAATCTTGATTATTGTAGTATTTTTTTAGCCAAGGGGGGGGAAAGTAGGTAAAAGGTTTGAAAAAAAATAAAAAAAAAAGAATCAATTTAAAGAGTAAATTTTTGAATTCCCCGGTACAATTACCCAAATTATGATTTATTTCAAACCCGGGTTTTTCGAGGTAAAATTTGGGGACAAATGAAAACCTTTTTCCTTTTTTCTTTATATCCGGGTATGAGTTTCCCCTTTTTGGTTTAGATTTTTATATTTCAAAGGAAAAAATTTGTGGAAAAAACGGGAAAAGTAAAAAGTTTTTTTACTGAGGATTTTCGGTTGGGTGTGGAGATTCCCCCGGGGTAAAGGTTTTCTAGCTGTTCCCTTTTGGGTTTAAATTTAAAACCCCTTTATTTCCCGAAATTTAAAAATTTTTTGGCCCTTTTCTTAACCCCCTTGGGGGCCACCCCCCCTTTTTGTGCGTTTGTTTTTAAGTTTTGGTTTTTGACCCAAAATCCACCCTTTTTTTAATTTTTATTGAAGGCATTTCAATTTTGTAGTTTTTTCTCATACAGCCCGGGGGTGGATGTTTTCTTTTTCAAGAAAAACCCTTGGAGGTAACCCCCCGATGAACGATTTTAAGTATGTTCATATAGTCAAAAAATGGATCTTTTTTAATTGGGCTTCATTTCAGACTCCATAAATTTTTTTGGGTTGGGTTTGTTTCACTTTTTTTTTCAAATTTTCCCCCAACATGAATAAATTTGGTTTCCTTGCTAAACAGCCCGAAAAATTGTGCTTGGTGGGGGAAAAAATTTAAAGGGAAAAAGGTACTATTTTAAAAAGTTTTTTTATTTTAAACCTTTTTTTTTCCCCCAAATGCAAACGGTAGTTTTTAATAAAATTTTTTTTGAGGAATTTACGGAAATTGAAAAAGATACCTATCCAATCAAAGGTTTTTGTATTCCCCTATTTCCTTGAGGGAAGGGCCCCCCGGCCCCGTGTTTGGGGTTTGCCTCCCCCTCCCCCTTTTAAATAAAAGAAATTGGGGATACCCGAAGCAAAGGGCGGGTTTAGTTTTTGAATTAAAGTTACTGGGAATACATTTTTTGAGGTTTGGGCGTCTTTTTAAAAAAAAAATTTTTTTAAATGTTTCTTCGGGGGCTTTTTCGGGTTTTTTTAAATTCTCCCAAATTTTTGATAATTAAGTCGTGAAAAAATAAACCCCTTTTTTAAAAAAGGAAAAAATTTTTGGGGTTTACTCGTCCTCATACATTGTTACTGATTTCCCCGAATTTTGTCAAAATGCCTACCTTCAAACTTATTGTGGGGAATTTAGGCTTTGTTTAAAAATGTCCACAAAAAATTTAAATTAATGGAAAGTTTTCCCGTTTTAAGGGGTTTTCCCAAAACCCTATTCAAATAAAATAAATTTAGTTTTATATTTTTGTTATCCCCCGGCTTTTTCGTTCCCCCGTGGAAAACCCAAAAAAAATTTTTTGTATAAACTAACCGTAAATTTTTTTGTCCCTTTAAAAAAAGGTGTTGAATTTACTTTATTTTGAAAAGGTTTTCGATTTAAGGGAAAAAGGGTAAAGTTTTTAAAATTTAGGCCCCCCTTTATTGTTGGGTTAAAATTTAATGCAAAAACCTTTTCTTGTTATTTTAAATTTTTCTTAAAAAAACTGTAGATGCTAACAATCAAAAGTAAAAGTTTGAAAACTTGAAAAGGGATATAATTTTAATTATAAAAATATATATTAAAATTAAAGTTTTTAAAAAATTTTTCGGGACAAAATCAAAACTTCATTCTAAAAATTCTCAGGGGCAATTTCTTCCCTTAAAATTTTACCCCCTTTAGCATATTTTAAAAAATGAAACTTTTGCAATTTTTTTTTTACTTAAATTTAAACAAATATTATTTAAAGGAAAAGTTTACCATTTTTAAAGGAAAAGTTTAAATTTTTATTTTAAATCGTTTTCTAAAAATTTTGGGGTGGAAAAACATTTTTTAAAAGGGAAAAAAAGTTGAAAATTTTTTAGAATTTTTTTGATTTAACCATAAAGATGTAAAGTTTTGTAGTGTTGTGGATTTTTTTAAAAAAGTTAAAATTTATGTTCCCTTTAAGCCCAAATTTTTTTGATTTTTTAAGTTTTGGTTTAAAATTTTTAGTTTCTAGGGATTATTTACTCATCTTAAATTTCTATTTTTTGTCCTTTTTTAAAATTTTACAAAAAAAAAATCCAGGACATTCTTTTTTTTGGTTCAAATTTAGGTTAACAAAAAAAACAAATTATTACTGAAGGGGATCATTTTTGTTTCTTAATTGATTTAATAAAATTTTAAAAAATTTTTTTGTTAAATTTATAAAAAGCCCACAAAAACTGATATTTTTGAATTTTTTATTTTAAAATAAATTTTCAAATTTTTTAAGCCAAGAAATTGGGCCTGAATTCGACCAAAATCAAGTTCTTTGATGGGGAAAAGTGCTTTTAAAATCTTCTTTTATTCTGTTTTATTTTAAGGGTATGTTTTCCGGAAAAGTGGAAATGTATGGCTTCCAGTAAGAAAAAAAAACGTGGAAAATAGTTGAACAAAAAACGGTTAAACATTGTTGGGAAGATTAAGGGTTTTAAAGGGTTTTAAACAGTCCTAAAAGGGAAATTTAAACGAAAAGGGAAAAAAATTTTATTTAAAATAAATTTTTTACAAGATTGTTTTTTACCGGTAAAATTTTCAAAATTTCCGGAAAAATTTTTAATTTCCGGGGCCAAAACCTTTTATTCTCCTAAAAATTTAAAAAAATCCTATAATTTTGCCGAAATTAAAATTTCCCAAAAGAATCGGAAAAAAAACAATTTTCTTTTTATTTACTGTCTAAAATTTTTTTGTTTTGCGGGACCCTTTTAAAGCAAATATTTTTAAAATCTAAAAAAGCAAGGGGTTTAGTCCCCGCTGTTAAAGTTGTCTTGTATTTCTCATGGCCTTCAACAAGTTTTAACAAAGTTTTAAATTGAGACAATCTTTATTCAAAGGGCAGGGATTTTTTATTGATTTTGGTTTTTTCTAAAAATAAACAAAAAAAATTTTAACCTTTAAAATTTTTTTAATTTAAATTTTGGGAAAAAAAAATTTTTTCCCCTTTTCCCAAAAAAAAAAAATACAAAATTTTGGGCCCCCCAAAAAATTTTTTTTTTCTTTTAAATTACCTCTCTAGGGGTTTGACTTTTGAACTCTTTTTTACGTTCACGTTCAAAACTTTTAAATTTATTTTTAATTTCCCATTCAAACACATTTATAAAAATTATTGAGTATTTTAAGTTTTTCCTTTTTTCCCCAGTTAAAAAGTAATTTATAAATTTCTTATAACAGGCCCCACATTAAACGCACGTAGGGGGGGTTTGCCCCAGACACTTCAAAAAAATGTAAACGTCTGTTTAGGATTTTACTTTTTTCTCTTTGTTTCCCCTTTTGGGGAAATTTTAATAACAATTAAAATTTGCAATAATTTTATGTTTTAAAAAATAGCTGATAAAAAGCAATCCCTTAACTCTTCCCAAAGTTTAAAATCGTTTTTTAAAAAAGGTTTTGGGCACGTTAAATTTTAACCTTTTATAGAGTTTTTTATTTTTTTACATTAATATATCAAAAAATTTATGACATTTGGCACCAGCATCAATTTCCGGGAAACAAGTATAAATTTTCCCCCTTACAAATTTTTAAAATTAAATTTTTTAATTTTAACAACAGGAACCAAAAAAGCCATTTTTGTATCACAAAATTAAAAATTTAAGTAAAACCACTACTAATTTTTGTTTTTTTTATGTAAAAATTAAAAACCCTTTAAGTAAAAAAAATTCAAAAACAAAAAATTCATTTTTTCTTTTTTCATCCCAAAGAGGCTTTTCTTTTTCCCAAAAACCCCGTTTACGTTTCCCCAAAAAGGGGATCTTTTAAATATTTAATTTCCCCTTTAAAATGGTTCTTTCATTTTTAAAAATTTAAAATATTATTCCCAAATTTTAAAAAATAGTTTTAAAATGCAAATCAATTTTTTGCTTTTAATTGGGTTCCCCACTTTTATATACGATATGCCGTTAAGAAAATTTTTGGTAAAAAAAAACCCGTATAAAAAAAGCGTTAAAATGTGAAAATTAACTGGGGCCTTTATTTCGAAAAGACTTTAAATTTTTCCTTGCTTATAAAATCAAAAATGAAAAAAATTTTACAATTTTAACCCCTTATATGTATTTTTTCTTTTTGGTTTTAAAAAACTTAAAGTATCAAGACGCGTATTGTTGTTTTCCCATAAAATTTATATTGATAGATGATTAAAAGGTTATATGGCCCCTACATTAACAGTGGTCTGCATGTATAACCGAGCCGCTAATAACGGTAAATATACGCTCATATAACTTTTAAAGAATTTTTACAACGATCTTATAAACGGAAAATTTCTTTTATAAGAGAGAAACAAAAAAAGAAATTACTTCAAAATTGACAGACTTATGCAAATATAAACGTATGATAATTAAATTATTGTTATGTCCCTCTGTTTTGCTATTTTAACCAGGGTAATGCGTACTCAGCGCAATACGCTTTTACAACATACAGATATTTAAATCATGTCGCATCTGAAATATACAGCTTAAATATATTTGTTTTGCATTTCTCTAAAATTATCATTGTTACTTACAGTTTTTCTCTCTCTCAACGTTCAAACATGTAGAAATTTTTGTACTGATTACACACATTAAAAGGATGTAATTTTATATCATAAATCACAGACAATACAACTAGAAAAATCGATAATACATCGCATTATCTTAAAAAATATTGTTACCCATATGTTCAAAAATGAGAGGGTACCTGTGATATAAAAATCAAATGAAAGGAAGGGGCCGTGCCGCTTTCAAAAAACCGGGGGAAATGGGGGGTTTTATTTTTTACAATTTTTTTTTTGAAATATAAATGCTATTTGTTGAAGATTTATATGTATATAACATAATAAATATGTTTATTTTTATATTTAAAACCAAACCATGGTTTTATTTCAGCCCCCAAAAAATGTCGAGGGTGAAAGAGGGGGGCAGACATGTCGATTTTTTGTAGGGATTCCCTTTCCCGGTTAATTTAAATTTTTTCCCGGTTTTTTATCCATCGTTTTTTTTGTTTTAGCGAGGAAAAATGTGATTTCAAAGAGGACCGTTTCGCCAATTTTGCAAAGAGGGTCCGATATTTTTATTTTCACCGGTTTTAAAAGACCCTGCCCAAAAAGAAATATAGGTAAATTCTTTAGTTTAACAGAGTAAGGTAAAAAGAGTTGAGTTTATTAATATTACAGCTTAATTGATTCAATAATAGATCTTTGTTTGAAAATTTCAGATAATTATCGTCATTTGTCAAGTTAAATTGTAAATAAGACCTAACTTTGTGAGTAATAATGTGACAGAAACGTACATAATGCTTACCGTGGTTGCCTCCTATTGGCAAATGCTTTTAGCATTAGAAAAAATATGACGCTATATTGTAAATTTTAGGCGTCGCCTCCTATGAAAAAAAAATATCAGGGGTCGCCAGAGCGGGGATGTGCCCTCTTCTGCTTTGGGACTTCCACCACCACCCTCAACGCCAAGAAAATTTGAGACTTGTGAAAGGCTAAAAATGCGATTATAATGGGTTAATTATTCACAATAATTTGTAAGAGAAATAATTTCAGACAGCATACGCTTATAATTTTAAGTGTGAATCTGTTTCAAAAGACGTTTTGATATTATTAGCCAATCAATTTCAAGTTAGATGATTCTGAAGGTATATTAAGAAGATCAGGTATTCTTAACTTCTCCTCGGTACGTGCACGTCGTTGAGAAGGCACAGGACATCGGCAGAAGATTTGTGGCTCAGCGGGCAGAACAACTCTAAACTACACATACTCTACTTCTCCTAGCAGCCGATATCCTGACAAAAGTCAAAGGGAGTGGCCTTACAAAATAGGCTTACTAAACTACACCTACTCTACTTCTCCCAGCAGCCGATATCCTGACTAAAGTCAAAGGGAGTGGCCTGACAAAATAGGCTGGGACAACGAGGATTATGGGCTAGGGTGTATAAGTGGCTAGCACAGAGAGTGTCCGGGGTCCATACTCGACAGCATGAGCTGTTTTTGTTCCTTAACGGGCGGATGAACCCTAATTAAGCATAGAATACATACGTACAAAAATAGTCAGTATAATACATATATATATAATGGTCTCATTTGGCCTTCCGTGCATCAAAACATCAAACGTCATAAAAAATAGACTTATGCTCATACTAAGTATCATTCAGTAAATTACTGAATTTAAAATTAATAGACCACATTTTGGCAAAAACTTGAATTGTGACATTTACGCACTCTCCTGGAATGACAGGAAACCTATATATGAGTATCTTACTTAATGTATAAAATACATTTTTTAAATGATAACAGATAACCTCCTATTCTTTATTTTTATTTTCATTTTAAATGATGATGATAAACGTGTGAATTTGAAGATATTCAAGTATATCAAAATTAAGCATATAATAGTTAATAGTATATTACTTGTCTTTCTCTACTATATAGGAAAAATTATATATTTATCAATAACAGACTTTTAACCCTTTTTTCTATCACAGTTTAAGTAGATGTAAACATCTGTATATGGAGTATTTCATTTAAATGGCAAACACCCGTCTCGTTACAAGCATATCCAAAAGAAATAAGATAAATGCAATGTTTATTGTTTTTATGAATCAATATTTCCGTTTTAGTACGATAGAATTTAATTTCATTTTCTGTAACAGATACGTATTTCCTTGAATGCCCTTGTATGTTTTCATTAATTCTAACGATTCTGAAAACATATATACAAAGGAATATTCTTAACATGAAGATGTATTAAATTCATTGCTTTTCATAACAAAATATAAAGAGATTTTTTTTTACTTTAATTCAATATGACCGAAGATGTTGTATAATATACTTTATTTGGCAAGTCTACACAGGAATAAATTCTACGAAGGATACTGACAATTTTCACCATAGGTACTTACCGACAAATGAAAACTGCAGAGTTCTGTCACATGGGTATACGTAGTAACCATCAGCAGGCTTAAGGTAGAAAAATGGAAACGCTTAATATGTTATTTCAATAATTGTGTTACAATTTCAAGAGAAAAAAATAGCGTGAACTAATATGTAACAACCTACGCACCTCGCACTCACCCCCCCCCCCATTGAATCTACCAATGCGACAGGTGCAGGCTCGGTTTGACTGAAATAAATTTAAATGTTGACTATGTTTATACTGGTTAGTACTAAAATAACAAGAAATCGTACAATCTGTTTACAAATGGACTAGTTTTATGGAAATAGATTAATAATAATATATCATCATTAAATGGAGTGCTCGAGGACTTATTGACAGGTTATAAAAGTGCACGAACATTTGTGTCACATAGCAATTACTGAGTGGAATAAATTTGTAATCAGCGAGAGTTGCAAAACAGCCGAAAATGAATAACAATTAGCGAAAATAAATCGTGTCATAAACTCTGACATTTAATCATATTGTCTATTGTTGCCATGATTTAGCTGTCCATTGAACTTTCAAGTAAAGTCTTTATTTAGTATTGTTCACAATATAAATGCAGATTTTGATACATGTATATATTTTAGGGAACATTGAAATTGCTTTTTTTTCGTTGGTAAATTAAAAATAATGATAATAAAACATTTGAAACTAGTTTTTCATTAAAGAAAGAATTAAAAGAAGTTTCGATTAAAATGCAAGATTTAAAATTTAAAAAAAAATGTACTAATCACACTATTAAAACTTAAATATTTTTGTATGTCACCTGAACAACTTACAAATATTTCAGTAAAACCTTCCGTTGTGCATGTCTTTTTGACATATCTTTAAAATGTTTCGAATCCTCTAGATTGCCACTGATTAGTGTGATATATTTATCCAGACTTCATTTTCATTGAGTGAGAGAGTGAGTGAGTGAGTGTTAAGTACAATATAAAAAATATTTAGAGTAAAAATAAAAACCAGCCACATCATTCTATAAGTCAAATTCAAAATTCATGTAGTTTATATATATCGAGCACATTAGTCATACATGTTTATTTTCTAACACAAAGACGCCGTATGCAATATAACTTTATTATACATTTAGGTTAGGCAAACAGATATAAGTAATTTGTAAGATTAGGTATATATTACTACGAATATACTTAATTTTCCCTGTGCATTTAAGCTATAACAATATATTTCCCGGGTTTAATGTTCATTCTTCAATAAAATCGTTATATCCTTTTTTGTGATTATATTAAAAGGGCATAAACATTGTGCATTCTTCGAGAGATCGAAGTTTGTTTCTCTGATTGCAAAACAAACGTATATATTCTCTGATTTATATGTTTGCCGATAAACTGTAAAGATTAAATCCTAAATTGCAATTGTACTTGCATTGAACGTTCATACTTTTCTTAATTGATAAACATAAACAAATAAAATAAATCGGCAGTCATCAGATATCCCCTTGTAACTCGTTTTACTGCTCTATTTTGATCTTATTTAAGTGTAATCTGTAATAGATCAACTAAAGTCTGTGTTTGATGAAGGTCTTGCTTACCCAAGCGCTCTTATCTTAAGTTTTTTAGATGTTTTTCATAAACATGAAGCATCAATACTAAAATCAAATCGCGCGCAATAATGTCCCAATGAAGTTGACTGGATAAAATAGAAAGACCGGATAAATCAAAACAACATGGATGAGAAAATCGGCACGATCTTTTTATACCCTAATTTATTGCCGTCATGGCTCTATCTGCTTGAATGTTCTCTTTCAGCGTTAAATAAGCACACGTGTTATTGAATATTACTAATTTGTTTTTATAACAAAAGTTGGGAGATTCTTATTATCTAATCTTATTTAATGCCGCTTTGGCCGCTTGTCAATAAGTTCCCATATCAATGTCTTCTCATAATGTAATAAAGATATTTGTGCATCAGCAGTAAAGTAAGGAAACTTATCTTTGTCACGATATGACACTATCTGTATCTTCAACAGTTTAACATTTGTCCTGACACGCTTAAATGATGAGCATAACAAGGCTTGGGATTGAAACCATTTCTTTATAAAGGAAGCACATATATTACAGAATTTATACCAATAAACCAAATTAATTGTGTGAACGACTTCGTTGAGATTTGCGCAAAAGCACAATTAGTTTTTATTTTTATTATTCGGCTGAGAAGCAGCCGAGTCTTGTATGACTTTGATTACTGCGGAATGATACAATTAATTTTGTGAGTATTAAAATTATTGCAAGGATAATAAAAACATTCAAATGCATATGCTAAACATATTTTTTCAATTTATTGTAAAAGCATTGGTTATTTACAATTTTTGTTCATTCGACGAATAATATTTTCTTATCTCAACAAAAACGTTATTAGTTATCAAAGAAATAAGGATATATCTGATGACAAGCGAGAAAATTCAATTATTCATATCAATATAATAATTAAGAAGTATCTTCAAAAAAAAGATAATCGGCCTTATTTATAAAAAATCAGGTGTGGATATTTAAAAGGCATACAGCGTTAGCAAGCAGCAAAAATATATCAACCAAATTTAACACCATTCAGACAAGTTATTAAAGTATTTTGTATCTAATATTTAATTAGAAAAATAATATCGTGCAAAATTTGTATTAAAACATTTTTGATCTCTATGAATTATAAAAAATCGTGTGCAATTTTATTTTTACATAAAACGGACAAATTTTTATTTTAATATTCATTAGAAAAAAGAAAAGATCGTAATTCAATCATGTTTAATACATTAAAAATGTTTTAATCGCATAAAATTCTGTATTATCAATAATAAGGCGATATTTGTACCGTTCGAGTAGAAGAGAAATTGTTGAATATTTTTCAAATGAAGTAAAACTTAGTGTTTTTTATGCAATTTACATTATGTGAATAAAATATACAACTAGGTTTTTTTTCCCGGAATGAAAATATAAATTCAATGACGTCAAATGCTGCTTTTCCTTTTTACTTAATGCCCATTTTTCAAAATACTATATTTTATGTTGCTAATTGCTGTACAAACAAATCATATTATTATGTATAAAAAGATTAACATATAATTGTTACACAGTGAATTGAAAGGGATGGTGCAAACATTAATTGATACTGGTGTTGTGCCTAACCACATCATACAGATAAGTGGGCCCAAAAATGACAGCAGTATTAACAATTACAACACCTTGAACAAAAGGCAGTAGAAAGGGATTTCAATAACATTCAGCAAGTAACATAAAAACACAAGATGCAGTGAAATCACATTTGAACATCGTTATCACAATGTCAGTCGTCAGTACACAGAGTCTCATATTAGTGATCATGTTTAACAACCCGCATGTTTTGGCCAAACTGCATCAAATGTCATGGAAATTGCACCCAGTCAACCGGATAATTTTCTGAAGCTCCCAAGAATCCGTAAGATTTCTTAGATTTTGTTTGCTTGCAAAAAGGTCAGTCCACATTTGTTTGTACTAACAAGCGATAAAGTAATGTAACTTTCTTGCTCCGGTTTGCTTTATCATTTGTTATTGGCGTACGTCATCTAAAAAACGGTATATTGTTTTTGTTTGGTATATATTTCTGTAGAAAAACTGTTCAAGTGTTAGACACTTTTAAAATCGTGTAAGTAAGTAAAAATGTCTTTTCTAAGTCTCGCACCCCACGTTTACGAAATACCTTACATTTTCATGTATAGTGTTATATAATGCTGATTTCTGATTAAGCCGATATAAGGGATGAGAACGATACTTCAATCAATTATCTAAAAAGTCAATTATATTATAATAAACACTGTTTATTGTTTTAAGAGAATGAAACAGCAAACAAACAATGCTATATTTTTAAAGATCTGTTTGGATATTAGGGGCATTAGACAAAGGAGATAATGTTGGAGAACTTTTGATTTTGTAGATAAACAAACCATTTTTCAGACTATTAAGTCGCTAGGGTAAAAATAATTACATAGGGAAAGATAAGAGTAATTGATTTCCTGCGAGTTTTGTGAAACATCGAATAAAGACAGATTATAGTATTGTTTTCTGTGATAGTGTGTAGCAACTGAATATAGTGGTGTATTTAATTAAGTAACGAATAATCAAGATAAACAACATTAGTTTTTGTTTGTTTGTCTTTTTTATATCAATGTCAACAAAATGTTGTTCATATCTCGACAGAGTGTGCATTCTTTTACCAAGGTCAAAATCAAAGTCAAACTTAAAGTGTCATTCAGCAGATATCTCCCTCTGGCAATACAAACATGAATATACATATGGCAAACGCACAATAATAAATGTTACAAAAGCAAACGTTGCAATGAATGAATATTAAACAAAACAAAGCATATACATGTATTGTGTTTGAATAACTTTGGGGATGTCGACATCTTATTATAAGTTTAATTTCTTATAAATTCTAAAAATAAAAACATCTTAAATACAATTTTATAAAAAACATGTGTGCCAATGTATAAATATCATACCCTACTGGGGGTATTGTACCAGAATGTTCACCAAAACACTTTTCAGATGAAGGATATCTAAGTTAAACGATACATTCTTAAAATGGATGCCATAAAAGTTGATGAGGAAATATTCATTACATTACTAATAACTTGTATTAATTGGTTTGTGTTAAAATTTCCTTACGAAAAACAGCTTTTATTTGTTTTATGACCGGCAGATTTTAACATTCTTTCAAAGATTGAAAGAAAGGTGACTTTTCTTGAATTCAATACGATAACGCAAAAAGAATCGGATTTGTAAATATTACTGCTGAATTAATTTAATTATAGTTAGATCTATATTTGAAAGTTTTTGTGAGTAAAAAACATGACGTAATGGCGTACCTTGCTTAACGAAGCTGCCTCCCATGTTTGCCTTGTTAAAAAAATATGACGCTTGTAAATTTGTCATCATATAAAGTATTTTAGACATTTTGCCAACAAATATTATCAGTAGTTCAAAAGTAAGTGTTTAATAATTTTACCGACAAAAAATTATCAAGATATTGAAAGTATTTTAGTCATTTTGTCACCAAAAAAAAAAAATAAAAAAGAACGTTCAGAGATTCAACGAATGTGTTTAAATTTTAAACTGTTTATGACAAACAATAGTTTGTAAGAGAAATAATTTCAGGCAGCAGACGCTTGTAATATTGCGATTCTGTATCAAACGACGTTTTGATATTATTATCAATTGTTTTTCCAGTGAGATGATTCTAGTGCAGTATAATAACAGTGCAAAAAGAGTCGGTGTTCTCACTTTCACCACTCGTTACGTGCACGTCGTTGAGAAATCACAGGACATCGACATAGATTTGCGGCGCAGCGGGTAGAACAAATCTAAACAACCTCTGCTCTACTTCGTCCAGCACTGTAGGCCAGTTGCCGATGTCCTGACTAAATCCGTAGGGAGTGGCCAAACAAAAAAGGCAAGGACGACAAGAAAACTGTGCTAAGGTGTGTAAAAAGAGTCGGTGTTCTCACTTCCACCACTCGTTACGTGCACGTCGTTTAGAAATCACAGGACATCGACATAGATTTGCGGCGCAGCGAGTAGAACAATTCTAAACAACCTCTTCTCTACTTCGAGCAGCACTGTAGACCAGTTGCCGATGTCCTGACTAAAGCCGTAGGGAGTGGCCAAACAAAGAAAGTAGGCAGGGACGAAAAGGAAATTGTGCTAAGGTGTGTAAGCAGCTAGCACAGAGAGTGTCGGCTTTAAAAGCAGTTCCATTAACGGCTACCACTTTTCATATTGTCTACTGTACATTTTAGGTAGGTTCTTATTGGCCGCCATACACTGACCTACTTTTGGCTAAAATTCTATCTGTGGCTAATACCACATGACAATTGCATGGAGTAAATTAACGCAACTTTGTGCTTCAAAATCAACCCTTTAAGACATGACTGGTGATATGTCCGGAGTCCTTCCTCGACAGCAAAAGCTGTTTTTGTGTCTTAAAGGGCGGGTGGACCCTCATGAATTATATAATACAAACATACAAAAATTAAGTAGTCAGTATATATCTACTGCATATATATACTGGTCTCATTTGGCCTCCCGTGCATCACTATTTGATAATGTATTAATCATAACATACTGATAGTATTTAATAACCTATCAATTATTTCTCTACTTTATAGGAACATTTATAAATATCAAGTTTTTAAAATACACACCAATAACAGACCTTTTTACCCCCTTTTTACCATCTATAAACAGCTGCTCATGATGCCATTCATTTAAATACCAGACAACCGTCTCCGTTTTAATCAGTTCCAATTATATTCAAAGAAATAGATTAATGCAGTGTTTATTTTCGATATGTAACAAGAAAACAATATGGAATTGGAAATTAAAATAGACAAAGATACAGATGAGTTTTATAAAATAATTTATTTCATTTGATTTAGGCAGCCATGGACATACAGCAGTACAAGATTGTGAAGCATGAACCCAAAATACTGAGCAGAACATTAAATTGCTGCAGAAGTTATTGAACTTTGTGGGTTAGAATAGGCCCTGCTGAGGAGTTATCTACACATGTGAGTAACTTTATCTTATAACATTAGGAAAAAACATGGACAGGAATACAACCCAAACAGATTTCTCTAAACAAATATCAACTGTTTAATTTTCGTCAAGTCACTCTTGAAATATTTATTTTCATACAACTCGGTGAAAATAATTCCCGTATGTATAGAAATAAAACTTCAAAAACCTCTTATCTTTATGGTCCTCCGTGATCATTTATTCCAATGATTATGGTGCTGCAGATTTATTTCCGAGAAAGCCTGTGCTATGGAGGTATTATAGATGCTGCACCTTTCATATTATATTATGAAAAGAAAGTCACACAGAGCCTGCATTTTGTCCTTTTTTTTACAATTTGTCATTGCTCTAAAGTAATATACATTCACAAAATTGTCATGAGACATTATTTCTTTAGCAATATATCATAATCAAACATCACAATTCTCACTGTAAAGGAAACGAATAATGTTATAAAGTACATGACAATGTACGAGTAGCAACCACAGTTATCATCTAAACAGTATCAGTTCTGCGTACGCATTTACTTCTATTCATTTAATTACGCCACAGTGTATATTTATGCAAACAAAGCAATTCATAGGTTAAAAATGACCTGTTATATTATTTGGAACTTATTGTCTTTTGAAAGTTTGTTGGAATCATAAGCAACATATTCTTTAAATTGATTTGCCATACATAATTATTCATAAAATGTGACGTATTTTGTCAAATTGTTTAAAGAGCTACAGACATTATACTAGCAGATGACTATTGCCGCGTGTTCAGAATCGGTTGTCGCACCTTTGTAGATTTAGTACGATCAACTCTTCGGCTATCAATAAAGCTTGAAATTATTCGCTACAATTACTTATACCGTAATTATCAACGTCAACGGGAGTTAAATTTTAAAAAGTTGAAATATTTGTGCTTCTTACAACAATTAAGTCCCCAATATAAAAAAGAATAAAAGTGAACCAAAAAGATACAGTAAAGAAAATATTTATCTGATTCTTTATTGTGTAATACATAATGGTTTATAAATGATTGAAAAAAGTATAAATGAATGAGGACAAAGTATTGGCACATGAAGAATTACAAGTAGTAATTAAATTGTCATAAGGGTAAACATGAAACAAAGAAATGTATATTGAGATTGTGTTAGCAGGTAACAGAAAATAAGAATACATTTTAAAACCATATTAATCAGAAACAATTACCAACAGTCTGAAAAATGAATGAGTGTCACAACATAATACCGATGACGTCATTTTATGATCATTCTAATACGATTACATGTAAATGCACGCAGACGCAAAACAAAACATATATCATAATATATAGAATTCGCTTACGTTTCTTATTTAGTATGAGGAGAAATGTATATGATTTACACAAAACATTTATTTTTTTCTAAATTGCCATATTAATAACAATGTGAAACAAGACAGTCTGAAGGACAGCTCAAACCCCTTCCGCAGCGGACATGAATGTGTACTTTTTGACCTTAACCAATTATGACCTTGATAGTAGCAACCTGGATTTTGGTGATAATAATTGTGATGATTTCTACCAAGTCATCTTAAAAACAGTGCAGCGTGTTTGGAATTGACACGAAATGTAGACTTTTTAATACTTGACCTTTTAGAATGACGTTGACCTTGGGGGTAGCAACCCAATTATTGCGCTCTACACATCGTCTCATAATGGTGATCATTTCAATATAATTCAATGGTTTTATTGTACAAAAGGCCTCCGGCCCATACGCAGTGTATACAATATACAATACAAATTAGCATTGCTGGAGATATAGTGATGGTCAAATTTCTAATGCAATTATAACGTACAATCTGAATATAAATTATTCAAAGCATTTAAGGAAATTGTCTCTTTCTTTCATTGCATAATTAATATACATAGCAACATTACATATCAATGACTCGTCTTTAGTGACTATCAAAGATTAGAACTTTCCAACATGCGGATATTGATAATAATACAATGGTATATAGTGAGAACGTACAGTTGCATATACAGAACACACGATAAGAAAGTGATATTCGTCCTCTAACATTGAATCACAATACATACAATCACGATGTCAATATTAAAATGTCTACCATTTTCAACCATTAAGTGATCACTTGTGCCAAGTTATTTCAAAAGATTTTTTACCAGTTTAATATTTATGGTGCGGACATGAGATTTAGACTTTTTAACACTTGAACTGTAAGTGTGATTTTGACCTTGGGTTTAGCAACATTAATATTGCGTTCTGCACATCGTCTTAAAATGGTGATCATTTCAATCGTTATTGAGCGGACACAATAGTGTTACGGACAGACATACTGACAGAAGGACGGACGAACTGACAGACGGAGGCTATTCCTATAATCCCCTTACCGCTACGTGGAAGGGGATTATTAAAGACATGTTGTGTAACTGGAAATGGAAGAATTGATAATTTAAAATTTCAAACTTTATAAAGTTTGATAAAAATGAATCGTTTACATCTTGTAAAGAGTAAAATAAATGATATTTTATATAATCACACAAAACCTTTACCAGACACTTTGATGCCGATGCTTTGGCTATGAACAGAGCTTTCTATAAGAATAATAGAAGGTAATTTGGTAATGGGCCACTTTATACAGCACCATAATTTTTGGCTCTTAATAACAATTGAGGAAAACATAAATACTCGCACAATTCAAATAATATATATTACAAAATGTACAAAGCAAAAGCAAGGATATTAACGCTTTAAACGGACACATTTGAAAATTTCTGTTATATAGATAAAAAAGCAACATCAAAGCAGATACACATGTCATAACACTAAACCTTTTTCATAGGGGTGTACATGGAATCATGTGTCTACACAGTCTTGCAGAAAATAGATTAGCTTCTAAGTGACCACTGTATTTCTGTGAGGCGTTGACACTGATTTTGAAACAAAGCTAGTTAATTTGTCACGTGATTCAACAGAAAATGTAGCTGCTCGTCTTCCATTTCCATAAAATCCTAGCGGCGTTGCAAACTTTACATCCGGCGACGGGTATCGAGAATTTATCATCTAAAGTAGGAAAAAATGTTTAAAATAAACAAACGGTATTTAGTGAAGATTAACAAACGACATTTAGTGTGGAAAAATGCAAAATAATCGGAAACATAACAAGACATAGAAAATACTAAAAATAGGCGAAACTAAAATGTAAAAAAAAAATCAGAGCCACATAAATGAGAAATAAAATACAGGCTAACTGGCAATTTTATTTGAACAAACAAAAATGATGCAAAACATTGACAACAATGAATCTAATAACATACCTTATCCTTCCAACCATCACTGTCGTTTTGAGTAGTAAAATCGCCACTATCAATAAATGATTTCCTCGGTTCTGGATAAACGAAAAGTAGAATAATAGTGTTTCTTAAATGCACTAGATTTATCTACAACAACAAAAACAACCAAACAGATACGGTGTTCACACGATAAACAACGGAACAAATGCTATGTTTACACGACCATTTTTTGAGATGATGTTAGCTTAAGACAACAAGTAAGTAATGCAATTATATGAACTGTTATTTTCTATCTCATTGGAACGTTAATCATCTTGAAGGGAATAATTAACCATTTCTGGTTTACTAAAGTTAGCCCGTGTTGGATTTTCAAGATATTCAAAACATTAAAATGAGACGTCACACATTTACCTATAAGGTCTTTCGACTTGCTTTCATCTCTCGAATAACTCCTCTGAAAAATAAACAGAGTTGATGGTAAAAATCAACCATCTCATTTAAGCAATAAGCTGTTAAATTATGTATACAAATATGGACTTTTCAGTTGTCTCATATCATATCATATTCATACGAACATATCTGTCTTATTATAGTTTTTATATGGCATATCAAATCTGGCATTGAATACGACGGACGTCGACATTTCTTCAGCTTGTAAACTTTTTCAAATATTTGGCCCTCATCTTTAAAAAGGCGCATTGTAACGATTAATTCGAAATGTCCTTAGAAAAAATAAAGACGCAACTAAAACAGACTAATTGACTTTTATTTGCGAGAAACAAACAAACGGTGAAAATTCTCTAAAAATCTATTATTAGGAAAGAAAAGTAAATATACTCTGATATTAACATGTTCTGTTTCACAAAAAGTATCTTATTCGCTAATCAGTGAAATACATTTTAATTTTTCTTTTATAACATAAAATAAAATTTACCTGTTATATGATACAGAAAATTATTTTTAGCCAATCAGATAAAAGCATTTCAAAGCTTTTATAGATCATATAATAAAACATATGCATAATATTATAATATTCTTTCTGCTAATCTTAAAATATCCCAAAACTTTAAAATGACATTACTTTGTTTTTTACAACAAAAAAATCCATAAATAACTCCAAAATGTCTTGAAGAAAAAACAATTAAGTGTAAAATTAAGTTCTGTATCTATACGACATTGTTATAAATATTATACATTGTTGTAAATATTTTACGCTTACCAACATGCTTTTCAAAATTTCTTTAACCGATGATCTCCGTCTATTTCTAAGCTGAATAGCTTTCTTTACCTGAAAAGAATATTTGGATAACATTGACCGTTGAACATTGTAGTCTTCTCCCGAGGTTTATTAAATGAAATGCTGATAAGCCAAAATCTTATCCTTGTTCAGTAATTCTATTAAGCATTATATTTTATAGTGATCTTAAATTTGTTTAATTTATGGTTAACGAATGTAATTACCTACCTGTTCATTTAGGATGCAATGAAATAAAAATATAAAAAATCCCTGAAAAAGAAAGAAATAACGATTTAGAATATATTTAATAATTTAATATAAGATAGCCTTTTTTTTCTCAAATATAATCTTTTAAACAGCTAACCAGACACTTTCAAAATTCCACTGTAAAACATATGAAATATAGTTAGTTATTTCTTTTTTCCTTATTACATAACATTATTGTTTTTTAGAAATACTCTTTAAAGCAAATCTTAGAAATCAATAAGTGTAAATTTTAAATACATTTAAAATCATGTATTTGGACACGAATTGATTATGCCTATTATAGAAAATAAAACTGGAGAAAAGCGTAACTGCAAATTAATGTTCAGAGAGTAAATTTACAACTTCATGTTTGTACTTTACAAATGTATCTGCTAGTCACGATTAGATTTGAACGTATAATATCATTTCACATATATTTTTATGAAGTTTATATTTTTTGCTAAATGGCCAAGTAGCAATAAAATAAGGAAAATACGCATTTCTCTATCACCACATATTAACCTACCTGAAGTCCATTTAGTATTGCAAAAATATACTGAATGAAGTAAAAGCTATCATGCACGTAGAATATTCCTAGAATCCAGGACACCCCCATAACAGGAAGTAGCACACACAATGACCGGAAGCTTGTTCTGCATAAATAAAACATAAGTTCTTTATCAGACAAGATGGTATCGGTATAATTATCTGTTCATTGTAAAGACTAATATGAATTTAGCTTCTTACTTATAAGAAAATTAGTTTACTCATTTGAAACACATGAACTAAACAACCTCTTTTATGTAAACTTGTTTGTTTACCTGTAATTATACTAAAATATATTGATTTAGGTGTGATAATCTGAACACAACATGTGACCCCTTTCAACATGAAAATGCATACAGTTTTTACGAGAAGGACACAAATGAAAGTTATTAATTGTTCATATAATTAAACTGATACTCAACATTTTTGATCTTTATGTTTTGGTGAAATATACATTTCCATTCACAATATAATTTGTTGCAGTTGTGAGTAATATTTACTTTATTTTTTCCGAAACTGTTTTCGTCTCCATTGCTTTTGTTTTGAACATTGTGCGAATCACAATAATTAAGCAAATTCCATTGAACTGAAATAAAAATGTAAGCCGCTTTGATTTATTTGAACTAAAATGCACTGAAAAATGACTTGCCTCACTTCTAGCTAATTGAAAACATTTGGCAAAACGGATGCTGCATTTTCACATAAAATCACTTATCTAGGATATGTGTCCATAGGACACTTATGTCCCTACTTCATTGGCTATCTAAGTGAATTATTTGAATACTCCTTTACATATTTTATAAAAGTCAAATGGTTTCGCAATCCTATGACCGATGACATGCTTATTCTTGATTAAAAACGTATTTCATGTGTAACAGTTAACTTGACCTAATGATCTCAAAGTCAAAAAGTGTCCCCTTCATGTCTTTGGCAATGAAAATAAACTTATAGTAATTGATAAGAGGACTGTGCACATTACTAGGTTCATAAAACTTAGCATTATTCCTTCTCAAGTTATCAAAAGAACGGGTATTTTACAAATCTTGTCATAGTGAACTTAGCCTTTGACCCTATGACATTTAAATAAAAAGGGATTATTTACTATTCCTGATCATCTTCCACATTTATCTCTAGTCATTGCTTATATGCAACCCTGACCATAACTATTAAGATGTGTAATATTAGTCATTATTAATCTCAAATTAAATACATGTAGTGTCTATTTTAAAGTCATAACCAACATACAAACAAAAGCTTTTGAATGTGATGTTAACAACAACTGTTAACTTGGCCTTTGTCATAGTCAAAAATCAAAAGTGGTAATTTCCTTGTAATGCTAACCACCATACCGATTCAAAATACTGTTGAAAAAAGCGTTTTCTTTTTATAATTCAGACAAGCTATCAGTAGTCAAGGCCACAGTGTCTGAACTTTGACCTATTGAGCGAAAAAATAAATAGGGGTAATCTTCTTGTCTTAACCAATCTCCACACTTAATAGACTCCTTCTCAAATTCAAGCTATCAACGTTTCTAACCTGTAACGCCAAGATTGACCAGTTAAAGGCATGTTATAATGTTATTTAAAAACGCATACACATTGGACTCTTTATCATACTTACAATAATTATACATAATGCAGGCCCAACAAAGGACCAAATCAAGCCATTTTCAACTGACAACCAGCAACTAAAATAAATAAATAATGCGTTGCAAAGATATTAAAATCAACCAAAATCTAATAATTATTATCTGATAACAATACTATGTTTATTCACATCAAACTTTTATAAATTGTATGAGATATAAACAAAATTGATTTATCAAGTATTTATCAAGAACGTACAAGTCTTGTTTTTAATTGTTTTAAATAAAAGTAGTGTCTTACAAATTGTCCTTGCCATAGCCTTCAGCTTGTGTAGCACCGAGAGAAATTCCCACAATAATAGCAGGTATCACTGTAAACACAAGTAATAATATGTGCAAAACAAACACTTATATTACCTGTCAAAAGTATTTAAACAAATTTTAAATGATTACTGTTGGTAATAACAAAGATGATATAAAGTGAATTAATAATGATAGGGCAAAGAAAACATAAACATTTGCGATGAAAGTGCAGCAATGACATTTTGTTGCTGATTATACAATGGTATTGGTAAGTGTTAAAAAAGAAATGTTATAGTATAATGTATAATGACCCCTGACGAGATATTTTTCGATGAAGAATGTTTCAATGGTTTCTTTATTCAGACGTGAGACCATCTACATTGACTCTTAAAGCTACCATAAATTCCGGTTTAATTACAGACATTTACGGACATTTATTTTAAGAAATATCTTGAACTTTTCGATATCAATATGGTAGAACACTCAAAAGAATTGAAAAACAAAAGAAAATGGCTCTCTACCATCATCAGATTCATCGATGAGAAATAAAGTAAAATATTACAAAGTTCTTGATTATATTTGTTTTATCTCAAGTTGAACGTCCGTATTGAAAATTATTACACAATATTTTAAGTTATCAACAAACATTAAATTAAAATGAGTATTTAAATTCGGATTTACCCCAAGCAAATATAAGCATGATTCGTATTCTTGACTTTGTTTTGAACACATATAGTACAGTGATAGCTATTTCAATGCCTTCCACCAGCATAATGCAGAACACAACCAAATATATATACTGTAACACAGCAGCAATAACAGCACATGCGACCTGCAGGCAAATACCTCATTTAAACATATATGTATATAACACTGACATCAAAATGTTTGAATACAGTTACACGCCTCCAGATAATTTTACAAATTTATAAAAAAATCAAAGCACATTTTAATGACAATACCATAATTTAAGATACACCTTGCATTCATATCCTTATTAGCATACATTTTATCCCCTTACTACAAGTGTATGGGTTATGTTTGCAATTGAACCTGCTTAAAGTCATTTTGTGGATGTTTTGTTAATTCACTTCATTTGCACACTCACTTAACAACATGTTTACAAGTAAGCATATTTTTCATTTCATTTATATTAACAAAAACAACTAAAATAAATATGGAGACGTTTTGCTTTACAGATATTTATATTAAGAAATAAATATGCAAATTTCTACAGCTAATTTACAGATTAATCGTACGTATGCAAGAACATATAATATAAATTAATACATTGATAAATTTTAGGAAAGTTGTGATCGTACAAGTAAAATACAATATCTTCTCAGTTGAAGCTAAGTTTTAAGCTTTAAAGCATGACTAATTTTCATGCCTTAAAAAGATTAATTCAAATATTTCCCTAAAGCAGTGCTAAAAATATATACACCTAATATTGGTGACTCTGTGCAATGAACAGTTTTCCTTTAAGATCTTTGCTTTCATTAATGTGCCTTTAATACATGTAATAAACAAATTAATATTGAGAATCTGATTATCTTATTATATATATGGATAAAAGTTTATTCAAATAGATATCGTATTTAAAAGTCACGATTCGTAACTTCTTACACTACTTTCTGTCCTGTCGACTCCCGCCAAAAATAGAATGTAGGAAAGTAAAAGGGCTACACACAAATTTATCAAGGCAGTGGTGCGATCATTCCGCAGATACCTTTGGTTCAAAAGAAAGTGAACATATTTTATTTAAAAACATGGATGTATGTTGTATCTTAATAATTTTATCATGTTCAAACAAAACAATTATAACACATGATTATAATATTATAGAATACTTACGAATCTTCAGCGGACTATGTTAAACAAACCCATTTTACTGTACATTTTGATTTCATTAATACCTTGTTATATATTGATAATTGAATATTCACGATACATAAAAACCATGATGTTCTATATTGAGGTGTATACATAACTTTCATAAACAAACTGAATAAATAAAAACTTTAACACAATAGTAATACGTGCATGAATCCACAGATAAAAAATCAAAACAACTTAGAAATAACATAAAACAAAATTAATTTCTTAGTCTTGGATTTTGATCTTAGTATTGGATTTTGATACATTAGACCCCTAGTAAAAATAAAGTCTTACTTCCAAAAGAAAATGTAAACGATAAGGGTAACTGTTAAACAAGCTATTGAGAACCCGATACCGGCTATAGAAATTATTCGGAGTGCTTTGGATGCTGCATCTCCCTAGAAAGTAAAAATTATGTTTTTCCCTACTTTGCTTTTTTTTCCGTTTTTCGTTTTTACAGTTTTTTGAAAAATAAAAGGAAAATTTTCCAATACAAAGTTTTTTGTGTACTAAAAAAAGGGAGAAATTTTTTAAAACTAAAAAAATTGTGAACTTTCTAAAAAATGTCTATGTGAAATTAAAATGTTTTTCCCCCATAAAATTTTTAATTAAACAGGTAAACCCTTTGTTTGATTCAGGCAAAAAAGCAAAAGTGGAAAAAACAATTTTAAAACTCAAATCAAACAAAATACCCCCAAAGAAAGGGTATCAAAACGAAAAGTTGGTCGATGGTACATAGAAAAATTGGTGTTAGTATTTGTATTTTTTTACAATAAAAACCATCTGGCCCAAAAAGCCTTTTTTTTCCTGTTCCCCACTTAAAAAAAAAACATTATATATAAAAAAAGAAGACTTCAGCAAAAATCAGTCATAACAAAAAAACATAAAACATCCGAAAAGTTTGTACCTAGAATTTTAAAATTTAAAATACTAACTTACAGAACTTACCGCCTTAGCATCTGCTTGAAATATTTAAATTGGTTATCTCCAAAACAATTAATGATATCGACACAAAAGTCATTCATAATACTTAATATAATTGGTTAAAAAATGTCATGGGTTATATCGTATACATTCATATCGAAGCTTACTTACTTTGGAAATGCCCAATACGAACACAATGGATTAGAGAAATTAGTCTGAAATATGAGACAGGAACATCTTTTTTTAAATTTGAATTGAACGAGCGTTTGATATACATATATATAATTCAAGAGTCAAAGAGAGAATTAACATCAGTTTTGACAGCCTAGAAGTAAAGGTTAACAACATCTTGCAGGATGATAACAAATGGCTAGAATATTAAATATGAATTGAGTCTATTAATTAATGTATGGTATTGGGAAAACTCTACTAGGTGTTTAATGATAGACAAAGTCTTAATAAACACTAATTATATAAATGCTAAAGTATTGACAAGATGACCGCATTTGATATCAAGAAAATATTTCAGTATAAACTACTTGTAAATTATGTATATTAAAGATACAGAAAAGAGTAAACACATAAAGCACAATGTATTTTAATGAAAGAAAAAAAAAAACGTTTACATTGACATAAACTGTTATTATAATAATGTGTTTCAATCTTCAATTTATGAGAATAAATTATCAAGCAAATTACATCAACTGAAAGTATATCCCTTTAGACGATGTTATTCTTACAAACCAAACAAAATTGCCGTTGCAAGGATAACCTCTTTAACATCTCTCGTTTAAAAAAATTTGCGTCAGACCTTAAAATGACGTCATTGACGAGTTGTAAATTTATATGCTATAATAAGAAAAAATGAGAAATTAATGTGAGTTTTCTTTAATAATTTCTTTTTGAAATATGATAGATATTTCGCAAGTCGGTGTAGGATCCTTATGACATTCATTATTGAATTAAGATGCACCTTGTATAAAATCATTATCGGTGTCGATAAAAAATTTTACAACAAGAAATATTGCTGATAATCTAGTGATTTACAGCTTTTCTAATTTGATAGACTTTAAAGTTCCTACCATGTCATGAGTAAAATTTAATTGGAGTGGTGGATCCAATTTATTCGACTTTATTGGTGGTGAAATTGTCAACGAAAGAATGGGTGCATTTATAACATCATCAGTATCATCCGCCCTGTAACAGAACAAATGTTTGGATTCAAAATACTGTTTGAGATATACAACTTAAATATATAACATAGGTTCATACTGGTAAGTATTTGTTAAATATAAACCAGTAGCATATGGCACTGGAAATGGAAAGATAATGATTACAATACGATATGAAAATGAAAAAATCCTATTTTTAAAATAAACAAAACGCAAGAGTCATATGTATTTCATGATATAACAGATTCAAGTGCAACTGAATTAACAACGTATGAATTGCATGCTTTTAGACGTATTACATAACGTGCCTACATTTCATTCAACTAATGTGTATTTGAATAAACAAAGAAATGTTTTACCATAATATTATGTTATTCAAAAACGGGTTATCAAATCATGGTCATTCCGAATTATGTAAATCAGTCTTTCTAAATGTTCCGATATTACACTATTTTATGTTAAAAAAGGAAGCCATTACTTGTTATTTGTATTGTTTCGTTTGTTTGGCAAGATTTTGGACAAATCTCTATACATGACGGCTGTTGTAGCGTATTGCACTGATGGACCTGAAGTAGAGTAGAATGTGCTGTTAAATATTTTTCAGGTTTTAAATACTAAATTTTAAAAGAGAAAAGATATATTCAAAAGAATGCATTGTTAATGTCTATAGAAGAGATATATCTTTCTTTTGGAAAGGAAATTGTTATTAAAAGAACGTCAATAAAACACTACTTAAATATTTTACTTTATTTCACACCTTATGAGATATAATCGACGGACTTTCTACGTTTAAACTATGTAATGTTCCAAATGTAATCACTATTGGATCACATATTATCAGTTTAGTCCAAAAATATCCACATCAAATGCATGTCTGATATAGCCTTGTTTTCGTTTAAGTGTTCAGAAAATACATTAATTTTGAAATGCATAACATACCAATATAGGCTCGTTTTAATTTTCATTTCAAAATACTTTCTTGCAATTTATCTCATCCCCCTCAATTTTTTTTGGTAAAAAAAAACTGTACTTAAGTAACATGTTTCGTAAAATGTCAAGAAATAATTATGTGAATTAAAGCGGTCTTTTAAGTTGTTTATAACAATTTTTTATTTTTTGGATCGCACTGCTGAAAAAACCTGTAAATCGGACTTTTTTTACTCGTAAAAATCTGTATTTGTATCCATTTTTAAAATCCCCTTTTTAAATTTATTTACAAAAAAAACTTTTAAAAATTTGGACAAAAACCAATTTAAAAATTTAATGTTGCTTTAAAAAAGTAGCCCTAAAAAAATTTTTTCAAACGGCAGTTTTAAAGGTAAATGTTTCCCTTTTTAAAACCGGGTTTACTATCTTTGTCTGCCCTTTTTTGTCTGGACCGGAAAATTAAAACATCTTCATCAAAAACTTTTTTAACCCAACGCGTAAAGGTAAAATTGAAAAAATGGTCTATTGAAAATGAATTAAATTAAAAAAGGGTAAGAAATTTGTGCCTGTTTGGTTCGGGGCCAAAAAGGGAAACTTTTTAAATTTCCCGGTTTTTGATGATAACCTGAAAATGTCTTTAGTAAAATAAAATTTTAAATGTATCCAAAAGCCAACAATCCGTTGTATTTATAAAAAAGTGAAGGTCGATTATCAACATAATTTTATCTGATTTGATAAGTAAAATATAATAATAAATCAGCTGGCTTTATATTTTGCATGTTTTCTAAACATATTTTGAAAATGAAAAATATCTGTGACGTTTATTATTAATTATAAAAAACTCGAGATAGTCAATTACAAGACTGGCTTACTAAGCGTTTTCTTTTTGATAATTTTTATACTTACGGGGAGTGTTCAAATTTGAACGCATCTCAGCACGTAAAATATAATTCTCTATAGGTTTCACTGTTTTTATTTTCATTTTGTTCCCTCAAAGTATTTACCTCAGGTACAATGTATACAATGTTTTAATGTCCGGGTCCAATGTTTGAAATATGATTAACAAAATCAACAAGAAAAGGCGGCGTTCAATGAACGCAGCCCCCTCCCCCCACACACACACGACCCAGCGACAAGAACCAGTGGCAAGAAGCCCAGGCGGACCCCAAACAAAAACAGGATAGGGCACAAGGCGTAGCACGGACAGGCTTATCAATTTCAAGACATATGATACACTATGAAGACACTGGAATATTGCGCTGAACAAATCTTTGGCCTAAAAGGTATTATTAGCAAGTCACAGGGGACAAGGTGAGATAAATACAGAGGACGGGGAAGCACAACGATCTTTTCTGCTTCAGAAAATTTGAACTATAAGCGCTTTGTGCGATGACGCGTCGTCATGCAGCAATCTTACATTGGCAACATTTTTTGCGAGTCTTCCGTTCTTGGAAGTATTTGATTAATTTTTGAAGACATTTTGTCATGTAAAATGTCTCATTAACAGATTTGCCTTGAGGAAAAAACATCAACCTGAGTGGCGTGGGCCTTGAGTTGCAAACATAATGGCATACAATTTCTTCTTTACACTGACTTTGCAGCCGAGATCGTGTTCTTTTGGTGCTTTCGTATTGGCTTATTAAAATGAACCAATGTTCCTCAACATGGACGACATATACAAAATACCGTGCATTGTAATTTGGATATCGTTTAAACAACAATCAATCGACAGAAATACCTTAACACCCTATGCCAAGGAAACTACGATTCTTCATATAAGAAACTATTCCAATGGCATACTCTGATATACCAACTATTTGTATTATTACTGTATACGAGTTGAGTTTGGAATGCGAGCTATAAACACAGCTTAAGTGAAATGTTTTGGTAAATGCGGTATCAATGTAAAGCTAACAGGTATATGTACCCTATAATCTTCATTTCCTCGTGTGTGTGTGTGTGTGTGTGTGCGTGTGTGTGCGTGTGTGTGCGTGCGTGTGCGTGTGCGCATGTGTGCGTTGGTGAGTGTGTGTGTGTATGTGTGTTTGCGTGCGCGTGTATGTGTGTGTTTTTGTTTTTTCTGTTGTCTTTTTAATGTTAAACAACATAATGTTCTAGATGAATTCATATTTGAATATCCTTTTGTATATTCAAGGAACATACATTTTTTTTATTTTCAAAAATATCTAGCTCTACCAAATTGGCTCTCATATTTAAAACATACCAATATTTTTCTTCACGATTAGGGTGCCATTATTTTCGGGATCATCCTCAATTGAATAATTACTCAGGACCATAGCCAAGGAATCAACTGCCTTTAGCACCCTTGCTGATTCATCATTGTTCTCCTAGAAAATTGAAATATTTTGCTGTTTCATAACGTTTTGGTTACATATTTGAATAAACCAAAGTTGCCTCAAATTGAAAAAAGAAATCAAGTTACAAGACAATTCTCAGCGGAAATAACAAACATTATGAAAATTACGGACAGGCTAATTGATAACCAGAGATTGTGAGAAATGAAATGATGTGCAATACCTTTTTGCTTGATCAGCATTCAGTCTACTATGCTTAATGTTAATGTATTATTTTAAAAACAAAAAATAAAAATAACAGTTCTGTTTGATTTGTTTGTGATTGTTTTTTTTTGTTGTTGTTGTTTTTGTTGTTGTTGTTTCAGTAATGAAATCAATGTTATATAGTCACTCATTTGAACTGGATACTTCAATATTATATACAAAGGACGAAGACTCGTTCAATACACACCGACTGAGAAAGAGACTGCCAACTCTCCTGATTGGACTCATCGACAAGATTACTCGCAATTTCTAGGAATTCCTATCGTAGAAAACAAAAATGAATTGAACATCGCAAGGAGAATTATCCAGTTACTGTCTATGAAACAATAATGTTTTAGTGAGTTGCAATAGAGCTAAACCAATCTTATTTTACTATCTTATTTTACTATATTATGATATAATAATTGCTTCATTTAATGTCATGTAAGTTGGAGTTTTTTAGTTCTGAAAGTTTAACAATTTGAATTACATACAAGATAAAATAGTTTTTATCCGCCAAGATTTAAAAGAAAATTTAATAAAAAGGAAAAAATCTTTCCAAGTGTGATGTCTTTCTTTTAAAAAAAATTTTTTTTTAAAAGTTTGTGTCTAAAAGAGATCTTGATGTATAAAAATTTTAAATAAGTTTTTTTTTATCCATAATTTTTTTTATGATTTTCCCGGGAAAAAAGCCCACTCCGAACTGTCTCAACGAGAAAATGATCTTTTCGCGATCAGTTAAATGCTGTTTTATCATTGTTTATTTCGGTTTCACTTTTAAAATGTCCTCAAGACGTATCAATTTTTTCCCCCGTTTTCATTTTTTTCAGCGTTATACTAAGTGTACACAATTAGTCAAAAATTTCCTAAAATTTTTTTTGTATGGGTTTTTGTCATTTGTTCGCAATTTATGAATGTAAGGGGCTAAGGCACACTTTTTTTGATTAAGACAAAAAAGGGGGCTGTTGTTGACCTCCCCAACCTTTAAAAAAAGAAACTGTGCAAAAATTGTGTTTTAAAAATTTTTAAATTTTTTAAAATTTAAAAAATTTTTTAGAAAGGGGTTAATCAATAATAAAAAGCATTTTTATGAAAAAATAAAATTTGGTAGTTTTTTAAACTTTAAGAAAAAAATCATCAAAATAAAAATGGAGAGAAAAATAAACACACAAAATTATCAACGTTTTTGTCATTTTACTATAACAATTCAATTCAAAAATAAAATAAGAATACTTCAAGAATAAAATTGTATTGGCACACTAACCGTTTCGATAATTTTTACTATCGATTTACGAACGCAATCATATTGTGGCAAGTTCCACACTCCGCCAGCACCACATGTTCTAGATCTTGAACCTTACGTTTTGTTGTAGAAATATATATATTCATTGGATTTTTAGGCAGTTATATAAATATATTTTCAAATTGTTACTTACAGTGACTTGGAATAGTTTTTTTATGATATAAAACTACGTGTTTCAGCAAAAAGGATTAACTATAAAATATATACATATATAATATAACGCCCTACTTACAATAACTATGTTGAATTATTTTGAAAATAATTAAGTAAGATCAATAAGAGTTTACAATCAATGCTAACAAGTATTACTTATACCTGTAAATCCGCTTTGGCAAAGTTCATTCCGAGTATTTCCAGATATTGTTTCTTGCCAAGTTAGTCCTCTACTGTCTACATTCTCCTTACAAGTTTTAGGTGTTTGTACTTCTACAATATAATGAAGAGATAATCATATCTAAATTCGTGTAAATTCAATACTAGTAATAAGGTCTATCTAAGAATAACGAAAGCAGATGATTAACGCTCTAGAGCATTAGCAACCACAGACTGTAATATGTCCAATGAATGTCAACATGTTTTTCTAAGTCAAATATGATGTTATGCAAATGATGGTCGCAGACGTGCTTCCGGATTTACTATATGAAGGTTACTTCCTCATTCATTAAGGTTTTCATTCTTTACAGTTTAAGTATATGTTAGTGTTCATCCGTGCTGTTCTACAGAAATTTGAAACTTCGACGGGAGCGATAGCGACAAGAGAATGTTTCTAATTTCTGTAGAACAGCTACGGATGAATACTAACATATTTAGTGTCAAACTTTATTTGGCCTCATAATCACTCACTTTATTACGTCACTATGCCGTTCTATGAAGTACTGTGAAAAATAGATGTCGACTATGAAAGAAATTCGATATAGTATCGACTTTTTTTTCTTCTATGAAAATTAACGCACATAATTTTTAAGAAATACAGCGTTTTCATTGGATGACAAATAAAGTTGAACACTAATTCGTATTCGAAACTATTTCTATCAAATTTATTACAATCGAAGTACTTGTACTTAAAATTTTGCGCCAAATTAAACATGCTTAAATGTTTTCTATAATTTTGATGGTCCATAAGTGAAATCGTTTGCGGGAGCTTTCTAATCTTCATAAGAATAATATCAAATGTGTCTTTTACAAATGCTAATAACGCCAGACTCGCCTTACGAAAGTTTGCTTGCCTAAGTATTTATAAAGTTTCCTAAAGAAATTTACCCACACAAGGAACATTTTCATTTACACTTTAAAACAATTTAAACTGGCGTGAATATGAATAATAAATAATTGCAATAGATAAAAATGCCTTTCACACATGTCGGGGCAGTGGAAGACCATGATCCCGTTAATAAACAAAGACGGGTTTCTGTGCCATTTAGAATATATCCGTTGTCACAACTGTAATCTGCTTTGTTTTCAAATGTCGTTCCTTTAGGTGTTGATACATTACCGTTTGATGGATTACTGAGAATACCACAATCTGTAAAAGAAAATTACATTAAAATAGTACTTTTTTAACCAAAAAGTAACGGATAACAATTTTAAACGTTTCAAACAAAAATGACAATTGGACATAAGTATTTCTAAATAGTAAATTATATTACCTTTGATAAAGCAAGATGGAACTGGGGCGCTCCAAGAGCCATTATATAAACACATGCTTGTATTAGCACCATTAATATTATATCCTTTATTACATCTGAAATTTGCCGTTGCTTTGTACGTAGTGCCAGCAGAGTTGTCAATCTCACCATTGCCAAGGGATCCTAATCCTCCACAATCTGAAAATGATTTACAAATGTGACAAGTTTGTTGGTTTATACAAATCATTTTCTTTGCTAGATTGAATATTAAGTCCATAATAGACTTTCTGAATAAAACAAGTCAAACATAAAACTTCTGGAACGTATCTTTTTAATTTTGTATAATATTATGCATATAATGTTACTAATAAAAAAGTAAAATAGAAAAATACAGAATCCTTTAAGAAAGCCTAACAGGGCAAAATTGAAAATGTTGCACACTCGGTTTGATTAAGCCTGTTCAAGGACGGTATTGGAAAGTGCAAGCTACCGTTCACGCCCCCTAGCACCGGCATAAGCAGAATTCAAAATTTAAACACGAAAATGGTGAAATTATATTTTAGAAACATCCGCACATGTGTTCATACGGCGGTTATTATGTAACCTTCAATGTGACACAGTAGTGCCATTCCATAAAAAGTGGCGTATGGTCCCAAGTAAGAGAATGGGTGTACCCTAAACGAGAAAAGAATAGGCGAAACTAAATAAAATGGAAATTAGGAGATCAGAGGTTATGAAGCCTGCATTTCACAAACAAGACGTCAAAAGACAAATTTAAAAAGCAGGCAACATATCTTATGGGTAATTATACAGTATTCAATAAGGAATATTAGAACTACCCAAGTTGAAAAAAGCTAAATAATACCAGATAACATGTTTACACAACAAAACTGTGTAATATGTCTAATATGTTATATTGAACTCCGTATTATTTAAATAAATTTCTATAATTTAAAGAAACATGTTTCGGATAATTCGATAGAAAATTATGTTACCTTGCAAACTTAGAATTACAGCAAAGTTTGTTGTGTGATTACATTCGCATTCTGTCAAATTTTCACTGATAGATCTACCAGTGCATCCTTCATTTGCCCAGGCACCTGATCCGCTAAAACAACAACTTTCTTAATCATTTTAGATATAAATTAATCATAAATGGATCAAACAGTCATGTTGCCATCCAGTGAAACAAGAACTCATGAATGTGTTTGTTATGCAAAATTGTTATTTTATTTTGGAATTTATCTGGACAAATATATTTTGAAAATTTAAAACAAATCTTTAGGACAGTTAAGTCTTTTTTGCGAATTAAGTATTGTAGAATGTTAACTGATTGTTTGGATTTCAAAATCAAAAAAGTGTTACCTTTTTCCGGTTTCCCAAAAACTGCATGTCGCACTTGTCAATTGTTCCTAAAAATAGATTAGTGTCAAAGGTATTATCAAAGGCAAACATTCCAAACATTAGCAATATATTAATACAATTTCTAAACGATTAATAATTGTTTTAGAGTAAAATGCATATGTTGAGTGGCCAAACAACAAATCTCAAACAACAATTACATCCAAATATTTTTACAATGTTTTGCGGGAAAACGGCACCAGCTTGTATCCATATACATGACGTTATATATTTCTTGAGCAATTGTTCAGTAAAAGTATACCAATTTGTTACATTGTTTATATGATAAGTGCAAATTTCAGTGTGCTTCTCTTGATAAAACATGTTCAACTTTAGTGTATTTCTTGATCTGATGTCCTCTTACTTATTCAATATTCTTTTTATCTGCATTGTAATGTATTCTGAATACTGTGGAAATATATTATATAATGCCAATATCTACTCAAAGGTACGTAGTAGATAAGATATAGTACATACATTAGTCAGCTCAAATTTCATGGTGATTGGCGGATCAAAAGTGCCATTTAATGGAGGCAATGTAGAAAATGACAAAACTTGACCATTGAGCTGCTCGTTATCACTGAAAATAAAAAAGTATTGATTTAACAGTTATGTAAGTTGTCCATAAAATAAGCAATATTTCCCACAGAAGAATCTTAAGACAACATTTCCCCAGACAAAATATTTTTTTTAAAAACATATTTGTTTCATTTATCAGATTGTAACATCGTTATACTGTCATATCAAACAGTAAATTACTTGATGTGATGTTATAATGTTACCTTTTATCCGGCATTATAATTGAAATATCTTTATATATTGCAGCTGATACTACAGGTTGCTGAGATGTTCCTGTAAGAGAAAGTTCAATAACGTAATAAATCATCATGGAACAAACAAAAACGTTTCTGACCTACATATGTGATAATAACATTGAGAAACCTTAAAGAACGCCCAAAACGTTACCTTTAACATGTTTAAGGCCCAGTTCGACTGACCCGGTTCATAGACGGTACTGGAAATAGCACGCTATCATCGAAACCCAAGCAGAATTCAAGATTTAAAAAAGAAAAAGAAAAAAAAGCAAACATTTGAATTTAGAAACATCCGCATTCATGTTTGTAAATTGTAAGTGCCGTTTGCAATGTGTAAATTACTTTCTTTGCTCACTTCACTAAATGCTTCTTTAAAGTTTATTATTGGATTTTTTATGAAAATAAGCATAAATCTAGCAGCAATTCTGTTTTAAATGTTGTGAGGCAGCTGTTGAATGCCAAGAACTTTGCAATGCTATGTTGATATGTTTAAAAGGTTCTTTGAGATCGTATATTTCCTTTATTTCATGACAGAGTTTGATACCACTTTAATGTGTTCCTTTCCTACATATACCCTCTTAATCATTATATGCATTAGTAATATAAACAGTGTAAAAAGCACTGCCTACCGGCTGTATTATATATGTGCTAGTCTTCGCTGGAATTGTAAACTCCAATTCCAATTCTAATTGTGATGAAGATTGAACACTGTTTTAGTCGGTGCTTAGGGACGCGAGAGAGTTTACATATTTCATAATTGCTTATGAACAGACTCAAACAAACATTCTTCCATGTCCACCACTTAATTTTCTTTTTTACTGCCTACGAATGGTCTAGAGTTTTAAAGATTTTTTTAAAGATATACACGTATTATGCTCAAATGTGACATTTAATAATATTGATAATTGTTATACAATCTCTTTTTATAAATGTAGAATAAAAACCTTTTGAGTACACATAAAGATGATGGGTTACGCTTCAAAGGATACTCAATGTGAATCATGAAAAAAATGGCGTTTTAAAGCAAGGACCGAATTAACTTTGTCGGTTATAGAAATTTCAGCTTTCCAAGCAGGTTTTGTGTATTCTCTTATTCAAATCATACATATCTATTGAGAACTGCTTAGCTTTTAGTATTCTTTTGCAATAGAAGTATTTCACTTAAAGTTCAGCGCAGTACATGTTAAATAAATTTAGTTTTGTACCCATATATTTAATGTACGCCCTTTTAACTTTATGAAGCAGTATCACAGATTCCGATATATGCATTATTATGAAATTGTTTAATAATAATCTTTAGATTTATTCACAATTACAATGTGTATATATTTTACAAGTCAGTTCCATGTCAATATTTAAATGGTGTGCTAAAACTTCTTTAAAATAATAATATTATAAGCATATGAACAGTTATACTCCTCTTGCCAAGCAACATATTGTTATAATGTTTTCAGTTTGTACCTTTCGGAAAGTTAACAGAAGAATTTATTGAATGGATTTAATTCACATAATATTTAAAGTATATAAATAAACCTCTCTAAAACAACTCTATAGAAATATTGAAAAAAGAAAGATTAGTTACCGCCAAAGGAAGCTGGGTTAAACTTAATTTGACTATCTGTTGCTCGTAACCAATTATCACTGCTGGTTTCCTGTACTGCATCAGAACCAGGGAAAACAAAATTGTTTGATGACACTGCTTTCACGTGTAGCGCTGAAATATCAAACAGATCTCGCAAAGATACTTGGAGACAACTTGTTAGGAATTGGCATCATTGAACGCGTAACATCTCATTACACAGTAAAACAGTACTCGTAACTATTTGTTGGTGTTGCACATCTATTTAAGACAGAAACATCTAGTATACTGAAGGAAGTATCCACCTAGTATACTGAAGGCGGTATCCACATTGTCCTTGCTTAAACTATTTCTTGTTAATTGCCTTTTGTATGCCATTCAATAAAAGTCGATAATATAATGACCTGTTACAGCAATTAATGAAATGTACATATGATTATTTAGAAAATATAATTATTACCTATGTTTGGTTTTACAACTGCCGGTAAACTATTTCCTGTAGAATTCACTCGTATTGCCATTGCATTACCAAGTGTGTCCACAGAAGCTAACATTTTCTTGGCCACTTCACTACTCTATAAATATAAAAACAGAAATATTTTAATGTAAAAATGCACAAATTGTGATAATATTTCTTCAATTACATTCATACATTTAAAATATACAATTCAAATCAATACAATTTTAAATAAGATAAAATTAATCAACCTACATTTTGTGTTATTGCATTCCAACTTCCAGAGTTCTTTACATCTATCAAGTTGCTTATTGTCTCAGTAAACACCTGAAGAAGTATAAAGACATTATACATCATATCACACAATAAAAACTGTTGACGAAATGCATACTGTATCATGATAAAGGTAGGGCATTGCATAATTTTGTTGATTCATAAATGGCAATAATTTAGTGACAATCAATTTTAAAATGTTGCCCTTAACATTTATGAAGTTTAAATAAATATATTTGGTTGTTGAAGTATGTAAGGTGTGCAAAGCAAAACCGTTACCAGTTTGTCTAAGGGAAAACACCATGATAAGAGTTATTTGTCTTCAGGAGTTGTAATCCTAACGAAATTATTACTAGTAAAGGAACTTTTCAATGGTTGTTTAGAGTGAACTAACACGCAAAAAAATATGTGAACAAATCAGGTATTTTCTGCTTCAAAAAATAGTGAAATAATATAGAGAAAATAAGAATCCCTAAGAAAAGCCCAGAACATCAAAATTGAAAATGTTGCAGACTCGGTGTAACTGGTTCATGGACGGTACTGTCGAATCCGAACTACCGTCCACGCCTCCTAGCACCGGCTTAAGCAGAATTCAACATTTTAACATTAAATTGTAAAATTTTGAATTTAGAAACATCCGCTTACTGACTTTAAAAGTAAGTAAAAAACATCACTGTTTAACAATATATAAGTGCACGTATTAGTTATATATATATATATGGTCATAAATAATAAAAAAAACAACAAATAATTGCATAAAATTGTGCAAATGGGTATGATTACAAGTTTTCATAATGTTAGCAACAACATTTCCGACAAGGTCTACAATAGACATGTTATATCATATTTATTCCAGTACTTCTCGTGTTTATCCTTTAACGACAAATACTTTACTAAAGATGAACATGATAGTGAAAATATTTTTACCCCTTACTATTTTAATATTTTTGCTTAAAGTTCAATAATTCAGAGCCTCCTTTTATAATTTCTTTTTCAGTAAAGAATCAGACTTAACATAGGAACTGTGTTAAGAATCATTTGTCGGCACTGTATACCTTATTATTAATTTTCTTAATGTACTGTACTTCTCCTTCATAGATATAGCTAACTAAGAAGTTTCAAGATTAGATCTCCCTTATACATCATATTTATGCTTCGGACAAAACAATCATGGGTAATAAATAAAAAAATGATTTATAGAGATACGTTTACTTCATTGGCATTGCATTCTTCCTAAATGAGATATATTAATCTATGAAGTTTAGTGTTTATACGTATATCTTAAACATTTCAAGTTATACTCCGAACAAATATTAAACACCCCCCCCCAAAAAAAAACAAAAAAAAAAACAACGATAAATCGTAAAATATCAAAAGGCAATAATATCAATACATCATTAATTCGCACCGCACATTGATAACTCATTGATTGTTTTAGTTATAACAAGGACCCTTAACTTAACAAATAATAAGAGGCGTCCTGAAGACAGTGCGCTCGATTATTTTCAGTGCTTGGTAGTAAGATAAAGGGCATACATCAGCTATCTATAACATGTGTTTTTGTTTCATCCTGGCATAAATGAAGCAGTAAAGCACTCAAATACTGCTTGCTATAAGCTATAATAATTTGATTAATATCATACTATAACACTACGGTCTACAGGTTACAGTTCAGTACACTTTCCATACCATTTCCTTCATTTAACTATCATTCGGACACAGATCATAGGTATGGGTGTGCATTAACAGGACAGGTGTACCAATAGATATGCATTTATGCTGTTATTTGTTCTAAATTTAAGTCAGATACTTACATCTGTAAGTTGGTTATTGATTAAGTTTGGTGACGATGATAAAAGAACTGCAACTGTCTCCGTTGATGTTATTAACCTGCTTACTTCAAAATCAGTCAGTTTATCTTGCTCAACTATATTTTCAGCTTGCGTGGTTACATCTTTTAGACCTTGTAAAGCGTTCAAAACATCTTGATGTGATGTATCTTCATTTAACAAATCTATCTGTGAAAACATCAAAGAATATTTAATCCTTGTCATCACATTTCCAACACAATTAAAGATATATCATTAAACTCTTTGCTAACAGCTGAAAGAAACTTACATAATATGCGAATCATTTTAGGCGTGTTTGACATTTATTACTTTGGTAAGCGTATTCGTTCAATGAATTATATTATTTACATAATGCTAATTAATTTACTTTTTATTGTAACAAAATATATATCTGATGGTAAACAAGAAGCAAATCGTTGATTCACAGTGGCATTTAACAATAACAATATATATTTACCGTGTTTATAACTTTTTTAACTGATTCACGTATACACAGGTACTGGGGAAACTTCCAGAATCCATCAATTCCACACTGTCGATTTACAGTACCTAACACGTTTGACAGGTAAATATTTGGCATTAAATATAATATTCGACTCCATTAAAACGGCATTGCACGGCAATTCTTAATGCTAATTTGAATATGTAATAAATAGTATTATACTTTCGTATAGACCCTTTTATTTAAGACCGTATTCAAGTTGTCGCCCTTGGATGACGTCATTGGGGGATACGGTGGACATTTGCCGATACGATTAAGTACAATAATAGAGGGATATAAAGATCTTAATCCTTTTTCTTGTAAGATTGGCAGCTTAAATTGCCAAAATTGTGTGTAATTGAATAAGATATTGCATAAAAAGGATGGTGAAATGAATAAATATGTTGAATACAATAAGATTAACTATTTGTTTTAATAGCAGACCATATTGCTGGGTAACTGATCATGATTACCATTTTCATTAGAGCCAGAGGCTCGCACACTCATGCTATAAATACAACTTACGCTTATTTAAAAAAAAGACAAAAATAATAAATAATGAAATGTTCGCCATTCCATATTTGAAAATAAAGATGAATTATTCGGACTGTTTTACTCCTCAGACTGTGACATTGTTTTTTCGATATTTTTCCAGTCCTATAAGTAGGAAAGATTCATGTGGAAAGATAATGTACTTTTCAATTTTCAATGTGCATCGTGTAAGCTTTATAAAAGTGTTTATTTAAAGGCAATACCTCTTTGGTCAAGAAAAAGTCTTCAAAAGAAAAGCGAAACCATAAAGAACGCTCTAAACAACCAAAATCAATCATTTAGGTTTGTTTATTTTGATCCTGTTCCTTTGCGGTAGTGGCTATTGTAAGCTAGAGTTCATACCCGTTAGCACCGCTTCAAGCAGAATTAACATCTCAAGATGACATTGGTGACATTTGAATTCTAAATACCTCCGCAGATTAGTTCATTTATTTTTATGGAAATTTAATTCGTTCGTGCCATTCCATGGCAAGCGGGATAGAGTACCTCAGTAAAATGTCCAAAACGAGAAAATAAAAGAAGAAATTAATGTAACAAAATTCTAATAGAGGTTATAAAGTCTACTTATCACGGTCAAGGCGACAAAAGACAAATTAAAAAAAAACACATCAATCAACATAACCTATCCTACCAGTAAAATTAGTTTGACACGCGTTGCTTCTGTTTCTTCCCCCTGCGATTGCTTTCCAAACAGTTCCTCTTTCGTCGGTATTATCCGGACACCTCTTTGCACCTGTTTAACAACAACTTTAAATGAGAAGTTATGATTCAATTTAAAGATGACGAGAAAGACACGTGCATTTTAAAGATGTGTTGTTATTATAAAGGTTGCAACTATATTTGATCCAGAATCATAATGTTCAGCCAAGCACAATTTTTATAACTCTCGAAATAATGAAACAAAACAACTATTTAACGGAGTTTAATAATCAATTAACTTCATGTTTTAGTTTAATCAAATATTAAGGAGTTACCTTTAAGTAAACAATCTGGCTTCGTGTTACTCCATTTTCCGTTTGAATCACATATTCGAGTTACATCACCAATAATATCAAGACCTTCATCACATGTATATGTGGCAGTTGAACCATATGTTGTACCATTAGAAGTATTGATATTACCATTCATTGGATCATCTAGTCTGCCACAATCTGATTCAAATAAGTTAGTGTCATAAACACTTTCATAAAACACAATCATTTAAAATCTTTACATTATGGAAGAACTGTTAAAAACGTCGCACTAAAAGTGAAGCATTTAGTTAACTTAATACAGATTATAAAATTAGGTTTTGAACATTATGTGTTTTTTCAGAGAGAGGGATTTTGATTATTATTTTGCTTGTCTTTGTTTCGTACTTTAAAGATTTCAGTAAATATATTCACTATATATTATACACAAACCTATTATTGAACAGATGGCAGTATCCCAAGTCCCATTTTCACGGCATTGTATAGCAATAATACTTGCAATATATCCTGTTTCACAGTCAATACGAGCTATTGCACCAAAAGAATAATTGCTTTCTTCTTGTAAATATACTTTTCCGTTTTCTATTGTTGGTGATGGTTCACAAACTAATATCATAAAATAAATTCAAGTTAATTCTTGTTCAGTGTTAAGATCAAAATACGAAATTCTGTTACTAATTTAATGCAAACATTGGAACATAAAATATTTTAAGCTACACCAGGATACAATTACGATATTTTTCAATTGAACTTGGTTCAATATTAAAATAATATAATAAAACGAAGCCTTCACTGCCACTACTTTTAAACAGACAAAAAAGCAACAATAAATTGCAACTATCAAACTATTACCGATTAAATCGCATGTTGCAGTTTCCCAGACTCCGGTATCACGACACTGTATGGTTTGCACGGAGGAATTATAACCAGTCTCACAGGTTATCTTCGCTAATGCTCCATATGTAGTATTTTCTTCTCCGAGTAAAGCTACGTTTCCGTTTGCAACTTTTGGGGCAGCACTACAATCTAAACGACGACCATATTCTTAACATTGTTACAAATAATTTTCTATAGAATTATCGTAAAAATATTTTGACCTACAAGTTATCGTTTAATAAATTATTATAACAAATGGACACAGCAGAACTCCATTAAAATTCAAAATAATGTCTTATCCAAAGAAAGAAATGTTTGTTCTAAATTGCAAAGAAAAATGAGATTGACTACAAACCTATTAATTTACATGTTGCATTATCCCATTCTCCTGTATCTAGACACAGTATAACATCTACTGTAGCGTTATATCCTGTTGAACATGAACCATTCGCTATTGCTCCATACGTGGTATTTCCATCTTGTTTAAGAGTAATTTGTCCATTAGCAATTACCGGAACTGTCTCACAATCTTTAATTAAACATCATGCATATGAAAATCCTATTTTTAATCATAATTCTTTTTCAAAGAAAATTTGTATGAATATGATAGTTCTTCAGCCAGTAGCTGTGTGGCCCAGAAATGAGTTTAATGTAATAGACAAATTATACCGTGAATATGCTTAAATGTAGTATATTTGAATAGCAACCCAGCGTCAAATCATGCGACTTGTCCTATATATTTAACCACCACTGACGCAAACCATTTTCAAGTCAGGTCAGAAACAAAAATCAATCCCACCCTCAACCTTATGTTAGCTTTTCGCCCCTTAGTTTTATCATTGAGTTACCTTAGTTTTGCTCGAGACATATTTTGGTCCAATTATGGTTCATTCTTTAATAAAGTCTATTCTATTCTTATTCTATCAATATCGATTTGTACATGTAATCCTCGTTAGTTATACAGTCCGTTGCGTCCTATTTGACCACTCTTTACATGGTGTGTACAACATTATTACATAACAGCGGCGATAACAAGGAAAAAGTACGGAAGCAAGTGGGGACCAACAACGTATCTCGTCATTCTTATCAAATTGTTGTAGGCTCACAGAAAATTCCAAATTCTTATGTATGGTAATATTCTTTCTTAGCCAGTTGATTTCGGTACATACTCCAGTCCATTCACACTTTGCTCACTATTCCCAGGTATACAGAGAAAACTTTAACTGATTTTTGGTGACATTGAAACAAACCCTGGTCTAAGTTCTGATGACAGCGAGACGAGAATATAAGGAGCCATTAGTGCACTTGTTTTTGAGAAATAGATAGGATAAATCGTGTGATTTTGATAAAAAAATCGACACAGCAGAAATATATCTGAAATTCAAAATAATGTCTTATCCAAAGAAAGACATTTGTTATTAAATTTTCTAAATTGCAAAGACAGATGTGATTCAACACAAACCTATTAAATTACATGTTGCATTATCCCATTCTCCTGTATCTAGACATAGTATAGTATCTACTGTCGCGTTATGTCCTGTTGAACATGATACATTCGCTATCGCTCCATACGTGGTATTTCCATTTTGTGTAAGAGTAACTTGTCCATTAGCGATGACCGGAACAGCCTCGCAATCTTAATATAAATATCATGCATGTTCTACATTTCCTAATCATAAATTGATGTGTGACAACAGAAATGTGCTCAATGTGATAGACAAAATTTATCGTGAATATGCTGAAATCTAAAATATTTGAATACCAATCCAGCGTTTATCATGCGACATGTCATATACAATTCATCACCACTTGCGAGAATAATTTAGAATGTCAGGTCAGAAACAAAATGCAATTTAACCCCCAACCCAATGTTAGTCTTTGGCCACTTAGAGTGAATCTTATTATTTATGTACCTTAGTTTTGAGCGAGACATATTATGATCCAATGATGATAAAGTTTCCAAAGGAATGCGAAATTAGATCCGATTTTCGACACTTGAAATCCAAGTATGTCATTGACATACATACGTATGTACGTGCGTACGTGCATGCGTACGTACGTACGTACAGACATACACACATACATACAAACGAATGGTTGCTTTCACAATCAATAAATATAAATTCAAAAAATAAGAGGCATTAGGGCATTTATCAAAATAAATAAAAAGTTATTTACTCAATATTTCACATTGTGTGGTTTCCCATTTTCCAGTTTCTAGACACTTTATTGTTCCGGAGGTTGAATTGTAGCCTTTATTGCACGTGACCTCTGCCAATTGTCCATACGTTGTATTATCAGCTTCTATCAATGCGACTTCCCCTTTCAAAACAACTGGTACAGATTCACAATCTGTATTAAGACAATGATTAAGTAACTTGCAAAGCTTAACACAGCATACTTCATTACTAATGATTAACATATGAGTAATGACACGCGATTTGTCAGTAAATACTTCACCAATTTTGGGGGTATATAATTGTCATTAGTTTATGCTTTATTATTGTTCCTATTTTTTATTTTAAATCTCCACGGTCACTATAATCAATAACGTATTACGATAGTGATACAATATGATTATATAATGCGTGAAAATTTACCAAGTAGCTGACATTCAGTTGTTTGCCATTGTCCCGTTTCTAGACATTGTATTATACCTATGCTTGCATTGTAACCTGTATGACAGCTTACGTTTGCAAGTGCGCTATACGTTGTGTTATGTTCTTCTAATAATGTAACATATCCCTTTATAACAGTAGGCACGTCTCCACAATCTTAAATCACAGCATATATAGAACTAAATGGAAACACATTTTGGATAAAATCTAGACGCATCGCCTTATAAAACTTATCAATAACCATTAATTATAGCTTCTGTTAACCAATTTTACCGTATTAAAACACTGTATCATTTCAACGTCATTTACGCCAAATGTTAAAATTACATTTGCTTAAGCGCCGTCAGTGCTTATAACATTCCCTTTAAATTCTACAAATGCATTATCAAGCTGCGAAATATCACCGCAGGCTGACATTAAGGCAAAAGGAAATCAATATAATATTATGTGCATTGACATGACGATTAATATTTTTTATAACATGAAACGCTTAATAGGCGATTTCCATAAGTCTAAAACATTAGTTGTTCATTTAAAATACTATTTGTTGCGGCAACCAAATTGGCGATTACAATATTTTATGAAGTATTCTTTTTTTTCTTACTCTACAGCGAGTTATCTGTTAGATGTTTTATAGAATTAGCTCCTATATTTCTATATGTCAACAAAGTATATTTCAATTAATAAAATATATAGAGGATATTTGTTTGTTTGTGTGTAAGATGAAATTTTATTTCATCGAGTGGGCTTTAAAAACAGTATTCTCACGAGTGGCGAAGCCACGAGTGAGAATACTGTTTTTAAAGTTCACGAGATGAAATAAAATTACATCTTACACAACAAACAGACAAATTTTCTTTTTATTTTATGCTTAAAAACAAGTTAAAACGAAATTTCCATAATTTTAACGTTAATATTAAAACTGTTTCCCCCATTGAGAGCCCCATTTATTCAGAATTTCTCATTAAAAAAAAAGAAGTCTTGAGCTGAAAATAAGTCCGCCAATCAACATTAAATGACGGTGATATTTATTAATTTTATTAAAAAAATATGAATGATCGCTTGTTTTGATAATAAAAACAAACAATTCTTGTAGGGAGAAAAAGTCCAACCATCCATCCATATTTCTGTTACTTAGTGCGAATTTTATATTAGACCTGGCTTTGTAAATTGTAAGCGGCAGCCATTTTTTAAAGTTGTGTATTTCATGGAGGAAAATAATTGTGTAAGATTCAGAGGGATATAATTTGGATTTGTTAGTCATACACATTTTTAAAAGAAAGACAACTTATTTGAGGATTGAAACAAACAAAAAATAAGTGTTGACAGATGTGAAAACATTCAGAAAAGGAGCTAGGAAAATGGAAAACTCTTGGAAACCTGCTCAAGAACGCTGGGTTGATTTAACTTATTCTTCGAGTTATGGCTGTCAGTGCTTTCAATTTTTCATAAAGCATACGGCAGTTATTGCTCGTAGGATACTTTAATATGCCCAAATGTCATCAAGAGCAGTTTTGCATGGGGAAGGAATGTATTTTTGAGACTGTCAAAATGAAACAAAAAAACGAAATTTGGTGATTGGAATTTCATGAATTTGAATGAATAGAAGTAAGTTTTCTTTTTTTTATTACTTTTGACATTTAAGTTATTAATCAATTTCAGTTTTGCTTTTTCTTTAAACAGCCTGACATTATATTTTGATAATTTTCACTGTGAAATTACCAAATATAATTTTCACGGATAAATCAGTAATCCACTGAAAAGCATAAAATAAAACATGATTCTATGTCAGTCGCGTTTTTTATCTATAGAGTATGTGTATGAAATTACAAATGTTTTATATGAGAATAAATAAGGAGAGAACACGTAAGCTTCATACTTATACTTTCACATGAAGTGTTATCCCATTTCCCAGTATTACGACACATTATGGTTTCTAATGTCGCGCTATGGCCAATGTAGCACGTCACTTCAGCTAAAGCACCGAATGAGCTATTGCCGTCCTCTATCAAAGTAATGCTTCCATTATCAATCAGTAGAGGCATTCCACAATCTGCAAGAAAGAAGATAATTATTTTTCTATTTTTCTTTTTAATGTTTAGATTTGTTATATTCTCAGAAATATTCAGTAAAATGTGGTACACCTTTGGTATACCTGGACAAACGATGTGTCGCCAGCTCTCAATGTAATGTCAAAACAATGAAAGAATACGTCATGCCAAAACATGAATTTTTACGATAATGAAATCAAGGGAGGCACAAGCCAAGCTTACATATCACAATTTTAGTTATATTTGTGATCAAGATTCAAAACATTAGATACCAATTAAAGAACATCCAACGGCATCCCATTCCCCTGTATAGCGACATTCGATAAAATCTAGAGTCTCGTTGTAGCCATTTTCACACACTACTTCCGCCAAAGCTCGGTATGTGGTATTTCTTTCTTCTTTTAGATGAATGGTTCCATTGGGTATTGTTGGGACATCTCCACAGTCTGCAAATTAATAAAATCACTATAATAACTTCTATAATAACAATCATTTATATATGTATTTTGAACTGTATACTCATTTATGTTTATGCTGTATAATCATTTATGTATGTTCGGTAAATGCATTTAAAATATGTATATACGGTATAATCATTTGTATATGTACTATAAGAAAATGTATCTGCTAAAAAATAATATAACATATTATTGTTTATGTACTGTACAACGTAACCATTTTTCACACAATCTAAATTACATCAATTAGGTTCAGAAAATGTATGCAAGTATATTTGATCCAGTCATCTGCTTGAGGCACTTATATAATGGAACATCTACAACATTAAAAGTTGATAATATTTATTTAAAAGATGTCTATATGTTACACTTTATATCATACTGTAGAAGACAGTTTTTCGCAATTCTAATTTCAACATTATTAACTACACAACATTCTTTTCTTCTTAGTTAAATTTCTTATTTTAAAATAGAGAGAAATAAGAATCCCTAAAGAAAGCCCAACACGGCATAATTGAAAATGTTGCAGGCTCGGTTTAATTGAGCCTGTTCATGCACGGTACTGTAAATTGCAAACTACCGCCCACGTCCCCTAGCACCGGATTAAGCATAATTCAACATTTAACATGAACTGGTACAATTTTGAATTTTGAAACATCCGCAGATGTGTTCATATGGCGGTCATCATTGAACCTTCAATGTGACACGTTAGTGTCATTCCACGAAAAGCGTCATATGGTCCCCAAGTAAAAAACTGCGTGTGCCCTATACGAGAAAACAATGAGCGGAACTAAATGAAATGGAATTTTAACAGGGGATCTGAGGTTATGAAGCCTGCATATCACAGATATGATGTCAAAAGACAAATTTAAAAAGCAGGCCACATATCCTAAGGGTGATTCAACAGTATTCAAATGAGGAATACTGGAACCACCCAACAAGAAACATGCCGAAAAGAAAAGGAAGAACTAAAATACCACAAGCACAACAATAATGTTGTGCTGAACGATCTTAAAGGATCGGAAATATAACATTCCTGATTGAATGTACGGGGTGACATTTTACAGCCTCCACACGGCACAAACAACGCTGATGTGGCGATATAGTAGAGAGAAATAAGAATCCCTAAAGAAAGCCCAACACGGCATAATTGAAAATGATGCAGGCTCGGTTTGATTGAGCCTGTTCATGGACAGTACCGTAAATTAAATTGCAAACTACTGTCTTCGCCCCCTAGCACCGGCTTAAGGAGAATTCAACATTTAACATGAACTGGTACAATTTTGAATTTGATTAAAGACATCTTAAAATTTACTTTTAATTAGTAATTTAAGTCATGTTCATATCAATTTTGGTTTAAAAATTTAAAGATGTCATAAATACATTACTGAAAATGCCTTACTTATATATACTAACATGAACACATGAAATAAATTATCATTGACTTTCTTAAAGCTTCTTTTATTTTCTTGTATGTAAAAATTTGTCCCCTCCCCTTTTATTTGTGAAAACTTGTCTTCTGTTCTTTTTTTCCATGTGTAATTTCTTGCATAATGTATTTTGTCACTAGTTTCTATTTTCTTTCTTAACTTTTTTGAGTTTATTCATGTTAAAATATAGATTTTTTAATTTATTGAGGTCTGAAGATTATTTAGAGATGTTTCACTGCGATAATGCAGTCAGGTGTAGCTATTTATACAATGAATGCATCCAAATAACAATTGCCAATGAGTGATCTTAATTCTTTTTCTTATAATTGCAGAGGTTTAAATTATAGCATTAAGAGACGTGATATTTTTTACTTATTTCATACAAAAAGAGCTGATATACTAGGTCTACAAAAATCACATTTTATAAGAGAAATTGAAAAGAAAGTTTACTCCGAATGGGATGAATTATATTTTTAGCCATGGAAGGAAGGTCTAATGCTTTGGGTAGAGACACTTTATGTGGGAGCAATTTAGGAATTTAAACTAGTTCAGTGAGAACTGATTATGCTGAAACTTTTACAGGTATCAGTTAATTAAATAAATGTTCTACTAATTAATGTATATGCTCCAGACATTGAAAGTCCAAATTTCTTTAAAAAAACATTTATGATATTTTAGATTCGTTTATTGATAACGATTCATTAATTTTTCAACTTCAATCTTGTTCATAATCCAGACTTAGTTTACCATAATTATCAGTCAACAAATCATAATATAAAGGCTAGAATTTTTGTTATTTATTTTTTTATTAAAGATAAAACCCTAATAGACCCTTTTAGAGAATTACATGGTGGTGTCAAAAATGAACATGGAGACGACCTAACCCTATGAGATATTGTTCTTGTAACAAGCAATCTGTATCAGTTTGTACGTAAATGTGACACAGATGTTAGCGATATATCTGTTTATTGAATTATATATTTAGATATTTGCTGTGTACGTGTTAGGCACGGGAAAGGTTTATGGAGATGTCTTGTAAAATGATTTCCCCGTTTTCTACCGTTGGTGATGGTTCACAAACTAATATCATAATGTAACAAAAATAAATAAAATTTCCTTACTAATTTAATGTAAACATTGGAACATATAAAAATTAAGGTAGACCAGGATCCAATTACGATATTTATTTAATATTAAAATAACACAAAGCATTCACTACATTTAAACAGGCCAAAAATCAACAATAAATTGAAAATGTTATTACCAATTAAATCGCATGTTGCAGTATCCCAGACTCCGGTATCACGACACTGTATAGTTTGCACAGAAGAATTATAACCGGTCTCACAGGTTATCTCCGCTAATGCTCCATATGTAGTATTTTCTTCTCCGAGCAAAGCTACGTTTCCGTTTGCAACTTTTGGGGCAGCACTACAATCTAAACGACGATCATATTCTTAACATTGTTACAAATAAGTTTCTATAGAATTATCGTAAAAATATTTTGACCTACAAGTTATCATTTAATAAATTATTATAACAAATGTACACAGCAGAACTCCATTAAAATTCAAAATAATGTCTTATCCAAAGAAAGAAATGTTTGTTCTAAAATTGCCTTAATTGCAAAGAAAAATGAGATAGACTACAAACCTATTAATTTACATGTTGCATTATCCCATTCTCCTGTATCTAGACACAGTATAACATCTACTGTAGCGTTATATCCTGTTGAACATGAAACATTCGCTATTGCTCCATACGTGGTATTTCCATCTTGTTTAAGAGTAATTTGTCCATTAGCAATTACCGGAACTGTCTCACAATCTTTAATTAAACATCATGCATATGAAAATCCTATTTTTAATCATAATTCTTTTTCAAAGAAAATTTGTATGAATATGATAGTTCTTCAGCCAGTAGCTGTGTGGCCCAGAAATGAGTTTAATGTAATAGACAAATTATACCGTGAATATGCTTAAATGTAGAATATTTGAATAGCAACCCAGCGTCAAATCATGCGACTTGTCCTATATATTTAACCACCACTGACATTTTCAAGTCAGGTCAGAAACAAAAATCAATCCCACCCTCAACCTTATGTTAGCTTTTCGCCCCTTAGTTTTATCATTGAGTTACCTTAGTTTTGCTCGAGACATATTTTGGTCCAATTATGGTTCATTCTTTAATAAAGTCTATTCTATTCTTATTCTATCAATATCGATTTGTACATGTAATCCTCGTTAGTTATACAGTCCGTTGCGTCCTATTTGACCACTCTTTACATGGTGTGTACAACATTATTACATAACAGCGGCGATAACAAGGAAAAAGTACGGAAGCAAGTGGGGACCAACAACGTAACTCGTCATTCTTATCAAATTGTTGTAGGCTCAAAAGAAATTCCAAATTCTTATGTATGGTAATATTCTTTCTGAGCCAGTTGATTTCGGTACATACTCCAGTCCATTCACACTTTGCTCACTATTCTCAGGTATACAGAGAAAACTTTAACTGATTTTTGGTGACATTGAAACAAACCCTGGTCCAAGTTCTGATGACAGCGAGACGAGAATATAAGAAGCCATTAGTGCACTTGTTTTTGAGAAATAGATAGGATAAATCGTGTGATTTTGATAAAAAAAACGACACAGCAGAAATATATCTGAAATTCAAAATAATGTCTTATCCAAAGAAAGACATTTGTTGTTAAATTTTCTAAATTGCAAAGACAGATGTGATTCAACACAAACCTATTAAATTACATGTTGCATTATCCCATTCTCCTGTATCTAGACACAGTATAATATCTACTGTCGCATTATATCCTATTGAACATGATACATTCGCTATCGCTCCATACGTGGTATTTCCATCTTGTGTAAGAGTAACTTGTCCATTAGCGATGACCGGAACAGCCTCGCAATCTTAATATAAATATCATGCATGTTCTACATTTCCTAATCATAAATTGATGTGTGACAACAGAAATGTGCTCAATGTGATAGACAAAATTTATCGTGAATATGCTGAAATCTAAAATATTTGAATACCAATCCAGCGTTTATCATGCGACATGTCATATACAATTCATCACCACTTGCGAGAATAATTTAGAATGTCAGGTCAGAAACAAAATGCAATTTAACCCCCAACCCGATGTTAGTCTTTGGCCACTTAGAGTGAATCTTATTATTTATGTACCTTAGTTTTGACCGAGACATATTATGATCCAATGATGATAAAGTTTCCAAAGGAATGCGAAATTAGATCCGATTTTCGACACTTGAAATCCAAGTATGTCATTGACAAACATACGTATGTACGTGCGTGCGTGCGTGCGTGCGTACCTACGTACGTACATACAGACATACATACAAACGAATGGTTGCTTTCACAATCAATAAATATAAATTCAAAAAATAAGAGGCATTAGGGCATTTATCAAAATAAATAAAAGGTTATTTACTCAATATTTCACATTGTGTGGTTTCCCATTTTCCAGTTTCTAGACACTTTATTTTTCCGGAGGTGGAATTGTAACCTTTATTGCACGTGACCTCTGCCAATTGTCCATAGGTTGTATTATCAGCTTCTATCAATGCGACTTCCCCATTCAAAACGACTGGTACAGATTCACAATCTGTATTAAGACAATGATTAAGTAACTTGCAAAGCTTAACACAGCATACTTCATTACTAATGATTAACATATGAGTAATGACACGCGATTTGTCAGTAAATACTTCACCAATTTTGGGGGTATATAATAGATAAATACAGAATCCCTAAAGAAAGCCCAACACGGCAAAATTGAAAATGTTGCAGGCTCGGTTTAATTGAGCCTGTTCATGGATGATACTGGAAAGTGCAAGTTACCGTCCACGCCCCCTAGCACCGGCTTAAGCAGAATTCAACATTTAAACATGAAATAGTAAAATTTTGAATTTAGAAATATCCGCAGATGTGTTCATACGGCGGTTATGATGGAACCTTCAATGTGACACTTCCGTGTCATTCTATGAAAAGCGGCGTATGGTCCCCAAGTAATAAAAAGCGTGTGCCCTAAACGAGAAAACAATGGGCGGAACTAAATAAAATGGAATTTTGATAGGGGATCAGAGGTTATGAAGCCTGCGTATCACAGATAAGACGTCAAAAGACAAATTTAAAAAGCAGGCAACATATCCTAAGGGTGATTCAACATTATTCAAGTAGGAATATTGTCATTAGTTTATGCTTTATTATTGTTTCTATTTTTTATTTTAAATCTCCACGGTCACTATAATCAATAACGTATTACGATAGTGATACAATATGATTATATAATGCGTGAAAATTTACCAAGTAGCTGACATTCAGTTGTTTGCCATTGTCCCGTTTCTAGACATTGTATTATACCTATGCTTGCATTGTAACCTGTATGACAGCTTACGTTTGCAAGTGCGCTATACGTTGTGTTATGTTCTTCTAATAATGTAACAGATCCCTTTATAACAGTAGGCACGTCTCCACAATCTTAAATCACAGCATATATAGAACTAAATGGAAACACATTTTGGATAAAATCTAGACGCATCGCCTTATAAAACTTATCAATAACCATTAATTATAGCTTCTGTTAACCAATTTTACCGTATTAAAACACTGTATCATTTCAACGTCATTTACGCCAATTGTTAAAATTACATTTGCTTAAGCGCCGTCAGTGCTTATAACATTCCCTTTAAATTCTACAAATGCATTATCAAGCTGCGAAATATCACCGCAGGCTGACATTAAGGCAAAAGGAAATCAATATAATATTATGTGCATTGACATGACGATTAATATTTTTTATAACATGAAACGCTTAATAGGCGATTTCCATAAGTCTAAAACATTAGTTGTTCATTTAAAATACTATTTGTTGCGGCAACCAAATTGGCGATTACAATATTTTATGAAGTATTCTTTTTTTTCTTACTCTACAGCGAGTTATCTGTTAGAGGTTTTATAGAATTAGCTCCTATATTTCTATATGTCAACAAAGTATATTTCAATTAATAAAATATAACATGATTCTATGTCAGTCGCGTTTTTTATCTATAGAGTATGTGTATGAAATTACAAATGTTTTATATGAGAATAAATAAGGAGAGAACACGTAAGCTTCATACTTATACTTTCACATGAAGTGTTATCCCATTTCCCAGTATTACGACACATTATGGTTTCTAATGTCGCGCTATGGCCAATGTAGCACGTCACTTCAGCTAAAGCACCGAATGAGCTATTGCCGTCCTCTATCAAAGTAATGCTTCCATTATCAATCAGTAGAGGCATTCCACAATCTGCATGAAAGAAGATAATTATTTTTCTATTTTTCTTTTTAATGTTCAGATTTGTTATATTCTCAGAAATATTCAGTAAAATGTGGTACACCTTTGGTATACCTGGACAAACGATGTGTCGCCAGCTCTCAATGTAATGTCAAAACAATGAAAGAATACGTCATGACGCGTTAATACATGTCGACATGCCAAAACATGAATTTTTACGATAATGAAATCAAGGGAGGCACAAGCCAAGCTTACATATCACAATTTTAGTTATACTTGTGATCAAGATTCAAAACATTAGATACCAATTAAAGAACATCCAACGGCATCCCATTCCCCTGTATAGCGACATTCGATAAAATCTAGAGTCTCGTTGTAGCCATTTTCACACACTACTTCCGCCAAAGCTCGGTATGTGGTATTTCTTTCTTCTTTTAGATGAATGGTTCCATTGGGTATTGTTGGGACATCTCCACAGTCTGCAAATTAATAAAATCACTATAATAACTTCTTATAATAACAATCATTTATATATGTATTTTGAACTGTATACTCATTTATGTTTATGCTGTATAATCATTTATGTATGTTCGGTAAATGCATTTAAAATATGTATATACGGTATAATCATTTGTATATGTACTATAAGAAAATGTATCTGCTAAAAAATAATATAACATATTATTGTTTATGTACTGTACAACGTAACCATTTTTCACACAATCTAAATTACAGCAATTAGGTTCAGAAAAAGTATGCAAGTATATTTGATCCAGTCATCTGCTTGAGACACTTATATAATGGAACATCTACAACATTAAAAGTTGATAATATTTATTTAAAAGATGTCTATATGTTACACTTTATATCATACTGTAGAAGACAATTTTTCGCAATTCTAATTTCAACATTATTAACTACACAACATTCTTTTCTTCTTAGTTAAATTTCTTGTTTTAAAATAGAGAGAAATAAGAATCCCTAAAGAAAGCCCAACACGGCATAATTGAAAATGTTGCAGGCTCGGTTTAATTGAGCCTGTTCATGCACGGTACTGTAAATTGCAAACTACCGCCCACGCCCCCTAGCACCGGCTTAAGCATAATTCAACATTTAACATGAACTGGTACAATTTTGAATTTTGAAACATCCGCAGATGTGTTCATATGGCGGTCATCATTGAACCTTCAATGTGACACGTTAGTGTCATTCCACGAAAAGCGTCATATGGTCCCCAAGTAAAAAACTGCGTGTGCCCTATACGAGAAAACAATGAGCGGAACTAAATGAAATGGAATTTTAACAGGGGATCTGAGGTTATGAAGCCTGCATATCACAGATATGATGTCAAAAGACAAATTTAAAAAGCAGGCCACATATCCTAAGGGTGATTCAACAGTATTCAAATGAGGAATACTGGAACCACCCAACAAGAAAGATGCCGAAAAGGAAGAACTAAAATACCACAAGCACAACAATAATGTTGTGCTGAACGATCTTAAAGGATCGGAAATATAACATTCCTGATTGAATGTACGGGGTGACATTTTACAGCCTCCACACGGCACAAACAACGCTGATGTGGCGATATAGTAGAGAGAAATAAGAATCCCTAAAGAAAGCCCAACACGGCATAATTGAAAATGATGCAGGCTCGGTTTGATTTAAATTGCAAACTACTGTCTTCGCCCCCTAGCACCGGCTTAAGGAGAATTCAACATTTAACATGAACTGGTACAATTTTGAATTTGATTAAAGACATCTTAAAATTTACTTTTAATTAGTAATTTAAGTCATGTTCATATCAATTTTGGTTTAAAAATTTAAAGATGTCATAAATACATTACTGAAAATGCCTTACTTATATATACTAACATGAACACATGAAATAAATTATCATTGACTTTCTTAAAGCTTCTTTTATTTTCTTGTATGTAAAAATTTGTCCCCTCCCCTTTTATTTGTGAAAACTTGTCTTCTGTTCTTTTTTTCCATGTGTAATTTCTTGCATAATGTATTTTGTCACTAGTTTCTATTTTCTTTCTTAACTTTTTTGAGTTTATTCATGTTAAAATATAGATTTTTTAATTTATTGAGGTCTGAAGATTATTTAGAGTTGTTTCACTGCGATAATGTATAAATTTCAGTCAGGTGTAGCTATTTATACAATGAATGCATCCAAATAACAATTGCCAATGAGTGATCTTAATTCTTTTTCTTATAATTGCAGAGGTTTAAATGATAGCATTAAGAGACGTGATATTTTTTACTTATTCCATACAAAAAGAGCTGATATACTAGGTCTACAAAAATCACATTTTATAAGAGAAATTGAAAAGAAAGTTTACTCCGAATGGGATGAATTATATTTTTAGCCATGGAAGGAAGGTCTAATACTTTGGGTAGAGACACTTTATGTGGGAGCAATTTAGGAATTTAAACTAGTTCAGTGAGAACTGATTATTCTGAAAATTTTACAGGTATCAGTTAATTAAATAAATGTTCTACTAATTAATGTATATGCTCCAGACATTAAAAGTCCAAATTTCTTTAAAAAAAACATTTATGATATTTTAGATTCGTTTATTGATAACGATTCATTAATTTTTCAACTTCAATCTTGTTCATAATCCAGACTTAGTTTACCATAATTATCAGTCAACAAATCATAATATAAAGGCTAGAATTTTTGTTATTTATTTTTTATTAAAGATAAAACCCTAATAGACCCTTTTAGAGAATTACATGGTGGTGTCAAAAATGAACATGGAGACGACCTAACCCTATACAGCAAGGTAGATGAGATATTGTTCTTGTAACAAGCAATCTGTATCAGTTTGTACTTAAATGTGACACAGATGTTAGCGATATATCTGTTTATTGAATTATATATTTAGATATTTGCTGTGTTCGTGTTAGGCACGGGAAAGGTTTATGGAGATGTCTTGTAAAATGATTTCCCCGTTTTCTACCGTTGGTGATGGTTCACAAACTAATATCATAATGTAACAAAATTAAATAAAATTTCCTTACTAATTTAATGTAAACATTGGAACATATAAAAATTAAGGTAGACCAGGATCCAATTACGATATTTATTTAATATTAAAATAACACAAAGCATTCACTACATTTAAACAGGCCAAAAATCAACAATAAATTGAAAATGTTATTACCAATTAAATCGCATGTTGCAGTATCCCAGACTCCGGTATCACGACACTGTATAGTTTGCACAGAAGAATTATAACCGGTCTCACAGGTTATCTCCGCTAATGCTCCATATGTAGTATTTTCTTCTCCGAGTAAAGCTACGTTTCCGTTTGCAACTTTTGGGGCAGCACTACAATCTAAACGACGACCATATTCTTAACATTGTTACAAATAATTTTCTATAGAATTATCGTAAAAATATTTTGACCTACAAGTGGACACAGCAGAACTCCATTAAAATTCAAAATAATGTCTTATCCAAAGAAAGAAATGTTTGTTCTAAAATTGTCTTAATTGCAAAGAAAATTGAGATTGACTACAAACCTATTAATTTACATGTTGCATTATCCCATTCTCCTGTATCTAGACACAGTATAACATCTACTGTAGCGTTATATCCTGTTGAACATGAAACATTCGCTATTGCTGCATACGTGGTATTTCCATCTTGTTTAAGAGTAATTTGTCCATTAGCAATTACCGGAACTGTCTCACAATCTTTAATTAAACATCATGCATATGAAAATCCTATTTTTAATCATAATTCTCTTTCAAAGAAAATTTGTATGAATATGATAGTTCTTCAGCCAGTAGCTGTGTGGCCCAGAAATGAGTTTAATGTAATAGACAAATTATACCGTGAATATGCTTAAATGTAAAATATTTGAATAGCAACCAAGCGTCAAATCATGCGACTTGTCCTATATATTTAACCACCACTGACATTTTCAAGTCAGGTCAGAAACAAAAATCAATCCAACCCTCAACCTTATGTTAGCGTTTTGCCCCTTAGTGTTATCATTGAGTTACCTTAGTTTTGCTCGAGACATATTTTGGTCCAATTATGGTTGATTCTTTAATAAAGTCTATTCAATTCTTATTCTACCAATATCGATTTGTACATGTAATCCTCGTAAGTTATACAGTCCGTTGCGTCCTATTTGAGTTACGAGTTACTAAGTCGTGGCCACGAGTGGCCACGATATACTATGTCGTGGCCACGAGTTACTAAGTCGTGGAAACGAGATAGCTATATAGCTAAGTCGTGGCCACGAGATAATTAACCAATCAGAATACACTATATATATTATGATTTTTTTTAAACTTGACAACTTACTTTTACATGGAACATTAATTTTTGAAAATATTGAAGATATTCACTTTGAACTTGTCTTTAAGATCATAATAGAAAGTCACCTTCCAAGGCCCATCAGACATTATTTTTTACTATAGCTCTTTGTTGAACAAGTTTGTGATCGAATTGGTAAGTTTGTACGTACTACGGCCTGTTAACCTTGTTTATACGATAACATGAGAAGGAATAAGTCCTGGTTTATTTTATTTGTAAGGGACATTGCCCATGAACAGTAAATAGCCTATAAGGTAAAATCCTTGTCTGATGAATAATTTAAAAAGGATAAGGCATGGTTAATGAAACCCAGAAAGATCATTGCACTTGATCAGTAGATGACATCTAATATTTTCGAGGTAATTGGGTCAAACATCGGGTCACAGTGACGCTAAATGTAAGGTTATTGACAAGTCAATAAGTTGTATAAATGACACTTTTACAGGCTGGTGAAGAAGGGGCATCTTGTACTATAGCACATGTCTAGTTAATTAGGTAAATTCATATAAATGGTGTAATCTGATTGGTTATTTATCTCGTGGCCACGAGTTAGTAACCCGTGGCCACCACATAGTATCTTGTGGCCACGACTTAGCTATCTCGTGGCCACGACTTAGAAACTGGTGGCCACGACTTTGTAACTCATGGCCACGACATAGTATTTCGTGGCCACGACTTAGCTATCTCGTGGCCACGACTTAGTAACTCGTGGCCACGACTTAGTAACTCGTGGCCACGACATAGTATCTCGTGGCCACGACTTAGCTATCTCGTGGCCACGACTTAGTAACTCGTGGCCACGACATAGTATCTCGTGGCCACGACTTAGCTATCTCTTGGCCACGACTTAGTAACTCGTGACCTCGACATAGTATCTCGTGGCAACGACTTAGTAACTCGTGGCCACGACATAGTATTTCGTGGCCACGAGATAAATAAAAACACACACACGTCACATTTGTGCCACCGTACAAGCTAGTTAAAAAGGTAAATTATACAATGCAATATTTGGTTTGTATATATCGGTTCCAGCTTGTGTTAGAACTAATGAAGGGCTCACTGAATATGTCAGCTGTCCCATCGGTCTAAAACAAGGTGGCATGGCTTCGCCAATTCTATCTTTAGTTTTTATTGATGAATTACTTAAACGAAATAAAAATAGTGGAATCAGAGGTATCCAGCTGTTCCCTGATACAACCGAGTTATCATCTTTATTAATTGCGGATGATTTGGCATTAGTTGCAGATATTGTGGTTGGTCTTTAAAAGTTATTAAAATTGGTAAAAAATGTCTATGAGTCAAACGTAAATCTAAAGAAATGGTGATTAAGAATGGTGAGAAATTAGCGAAAAGCAAGAAATGGATTTAAAATAATCAAATTCTTGCAGTAATCAGCAATTTTAGTTATGTGGGTGTAACTTTAACACAACAGTGGTCCATAAACAGAATGACTACTGAACAAGCGTCTAAAGCAAAAAGAATACTTATTTGTATACTTTCGTAATTATATGACTACGGACAGTTACCCCCGAAAGTATTTTTTAATATTTTTGACAAAAAATGTGTTACTTTATGGATCAGAAATTTGGTTTATACGCAAGTTAGTACAACCAGAGTTAGTGCATAACTATGCATGCAAAATATATTCATGTTTGAAAGTAAAAATAATTAATGCAGGTGTCTTAGGTAACTGTGGTGGATTCCCTATGTTTATAAATGCTGCTAAAAGAGCTGTAAGATATTGGTGTAAAATACTCAAAATGGGCGAGCACAGACTAGATATAAAATGATATTTTATGCAGTTTGTTTGTTTGTTTCCCAACAGTATTTCAGTCATGTGGGCGGGTAGTTTCCTAACCATCGTTCCTGGAGAGATACACCAGTGCTAGACTACCTTCCTCTGTGCTAAACTACCAAAGCATCTCTCGGGGATCGAACCCACGCCAGAGAGGTAACTTGATTAGAAGTCATCGACTCTAACCCCTCGACCACGGAGGCGGTCCACTTTGAAAAGTGGTTAAGGGAATAACTTCAGTGGCACAAATACATATACATAAAAAGAAATTATCTCTGGTGAAAAAAGACAAATTATACAGGGAATAGTATAAATATATATTCTCAAATGTTCGAAACAGTTACAAATAACCTTTCATTTTCCCAATGTACTAAAACAAACAAAAGCAGTGAAGTTAAGAAAATAGCATAATTATGTCAAAATGTAATTAAGAGTGGAAAAACTTTGCATACTGAGCTTACTTCTGACCCTTCATATATCATATAGTTTCAAGTGAATATCAGTTCTAGTTTCAGAAACATTTAAGTATTAATGGTTATATATCAGAACATTTTCTAAGCCTAAAAGGGGCATAACTTGTCTCATAATTCAATGGAATTGTAGAATTTTCGTCATCTGAGCTTGCTTGTTACCTTTGAAAAAAATTTTAAGTTTCAAGTAAATATCTGTTCTAGTTTAAGAAATATTATAGTAAAAAAATTTAAAGACATAAAAATGGAGTTAACTTTGTCAAAATACAATACAAAGTTATCCCCCCACTTTTTTAGTTATGAATCTTGACCTGCATATCTTACTTGCGACACTTCGTATATATTTGAAGTTTCCAATGATTATCTGTTCTAGTTTTAGAAATATTCAAGTACATGTTAAAATTTGAGAACATTTTCTAAATCAATTTTTGACCTTTAAGTGTGGCTTTGACCATAAGCTTGCACAAGGGTTAGATGGGTTCTGCCCATTGCCTAGTTGGGGTAAACATTTGGATCAAGTTTGAAGAAAATCCTTCCATTAGTATAGAATTTATAGAGCGGAAAAGACATATTGATTGTATGTAAATTTAAGGACTTAAAAAGACGCATAACTTTATCAAAATGCAATACAGAGTTATGAAACTTGACCTGCATATCTTACTTGTGACACTTCATATATCTTTTAAGTTTCAAGCAAAATCTGTGCTTGTTTCCGAAATATTAAAGTACATGCTAAAATTTAAGAATATTTTCTTAGTCAATTTTTGACTTTCAAGTGAGACCTTGCCCTTAAGCCGGCAAAAGTGTAACATAAGTTCTGCACATTAGCTTGTTGAGGTGAACATTTGAGCCAAGATTGAAGGAAATCTTTCAATTAGTGTAGGACTTACAGAGCGGACACGACATACTGTCTAATATTTGATTGTTTGATATTTGACCTTCAATTGTAACCTTGACATTGAGCTGAAACATAGGCAACATGGGTCCTGCACATCCCCTTGTTGAGGCATTTGTGCCAAGTTTGAAGAAAATTCTTCAATTGGTAAAGGATTTTTAGAGCGACACCATGATGGAGACGGACAGACCGACCGACGCGACAAAGCGAATCCATTATAGCCCCCCCACATTTTGTTGTGGGGGTATAATAACGTATTTTGATAGTGATACAAAATGATAATATAATGCGTGAAAATTTACCAAGTAGCTGACATTCAGTTGTTTGCCATTGTCCCGTTTCTAGACATTGTATTATGCCTATGCTTGAATTGTAACCTGTATCACAGCTCACGTTTGCAAGTGCGCTATACGTTGTGTTATGTTCTTCTAATAATGTAACAGATCCCTTTATAACAATAGGCACATCTCCGCAATCTTTAATTATAACATATATAGAACTTAATGGAAACACATTTTGGATAAAATTTCGAAACATGGCTTTTTATAACTTATTATTAAAGTATTTTTCTACAATTTCTGTTAACAATTTTACCTTATTAAGACACTGTATCATTTCCAAAGTCGCATTTAAGCCAAATGGTAATATTACGTTTGCTTCAGCGCCGTAAGTGCTTGTAACATTCCCTTTAAATTCTACAAGTTCATTATCGAGCTGCGGGATATCACCGCAGCCTGACATTAAAGCAAAAGGAATTCAATATAATATTTAGTGCATTAACATGAAAATTATTTTTTTGTATTACATTAAACGCTTCATAAGCGATGGCCATAAGTCCAAAACATTAATTATACATTCAAAATACTATGTGTTGGGGAAATAATAGTGACGATAACAATATCTTGTTGTATTCTTTTCGTCTAATTCTACAATTCATTGCCTGTAAGGGGTTTTATAGAATTTCTTCTTATGGTTTTATATGTCAACAAATTATGTTTCAAGTTATAAATGATATTATAACTCTATATCAGTCGGGTTTTTCATCTATAACATATGTTTCGTTTGATTTATAAAAATAAATAAGGAGAAAACACGTAAGCTGCATACTTATAACTTCACATGAAGTATTATCCCATTTCCCAGTATTCCGACACATTATGGTTTCTAATGTCGCGCTATGGCCAATGTAGCACGTCACTTCAGCTAAAGCACCGAATGAGCTATTGCCGTCCTCTATCAAAACAATGCTTCCATTATCAATTGGTGGAAGTATTCCACAATCTGCAGAAAAGTAGAATAATATTTTTTCTGTTTTCTCTTTAAAGTTTAAAATTGAACACAGATGTGTTTTTTCTCAGAAAATGAGAAATGGAAATATCTATTTTAATGTTGTTGTACACCAACTGCATACGTGGACAAAATATGGGTCGCTATGCCCTCAATAAAACGTTGTCAAAACAATGAAAGAAAAAGTCTTGTCGCGTTAATACATGTCGACATGCCAAAACATGAATTATTACGACAATATAATCACGAGAGTCAACTCAAGCTTACATATCCAAATGTAATAATACAAACATTCAAAACATTACATACCAACCAAAGAACACCCAACGGCATCCCATTCCCCTGTATCGCGACACTCGATAAAATCTAGAGTTTCGTTATAGCCATTTTCACACACTACTTCTGCTAAAGCTCCGTATGTGGTATTTCCTATTTCTTTTAGATGAATGGTTCCATTGGATATTGTTGGGACATCTCCACAGTCTGCAAATTCATAAAATCACAATAATAACTTCTGATAATAACAATCATATATACATATATATATGTATATTTTGAACTGTGTATGTGCTATAAAATTTATATTATATTATTGGTTGTGTACTGTTCAACGTAACTATTTTTTTACAGAATCTCAAATACAACAATGGTGATTTCTTTAGTATACAAAATGATTGGTTCAGAAAAAGTATACATGTATATTTGATCCAGTCATCTGCTTAAAATACTTTTTTATGGACCTTCTACAAAATTAAAAGTTGACACTATTTATTTAAAAGATGTCTTTTTTATGTTACATTTAGTATCATACTGTAGAAGACAATTTTTCGCAATTCTAATAGCAAAATTATTAACTATACAATATTCTTTTTTTATTTAGTTTTATTTATTTTTGTTTTTTAATTAGTATTAAAAGTCATGTCAATATTGGTTTACAAATTTAAAGATGTCATAAATACATAACTTAAAAAGCTTTACTTATATAAACTAATATAAACACATGAAATAAATTATCATTGGCTTTCTTAAAATTCTTTCATTGTCTTGTATGTAAAGGTTCCCCCGCCCTTTAAGAGAACTACTTTGGAAATTTATGTTAAATGAAATCGAAATTTTACTGAAAAGTTTTTACACGTTAGTTTGTCGATTTCTACCTACAGATTAACAACACTGACGAAAATACCGAAAGACATTTTTAATCCGGATATATGATGACATACACAACCTTCAGGCCGACATGTTGTAATTGCGGCCAATAGTCAGCGAATATTTGCCTGTAAAAGCAGAATGCCTCTAGAATAATGTTAACTTTCTTGAAAATTTGAAAATGTATTTAACAGTGTAATATTGTTAAATTGCTTAAATAATGCAATTAACACATGATCAATGGCACTTACAACCTATGTAAATTACTATAAAGAGGTCAAAATATGTAAAAATAGCCCTAACGGCGTTAGTAATGCAGTAGAAATATAGTTAAAAATACTGAAAAATTCGGTCATTAATCACACATTACATGTAATTTTTTACTAGAATTTTGAATCTTTATACATTTCCTAAAATCTTAGTTCATTTTTCTCGGGTTTGATTTTATCGAAAAATGTTTGCTAATTTGGAGGCATGCAGCTTTAAAGAATATTTCTATTTATATCACATTATATTTAAAGAGTATTGATATTTACCTTTTAAAGTACAGTTAGCAACTTCCCATTGCCCCGTGTCTAAGCATGTAATACTTGAGGCATTACCTGAATATCCATCAGAACAATACACCGTAGCTGTGCTACCGACAGTGGTAGTACAATCAAGAGTCATATTTCCATTAGTTATAGCTGGTAAATTCCCACAGCCTATAAAATGTTTGAGAACTTATTAGTACGATTAATTTAGTGAAATTATTCAAAAACAAATTATTTTATATTCTAGCATAAAACCTAAAAATTGTTTGTCGAACTCCAAGTAAAAGAATGCGTGTGCCCTAAACGAGAAAACAATGGGCAAAACTATATAAAATGGAATTTTGAAAGGGGGTCAGAGGTTATGAAGGCTGCATATCACTGATAAGATTTAAAAAGCAGGCCACATATCCTAAGGATGATTTAACAGTATTCAAGTGGGGAATACGGGAACCACCCAAAAACGAAAGAATTAATTACCATTAGAACAAAAATAATGTCGTGCTGAACGATCTTTAAGGATCGGAAATACAACACCTCTGACTGAATGTTTACAGCCTCCGTACGGCACAAACAACGCCGATGTGGCGATAAGATAGAGAAAATAGGAATCCTTAAAGAAAGCCCAACACGGCAAAATTGAAAATGTTGCAGGCTAGGTTTGATTGAGCCGGCGGTAATTATATCTATTGACAAAAAAAGAGTAAGAATAAGTAAGATCAATTTTCAATCTTTGAAATTCACATAGACATAAAATGTAGTTATGACTCATTACATGATTAATTAAAAAAAAATCTTGCAATTAAAAATAACATTTACCGCGTGAGCAGACGTCACTCCACACTTCTCTGAAACCGTCATAAAAATAATAAGCTGTCCAGCCTCCTTCTCGACACACCCCTATATAATCCCATTGCGTAGTATAGCCGCCAGGACAATTATAAAATACCAAATAATCTTCAAAACCGTTAGCATAGTGTAAGGTATAGTTTAAGTTTATTCCATTTACTTCAAAAACTGGCGGATCTCCACAATCTGAAACAGAATGAGATGCAAATATTCTACAAAGTAATAATTGCTGTATTTTTGTAAGGTACACATTGTTAAGAATATAATTGCTGTATTTTTGTGAGGAAAATACATATTATATACTTATATTTGAAATATTAGGAAATGTGGGTGAAATTAATTTTGTTATCTGTATTATTATTGTAAGAAAACATTTTTCACTACAGTTAAACAATTTTTTCCGTATTTTCATTGGTGTTTTGCCGGACTACATTTTTCTAAATTCAGCTTATGCGCACAATTTAAGGGGGGAGGTCTTCAAAATTGTAAATGTCAAAAATCAAAAATATATTATAAACATATGTTGTTTTTTTTTTCTATAATAAATGCACAGATTATTTCCATCATGTACGAGGATGCAAATTATCATATTTCACATGCGACAACTGCAACTTTCGGCACACTTTTATACCACTTGATGAAAAGAATTCCAGTTTTTATCTATAAAAATCTTGAATATCCCACTATCGGATATTTCATTTTCATTTTAACGCTGGTTATAGATCTCGCTTTTTAACCCCTTAGTTATTTCCAATTAGTACGTGTTCTCTCAGAATTTATGTTGTTTATTCTTTCATTTATTTGTGAAGTATGTCGGAGAATTGTTTGACTTTCATTTAAATGTGCATGGAATAAGAAAATATAAGTATAATTTACATTCAATTTGGTCATTTTAAAGCTAGAATATGAAATCAGGGAATATTATTGGTCATTCTTAAATTATTAAAATATTATAACGTTTAAATTCCTAGATAATCTAAAGGAGTCTCGAAAACAAACTTTCAACTTTAATTCAATAATATCTATGGACCTTTCAGCCATTAAACATTTTATATTTTAGAATTTTACTTACCATCTAATAATAAACTCATATAACATACAATTTTGCTATAAATTGTATTTTTTTTAGATATTTTAAAAGACTTGTCTATAATAACGATATCACCAATAACGTTCACGATCAAAGAAATCCATGTTCATAAAAAAAATTTAAAAAGTAATAAAATGGCCAAACATCTTTTTATAGATACTTCTTCTTTCACAATTTGAACAGGTACTCTGGTGGTAACTTCCTACCGCAATTTTAGTAAAGTTTAAAATGACAACCTATCAGCCTTTTTTTAATTACATTTTAAATACTAAGTATGTATAATTAAAGCAGTAAAATACCGATATCAATGAATCTTCCTACACATAAGAAATTGTTAACATGAACACAGTGTAAATCCATAAAATTCCATATTCTCCTTACTTTGACAAACCCAATCCCAACAAGCGGTGAAAAATTTATAATCAAATAAAACAGTAAACTCTACTCAATTGAATAATTGACCGAATGGATAATTAGCTTAGATACCTACCGTACAGACAATAATTGTGATATAGGAAATAATTAGATGGACACTCGCATTCATTGACACTGCTACAAGTGAAGTTGTTAACCTTGGGACAGTCTGCATCACTGCCACAAGCTGAAATAAAAACGAGACATATTTAATAAAAATGAAAATATATATATTTATAATATACCATTTGTAAAAAAACACGAATGAAACAAGAACGCCGCTTAGGCTGGAATTAATTTGCCCTATCACATATTTTTAATTTCAAATCCATAACAAACTTTGCCAATTTAAATACACTTTTTACACATGACTGAGAAAGTTGTGACTACTATAAATGGTACTAAAGTTTGATCCTTTAGATAAATTATTTCAAAGGTTGTTAGCTTTGTCTTAGAAGGTCTTATTTTCTCATTACCATGACATATAGATTGCTCTTTCCTACGAGTAAGTCGTTAACCTTGACATAGCTCACGTACACTGTTTTTTTTTTATAACATGGTTCTTTTTTGATAGCCATATGCTTTCTTTTTCTTGAAATGCTGTACATAATATAACAGCACTCCTTTTTGATCTCGTTCCAACGAGTGTCTTGCAGGAACGAGAAAAGAGAAAAAGTTAAAGAATATGCATGAACTCTGTGCCACCATTCTAAACGGACATCCTGGATACTAGCATGTATATTGTTAAAAATAAGACGGATATTAAGCCGAAAAATAAATGTCATCATATATAAGCCGTTAGTTTGCACGATACAAATTCGTTATACTTCTGAGTTAGGAATAATAGTAATATTCTTAATCCATTGCTTTATAGCAAATAGTTGATAGAATACTATGTTTGATAAGTTTGGGTTTAATAATAATTATCCAGGATGTCCGTTAAGTTTAAAAATCACACAATAGAGTTTACAATTCTTACATATAACAGAAATATATATAAGTTCTTATGTATGTCTCTGAATATAATTAATTACTTATTCCAGCAGTGATCGCCAAATGGAAATGAAATTGGACGTAATTCGGTTGCATTTCATCTTAAGTCAAATTTAATCACCCAGTGTACAATACAAAACAGCAGTACATGTCAAATAATATAAAGAACAATCACGAATCAGTATGCAAAACAAGTATGTTAAAAGTCTAATGCTCTTACATTGCTTGCAAAAGTCGTAACTACGGAAATCAAAAATAAGACAACGTAAGCGTTTCAATACTCTTGACACGGTTCGTATCAGAGTCTTGAATGAGATATTAAAATAAATCAGTGTGATGCAAGTCATACTGTTTACAAATGAGTTAAATGACTTGGTTCCCGTACATTTGGTTTCCGTACAATTTATTTCACGTACATTTGTTCCTCGCATAATGTCAAAGGAAGAATAACTATTAGATTTTTATGATGTCAAAGTTGATTGATTTGTTTGATTAGGTTGTACGTCACATCGACACAGTATAGGTCGTTTGGCGACGTTTCAGCTTTACTGGTGGAGGAAGACCTCATGTGCCCTTCCGTGTATTTTTTCGGGCACGAAAGGCACCTGAGTAGAACCACCGACGTTCCGTAAGCTAGCTGGATAGCTTCATCACATGAAAGAATCCAAAGTCCATGTCGGGATTCGAACCCGCAGCGGTGAGGGGCAAGTGATTTGAAGTCAACGACCATAACCATTTGGCTACGGACGCCCCATATGCTGTCAAAGAACATATCATATGAATAAGGTTTGTTTTAGGCAGGTCGTACTTGCCAAAGAATTTAGAACCTCCATTCTGAAAGAAAATTCATTTTAGTGTGTATAGTGGGTATAAACTCTACAGTAACAAACTTTGTTTTCAATTTTTGAACTTTGCATTTACTTCAATTCTATAGATTTCTGTAACCCTTGCCAAAGTTAGAGAGAGACAATAAGTGAAACCTTTCGCGAATTGATGAAAACATACTTTTTGTTGTTGGAAATATTTTCCTTTTTTATACAAATATTGTTTATAATTAACCCCAAATTGTGACTTCTTTTGAGTTAACTCGCACTCAACGCTCTTTAGAATATTTAAAAAAAGTAGCTCAAACTAACATTATTTCAAACAATTATTTACTACACACTAATCAGTACAGAAAGTCATGGGCATATCACGATGGAATGTCGCAGCATTTTATTAATAGGTTCACGAAAGAGTCATTTGTTTACAAAAGAGTTAATTAAATAAGATCTTAACATCATAACACAACATGTTCAATAACATGTTCAATAACTTACCTATATATGTAAATTTAACTTAACAACTTCTTTCGTTATTTTGAAGGTAAATATACTTGCGCATAGTATCAAATAATTTCAGGCTTGTAACTATCTGTACTATTTACCCTGCTAATGATTTTACGTCGCGTTATTTGTTTTATTTTTTCTTTTACTTGTGAAATTTCCTTATAATCTTTTCTAGCGGTTTAAGCGATACCTAAGAAACTTTAAGTGGATAGGTCTATAGTGAGCTCATTTTCCATTAAGTATTTCAAATGTTCTTACAAGCAATATAAATGTATCATCTTGTTATTTCATGCATTATTTTTGACATGTTCTAAATAGTTTAGTATGAACATAAATGTGAAGGATAATATTTTTGTTGTGGAACATTTTATGATCTATCTATAAATATGTGTAATATCGGGTCATATATCTCACATTTGCCAACATCATCCATATGCAATTATTTTGAAGGCTGTTGGTATATCTTATAAGAATCGTACAATGGCTGCCGTTACAAACCGGAATATCTAGCTCGAGAGTAACTGTTTATGGTGGTTACGAGGCTCTGCTGATGATTCTTTTCTTGCATATTACATATCAATTATTTTCAGAACAGAAATTGCAGAAACTGATATTCCTATCATGCACTTTTTTACTATAGTAGCGTATGAACTTCGGGAAAAAAGTTACCTTTCTAGCATGTAATTCTAACAAAGCTTTTTTTACTAACTGTATTGTTAAACATTATACTATGTGGACCTGTGACGAAGTTTGTAGAGCACTCTCTTTTCTTTTAGACAACATTTATGTCAGGTTTGGTAATACCCTATTTAAACAGATCGTAGGAATTCCTATGGGTACTAATTGTGCACCCCTGGTCGCCGATTTGTTTTTGTACTGCTATGAAAGAGACTTTATGTTGAGTCTCTCTGAAGAGAAACAACAAGATGTTATAGTCGCATTTAATAATACTTCCAGATACCTTGATGATATTTTTAATTTAGATAATCCTTATTTTGATCAAATGGTGTCTGACATTTATCCGCATGAACTACAACTTAATAAAACGAACGCTTGAAATTTTAGTACATCATTTTTGGATCTTCATATTACTATCAACAACAATTCTATTCACACGAAAATTTATGATAAAAGAGATGACTTTGACTTTTGTATAGTTAATTATCCACATTTAGATGGAGACGTACCCCATGCAACATCTTACGGGGTTTATGTTTCTCAGTTAATTAGATTCGCTAGAGCTTGTAGCAACGTAAAGGATTTCAACGAGCGGAATATTTTTTTTTTATTACCAGCAAGCTTCTAAAACAGGGCTACCGCTATCATAAATTACGGAAATATTTTACTTAATTTTACAATCGTAACATTTAATTTCTAAATTCAATAGTGACTGCGACAAGGGATTAACCAGCTTGTTTTTTATGGCGATGTGTTTTAAAAACTTCGTAAGATTTTGTGTCATGGTAATTTTTCTGCTGTTTTTACTAAAATCATTAAACGTTTTATTAAAACAGATTATGACCCTACTATTTTAAGACATGCTGCATGTTTAGTGTTCAACCTTTTTACAGTTGGACACTACGCTTTCCTCTTTTGATTACATCTGACGGACCAAGTGGGAGACTATGATGGACAGTTCGTAAAGCCCTTTGGGACTGAATTGTCTTAATGTTCGTCTTCTGCCTTGCTTCGTCGGGCCCTTGTAGGTGATTTTCTTGTTGCTCTATCTTCCTTTAGCACATTGAGTACTTTTGGTTATTGGGTTTACTTTTATATGTTTCTACATGATCATTTTAGTGTTTTACTTATTTACTTTTGTAACCATGACAACTGTTAGAGTTTCACTTGGGGGGATTCATTTTATTTACACTGTCTCGTTTATAGGAACATGGTGGGGCTAAGAGCGAGGTTTGGTGCACCATTAACCGGTTTAAACTTCCCAGCAGTCATTAATCATGCTGCTGACCGTTCCAAGGCGGCGCCCCACTGTGTTCCTCAGATGTATGTCTATGTTGTTTCATACTGTTTTGGTGACACTTTTGCTTGTGTCCCTTGTTGTTTTCTCGTCTACGGTAAGTATCTTCCCCATTGCCTCTAGTTTTTGTTTCTTTGATTAACCCCCTCCCCCCTTCCCCCGGTCTCCTGTCCCCTTCCCCTTTGTGGGCTTATTATTATTTTCTTTGAATTCCTAATCAGTTACAAATTATTTATCATTTAATGATTAACGTGTCTTTGCCCTGTCCTTTTTATGTTTGGGGTCCACCTGGGCTCCTTGCCATTGGGTTCTTGTTGCTTGGTCATATGGGGGTTGCGTTCATTGAACGCCGCCTTTCCTTGTTGATCTTGTTTATCATATTTTACAACTTTATTCAAACTGTAAAATATAAAGTCATCCGAAGAACGGAATTCATTCATAAAAGGCGCGCGGATATACGTCATTTAAGGGACACCACTTGTCTTACACGGGGGTGTCAGACAGGTTTTTTCAAGCACCGGTGTAAACAGTAGATATTCCTGTCTGATATGCAATAATATACATAAAACTTGTTGATATATCTTATTCTGAATACTATCAGCGTAGTTATCTATTGTTTTACAGACCTTCAGTTACAGAGCAATTCACGTTAAAATAAGTATGAATGTTTACGTTAAATATACGAGGGACATATATTTTACTAGTGACAACAACAATATTTCAACAGGATATGCACTTGAAATCACATGTATTATAAACCGTGGAAAGAGTATGGACTGTTCTAACCAACAGTATATTTTCGCACGATTTGCACGTGGAATAAGATTTTTACAGGTCATTTAAAACATTTGGTTATGTACTGGTTGTAAAGATGGATGAGTGGCACTGTGATTAGAGAGAGGAACACGGAGCTCATTGCAAATTTCGAGGGTTATTTGGTAAATGCGCATCAGAAATAATAACGGATCTAGATTTAGTTTAATGTGAAAATGGTCTTCAAATATCGTACAATTATTAAAGAAAGGTTGAACTTATTTTAAGGATTATCCCCGCACAAGGCGGCAAATTTTCGCTACCTCTGAAAAAAACATCAGCACTGACATAGCTATAGAAGATGCAAAATACCGTGGAGGAAATAAGTGACATATCGAACCCTGGTGTGTCATATGTGTTTTCAGTCTTGAACGAAAAGTTAAAATTGAGAAAAGTGTGCGCCGATTAGATCCCGCATAAATTATGCTTACTCCAAACCAGAAAGGGATGGATTTGAAAAAGCCTTGGCAATTTTTACAAGCTTAAAATATCGAGAACTTAGACACTAGAGAGAAATCGTTAATGGGCATTAAACGTGACATTTTTGAGTCCGATAATAAACTCAGTAGCAAAATATGGGTAGGTAAAAACGGCGTTCTTGACATTGCAGGAGCGTTAAAGAGTTATGTATTCTATTTTTAGACAGTAATGGAATAGTGACCCACGTCGCTGTGCCTAAAAGGGGTAATGTCACTGGAATATTTTCAGGAGTATTGAAAAAGTCCCCTCTTCTGAAGTTAATCACTAGATTACAAAGAATCCTAGTTGTCACCAATTTAAATATGCCCCTCGTATAACTTGATACATTTACACTCACAGAAGTTTTGAAGATATATTCTAGTCAACTTTTGATATGCTAAAAAATAACAACAACTCATAAGATGTATGCGTATGTTTCCTTATTTCTAACATAAAAATTATAAGACGGGGTTGATTTATTATGAAAAAAGCTATTCGTTAGTGTTTTTCCTTGTATATTTAAAAAAAACTACTATGCAACAGAACGAGGAACTAAAAAACCAGTCAAAATCACAAGACAAAATATAAGTTAAAGTTAAATAAGACAGCCTACCAAACCTGAAAATTGATTTCCCAAAGTAGGTGAAATAAAAGTATTATGATCCCGATGTCAATGAATTTTCTTACGAATTAGGAACTTTTAAAGAGTAATCTTGTAGATCTTATCTTAAATTTGACTATCCCCATCTCAAACAAAAATGTCAAAAATGTTTATTCTCACCCGAATCGTTGAAGTAAGTGTTATTATATCACTTTACCAAATTTTAAAAGTGCAAGGATGATTAGCTGAGGTACCTACAGTTTATACAATGAAACTTTTGTAGATTGCAAGTCATGTTGTTTCCCTGGGGACAGTCTGCATCACTGCTGCAAGCTGAAATAGAAACAATACAATATCCAAAAATTAACAAAATATACATGTCACGGTTCAGAACTGTTCACTATATAGGGGAGAAGATTGATACAGTTCACAGACATGTAGACACAGCATTTAACTATCAGGTGGTTGGTGAGCTAACACTCTGTCTCTTTTATCTTTCATCTTGGTCTGAATAACTAGTATATTACACCTGCCCCTATTTGAAATTATTTACATCCAGTCTGGTATTGTCCATTTACTGTAATAAATCCTATATTACCCCAGATATTATATATCTTACAGCTGAATTATTTCATATCCTATCCTGATAACTTATTGTACCTGATTACTTACTGTACCTATCTTTATTATTATTATTTATTTAAAGCAGGACTTGCTTGAACCAGAATTTTGCCTGAAGTAAGCATGTAGATTGAATAGTTTAGCATTTATTGTAGGAACAGATCATTGTAGTTGACTTGTGAGTAAATATAAAGTATACAAGTAGGTTTGAAATATTTATTCTTTAGTTAGAATAAATTGTTCAACCCGGGCAGTTAAAATCAATTATATTCAAAATTCTGTAAACTTAAAATAGCATTTCATTTGAAATACTGCGACGGTATCATGTAGCCGGTAAATAGATTTGAAGTGAAATATTAATTCTTTAATTAGAATAAATTGTTCATTTTTGAATCCCGCTGATTTTATATTTTTATACACAGTTTTTGAGAACCGACACTAAACTTCTTCTTCATTTTCGAATAGTGAAGTATTTTGTGTAAGTGGTAATATATTTTCTTATATAGAATTATTCTATATTTACAAGAATTTAACATATATACAAATAGCAAATCAATTGTTGCTACTGTATCACAGTTGAAAAGTTGATAATTTGGGTTCTACTCACTTAGTCATTATAAAAAGTCTGTTGATAGGTATATTATTTTACTTTATGAACTGAAAATAAAACATTTTGCATTGAAAAAATTGTCTAAACCAGAAGAAAGAAAACTTTACACATTTATTTATCCTGGTAAGCTTTGTGTGTACTTGTATTCAGTTGAGTCTGTGCCTGAACAAGTAAATTTATAGATAATCTATATACATGTAAGTTAGGTCTTTGGGATTTTTTTTCTGATATTGTATAGAGTACTGGACTGAACATTGTTTGCAATACAGAATTCCTGCATATAATTTCACAAGCCTGTGTGTCTCTAGCAATTACCATAAATTAGTTGAAATTTATAGCAAGTAACTGAACAAGTGTCTGTGCATTTCACAATATAATTTTATAGACTTGTTACCTGTAACTTGACAATCTAAGGTGTCTGTGATAAGTTATTTATTTAGTTAGTTAAGCACTGAATATTATTCAGTTGAATTTAATACTGCTTTATAATAGAGACTGAATATCAGTGTTATTAGATCTATGGTGTAATGTATGGTGCACTGTGTGGGTCATAATTTGAATAAAGTTGATTGATTATTTTCAAGTCATTGTGTTTTTTTCTCTTGAAATAAAATTGTTTTATTTCTATTGTTTGTTTTTTATTACATCTATATAGTCCTAAGCTGGTTACTGATGTAAATCATTTTTTTTAAGTGTATGGTGTACAATTTGGGCCATTTGAAATCCTGAATTTTAAGTCACGTTCATTTTGTTTTGGTCCAATCCATTTTTTTTTTGTTTTCTCATCATGGCGGATGGTACAACTCAGTCCTTAGACTATTCAGATGCAGATCTAGAATTTTTTGCTAGACAGTTACAGAAATCTGGTAAGTTTCAAGTTAATGCAATGGCAAGTACACCTCATACAGTACACTCAAGTCATACATTTAATGTTACACCTACTCCTATACGGGAACATATCAGCAGTTCAGGTACACATCAGGTTCACTTTCCTCCACCTGTTTATAGCATTCCTCCACCCATGCCTAACCCTCAAGTATACTTGTCTTTTGTGACAAATAGGGACTTGGTACATGCCCGTATCCCTGAGTTACCTTCTATTTCAGGAGATGGGAAATACAACTCGTCAATGTTCGAGATATGGCGCTATGATGTTAATTGTGTCATTGATGAGGGTAATTATCCACCATTTATTATCAGGGAGGCCATTCGTAAATCTTTGAAAGGCAGTGCCAGAGGTGTTCTTTTGCATTTAGGTGAAAATGCCACTGTTCCTGAGATCTTGAATGAGTTAGATGGCATTTATGGTAATGTTCATTCAACTGAAAGGTTGAAGGAACAGTTTTATAATGAACAGCAGAAGGTGGATGAGTCTGTTGCTGATTATAGTTTGCGTCTGGAGAGATTGCTTAGCAGGATACCGTGCAATCTTGATAGGATGTCCAAGGATGAGATGCTGCGGGGTAGGTTGTGGTCAGGCCTTCGAGATATAGAGCTGAAGAATGCCTCTCGATTTCTTTTTCAGAAGGACCTCAACTTCAATACTCTTCGTAAAGAGTTGAGAGCCATTGAGGAAGACTTGCGCTTGTCCAGATTACCATCTTCTCTTACTCTTCCACGCAAGCAGGCCAATATTTCTGTTTCTACTTCTAATACTCCTAATGAGTCTGATCCTGCACAGCAGTGTGTCACTACTGTAGATAGTAGACTTCTCCAGGAAATAAGGGCCCTTTCTAAGCAGATGGAAGGCATGGAGTCCAGGCTGTCTAGTATGGAGAAGGAACTTAAGGGCTTGAAACAAGAGAGATCTTCCACTCAGGATGTCAAAGCCTCTGCCAGTCCTTTAAACTACAGTCGACCTCCATCGCAGGGCAGATGAGAGGTCACACTTCCCCTTCTAATTCCCCTGCTTCTACATTTCCTCTAGTTGGCTGTTCTAATGAAACTGAAATTCTTATAAATGGTACTTCTACTATAGCTTTGATAGATACTGGTTCTATGATCTCATCTATTGGAATTTCATTCTTCAAATCTTTAAAGCCCCAGCCTGTCATGTCACAGTTGTCAGATTTTATGTTGGATATTTCTTCTGCTAATGGTTCTAAGGTACCATATCTTGGATATTCAGTTCTTGATATTTCTTTTCCTTCTCTTTCATCAGAATCTTTTTCAGCTCCTATTCTGATTGTTCCAGACACAGAGTACTCATGCAGAGTTCCTTTGATAATAGGCACCAACATACTGAACGTTTTGAAGTCATCAGGAACAGAGTCAACATCATCTCCACTTTCAGACATCATATCTTCCTTGACTGACATTGTCACCAAACCTGTTACTCTTCTTCATAATCAGACTGTCATTGTGAAGCCTTTTGAAACAACAACAAGGGCAAGGTGAGACATATTGGCAACATGTCATCTGGTGTTACAGAGTCTACTGATTCTCTTATGTTGAATGTGTGCCCTAGATTGGTTAAATTACAACCTGGTACTTCTTTTTGCAGGGTTCCAGTACGTGTTTGTAACTTGACTGCTAGAGCTATTACCATTCATCCAAGAATGACTCTTTGTAATTTACATGATGTGTCTGTTGTTCGCACCATTGATCCTTCAGAGGGCGTTGCTGATAAATCCCACAATTCAGACAAGTCTCTTGATGACCTTGGTATTTCTATTCCCACTGAAACTTTAACTTCTGAACAGCAGGTTAAGGCAACTTCCTTCTTCAATCAGTGGAAACATATCTTCTCCTCTGGGCCTACTGATCTTGGTTCTACTGACTTGGTCGAACATGAAATCAATCTGTCTGATCCCACACCTTTTAAAGACCCTTATCGCCGAATACCACCAGGGATGTTTGAGGAGGTACGTGAGCATTTACGAGACATGATTTCGGCAGGAGCGATCCGTGAGTCCAAGAGTCCTTTTTCTTCTAATGTTGTGTTAGTAAGAAAGAAGGACGGGTCTTTGCGTTTTTGTATCGATTACCGGAAACTGAACAACCGTACAATCAAGGATGCTTATGCCCTTCCTCGCATCGGCGAAACTATAGATTCTCTCATAGGTTCCACTATTTTCTCTAAGCTCGACCTACGCTCAGGTTACTGGCAGGTCCCAGTCAAAGAATCTGATAAGCAAAAGACTGCCTTTAGTGTTGGGCCTCTCGGATTCTATGAGTGCAACAGAATGGCTTTTGGTCTTACCAATGCCCCTGCAACGTTTCAGCGTCTGATGGAGCGTTGTATGGGCGAACTTCACCTTCGTGACTGTTTGATTTATCTCGATGACATTATCATCTTTTCTGATTCTATTGATTCTCATTTCCGTCGCCTTCAGTCTGTCTTTCAACGTCTTGAGATGCACAATCTTAAACTTAAAGGGTTAGGTTTCTCAGGTTATTACAGGAGGTTCATTAAAGACTACGCACAGATCGCCAAACCTTTGAATGACCTTCTTATTGGTATTCCCACCTGCAAAAGTTCTTCTAAGAAATCTAAAGTTCCTTTCAATTGGGGTCCAGATCAGCAGAATGCCTTTTGTGCTTTGATAGATAAACTTTCTTCTCCTCCAGTCTTAGCTTTTGCTGACTACAATAAACCATTCATTCTTAATGTTGATGCCAGTTCTAGCGGTTTGGGAGCGGTTCTTTACCAGATTGGTGCTGATGGTAAGGAGCATGTTTTTTCCTATGCCAGTAGGGGTTTGAGAGCAGGAGAAAGACATTATCCTGCTCACAAACTAGAGTTCTTGGCTCTTAAGTGGTCTGTCTGTGATAAGTTCCATGATTACCTCTATGGTAATTCTGTGGAAGTAAGAAAAGACAAAAACCCACTTACCTATGTGCTTTCATCTGCCAAGCTTGATGCTACCAGTCACAGGTGGTTATCCTCCTTGTCTGCGTATGACATCAACTTGCGGTACAGAGCTGGTAAAGAGAAGATCGACGCCGATACCCTTTCTAGAATTCCTTCAGCTTCTTCTCTTCCTGATTCTAACATTCTCCTTTCAGATGCTGTCAAGGCTCTTTTGTTTTCTCAATCTGAAGGTCCAGGTCAACTTCCAGCTGTTGAATGTATTTCTTTTAATCAAACTGTTCTTTCTCTTAATCCAAGAGACGAGATCGAAGTCGGAAGCAGCCTTAAGTCTATTGATTGGAAGAAGGAGCAGCAAGATGATCCAACACTTTCCCGTTTAGTTCAACTCTTTGAAATTAGTCATAGGTTAACTGAACGCCAAAAGTCACATGAAACGGCCAAGGTGCGATCGTTTCTGAAGGAATGGAGCAACCTTTACTTTAAGGATTCAATTCTTTACCGTAAAGGTACTTCAAATGGTTATCCTGTTACTCAGCTTGTTCTCCCTGAACATATGCTTGATTTAGCTTTCCAGGGTTTGCATGATGAGGCAGGACATCAAGGTTGTACAAGAACGATTTCCTTGTTCCGTTCACGTTCCTTTTGGCCTCAGTTAGAGCAGTATATCGAACACGGCGTACGAAACTGCCCCAGATGTATCCGGAGAAAGTCATTGGATAAAACGACTGCTAAGTTAAATCCTATTCAGTCGAGTTATCCAATGGAAATTGTCTGTATGGATTTTCTTTCTCTGGAGATGTCTCGGGGTGGTTATGAAAACATCTTGATCATTACTGATCACTTCACTCGTTTTGCTCAGGCTATCCCTGCCAAGAACCAAACTGCACATACTACCGCTAAACTTCTCTTTGAAAATTTGTTTGTCACTATGGTTTTCCTAGTCGGTTACATAGTGATCAAGGGCGAAATTTTGAAAGTGAAGTTATCCGGGAGTTGTGCAAGTTGGCCAATATTGACAAGACCAGGACTACTCCGTATCATCCACAGGGTAATGGGATGCCTGAGCGCTTTAACGAAACCCTCTTGAATATGTTGGGGACCCTGGAAGATGACAAGAAGGTCAATTGGAAGTCTCATGTTCCCGCTCTTGTCCATGCCTATAACTCTACTCCCCATTCTTCTACTGGTTATTCTCCTCACTTTCTCATGTTTGGTCGCCACCCAAGGCTCGCCATCGATGCGTTTCTTGGCATCGAACCAGACAAATCTCCTGTCAAGGACCATTCTTACGTCTCCGGTCTCCAGAACAGACTAAAATTTGCATATTCTGTTGCACCACTCCGAGAGGCCAAGAAAAAAGGCAAGAAACATAAAAGGTACTATGACCTCCGTGTGAGAGAAGCGGAATTGAAGCCCGGGGATCGAGTACTGGTCCGAAATGTAGGTGTTCGGGGAAAATCCAAACTTGCCGATAGATGGGAGAAAGATGTCTATACCATTCTCAGCCAGCCCACCTCTGGAATTCCCATCTATGAGGTGAAGAAGGAAAACAGCAAGGACATTTATGGGGATGCCTATGTGCAAAACAACTGAGTCCTTATACAAGCCCGCTTCCTCTGACTTACATTCGGATCAGAACTCGTTCTCCAATCCCTCCTCTGATATTTCCATTACAGCTCCGTTAGATTCAAATCCCTCACTTACATCAAGTCCATCAAATGTTTCACAAAGCAATTCTTCCACAATACATGATTCTAACAATTGTATGTCAACTTCTTTTACAGGAACATCAAACAGCAAACAAGATGCCACGTCAACAACTCAAACTTCTTATTCTGTTCCAAATAAAACATCTCATTCTATTACAGGTTCAAAATATGTCATTCCTGCACTGAGAAATCCATCTAAGGACAACAACAACAATTTACAGAGGCAGAAACGTACAAGAAAGAAACCCGGATGGATGCTTAATGATAACTGGAAATTAGATTAATGCTTTTTCTTTTGATTTATAGTCTAGGTGTGTTTCAACTTTGAAGTTAGGCGTTGCTTAGTACCTGATGTGTTTCGTTTTATGTTTTATACCATGTACCATATATTTTACCTTGGTAATTTATAAATGTACTTTACAGTACTTTAAAAATAAAGGATTTATTGTTGAGAGTGCACCTCTTCAATGAATTCACAGTTCTACTGATAAATTAAAATTTTGTTTCCGCGTGACATATATTTTTCGCGATTCGCGGCATACGGTATTTTTGTGGAACATGCTTGAGTTTAAGGTATTTTGCCCGGGTATTATATATTTACTCACAGGTTGTAATTGCCTTCAGTATTTAGATTTAGTTATGTAGTACCTAGTAGTTTAGTTACTTTATGGTCTAAGCTTGCTTCTTGCAATGTCTGATTCAGGCTCTTCCTCTTTAATATTTTATGAATGTCGGGGCGACATTCCCCAAAGTGGGGAAGTATGTCATGTGGTCGATATTCGTGTTTTTGAATATCGTTTTTATGTATCATTTTGTCCTTGTATTTGTATATATATCTCTTGTATTTGTCTGTTTACAGTCCGATATACAATCCATTATCCCATATCATTCCTATATCATTCCATTTCATCATCTCAATATAACAACTAATCTCTAATATTTCATTTTGACATAATTTGCATGCCGGGCCTCCGTTTTTACAAACTTCCCGGAAAATCCACCTCACGCATGCGCACTTTGGTATAAATATTTCTCTTGGTTTGCGCCAGAAATTGTTTATCTTGTTTATTTATTTGTCAAGGCGTATGTTTATGTCCTTACAGGTAATTGTTGTTATTCATTATGTTTCATTATCATGCATATTTCCATCGATCGTTTATGTATTTCGGATCTGTATTTATATGCACTTTGGTATAAATATTTCTCTTGGTTTGCGCCAGAAATTGTTTATCTTGTTTATTTATTTATCAAGGCGTATGTTTATGTCCTTACAGGCATAAACGACCATTCATACATTTGAAAAGGACCATACGACATACATGTATACTGTAATATACCATTTCTTAAAGTACTAAAACTCGGAAACGTTTGGGGACTAAACAATATGAAATCAAAATCGGACAATATCTCTCATTTGCTGTGACCGCTAAATGCCGAAAACATCTAAAGACTGTGGGTTTAAATGAAACAAGAACGCCGCAAAGGCTGGTAATAATTTGCCCTATGACAATGTTTTTTTTCAATTTCAAATCCATGAATCTTTGCAATTTCAAATACACATTTAATACGTTTAGAAAGTTTTGACAAAAATTCGATCCTTCAAATGAATTATTTTAAAGGTTGTTAGCTTTGTCGTGGAAGGACTTAATGTCTCATTTCCACGACATATAGATTACTCTTACTCGTTCCAACATAGCTTACGTACACTGCTCTTTTTCATAACACGGTTCATTTTTGATAGCGCTATTGTTCCTCTTTTGTTTAAATACAATACTGAATGTGACTACACTCCGTTTTCTTTAACTCGTTCCCACGATCTTCTTTTTTCAAAAAACAACCTGGATTGTTATTAATAACCGAAACTAATCATACGTAATGTTTCGAATTGCCAACTGTGTAGGTTCGTCAGAGGTCATCGATCATAATGCAGTTCATGACGTCAACGTTTCTTAGAAAGGAAAATGTAAAAAAGAAATCGCATACATATGTTTATATATAAGACGGCGAAATATAAATGTCATCATATAAATGCCGTAATTCTGCATGATAAAAATTCGTCATACTTCTGAGTTAATAAAAGTTGCATTCATAATCCATTGAAGTAACACAGTTTGCGACAATACAAGGTATTTTGCCAAATTTCTTTAGTTCATGAATATAAGTTAAATTATATAATGTATCCTCGAGTAATTATTTTATCATTTTTTTATCTTTATAAACCAGCCAAACTTCTTAATCTTACGCAAGACAAAACCGGTTTACATTTCAAAACGAGAAACAAATAAAGTGTTTAAGACAAGTAAATAACACTTGTAAAAATTGAAATAATTCAGAATTGACACAAAATAAATGAAAGTGACGTATAGTACATGATAGATAGAACATTACGTATGATAAGTTTAGGTTGATGATAACTATCCAAGATGTCCATTTAGTTTCAAAATCACACTATAGATGTTACAAGTCTTTCATATAACAGAGATGTATACAAGTTCTTATGTATGTCTCTACATAAAATTTATTAAATCCGGTCGTGATCGCCCAATGAATGAATGAGTTTCTCGGTTGCATTTGATCTTAACTCAATTTTAATCACTCAGTGTATCATATATAATACAAACAGGAAGTATATATTCAACAATCATAATACAAAACAGCAGTACATAACAAATTATACAAAGAACAATCAATATGCAAAACAACACGGGTAGAAACATTGAGAAAAAAGGTCCAATGCTCCTGAAACGATTTGTATCTGGTGTCTTAAATGAGATATTGAAATATATCAGTGCGATGCAAGTCATACTGTTTAAAACTGAGTCGTCAAAACAATTGGTTGCCGTACATTTGGTTCCCGTACAATTGGTTTCTGTTTATTATCAATTGACAAAAAACCATTAAACATTTTCATGACGTCATAGAACACATTATGTGAATAAGGTTTGTTTTGTGCCAATAATTATTTAGGCAGGTCTTACTTGCAAAACGATTGAAAAAAAAACACATTTTAGTAAGTTAAGTGGTTTTTAACCTCGCACGTAGCAAACATTTTTTTTATTTTTTTAAACTTTGTAATAACTCCAAATTTAAAATAAATTCCAATCCTTGAAGAAAACACGTAAAACCTTCCATGAAGTTGTGCAAACAAATTTAATTTTTGTTTTGTTGAAAATTTGATTCTTCTTTGATAAATATGGATTATAATTTACTTCAAATTTTGACTTGTTTTGTTTTTATCTCACACCCTAGGTTCTTTTGTATATTTCAAATTTTTAATTGGAAGTAGCATCATTTCAAACAACTGTCTGTTATATATCCGGTAGACTTATCAATACACAATGTCATGTGCATATCACGAGCAAATGTCGCAGCATTTCATAAATAGTTTAACGAAAGAGTCATTTTTTACAAAAGATTTATTTTCATAAGAGTTAAATTAACATTGCACAATATATTCAATAACTTTACTATTTAAATTAATCTTAAACATTCTGTTGTTATTTTGAAGGTAAATAATTTTGTGTATAGCAGTTAGGTAATTTCAGGCCTACAACTATCGATACATGGGGTCAATACTTTAACCCCATAGTGATTTTACTTCTGTTTTATTTGTTCTTGTACTTGTGAAATTTGTTCATAATATTTACAAGCGGTTTTGGCGAGAGCCAAGAAAAGGTCTACAATGAACACATTTTCCATGAGTTTTTCAAATATTATTAAAAATAAAACAATTGCATCATCTTGTTATCTTATCTAAAGTGTTTACTATGAAAATTAAAGTGATAGCGACATTGTGTGGTGTTGAACATTTTATTATCTTTAAATAAATTTGTAAAATAATGGATCATGTGTCTCACATTTGCCAACATCACCCATACACAATTATTTCGAAGTTTTATAATATACTGAATACTATCAACGTTATTATCTATTGTTTTACAGACCTTCCATTACAGAGCAATTCACTTTAAAATAAGTTTGAACTTTTATGTTAAATGTGCGAGAGACATATTTTAAATAGTGACAAAAACTCAATTTCAGCTTAATTTGGACGTAAAAAGACATGTGTAAGTAACCCTTTTAAAGGTTATGGACTGTTGTAACCAACAATTTATTTTTGCACCATTTGCACGTGCAATAAGATTTCAGCAGGTCATTAAAATACGTTGGTTTTGAACTGGTTGTAAAGATGGCTTAGTTGCATTGTGAATTGGGAGAGAACAAAGAGCTTATTGCAAATTTGTGGGTTATCGGGTAAATGCGCATCAGAAATAAAAAAAACTTATTTCGATGATCGTATAATTGCCAAGTGGATGTCAATGTTTAAATAGGTAGAACTAAATTTTTGCTACCTCTGAAAAAGACATCAGCACTGACAAAGCAATAATTTATGAAGATGCAATATATACCGTGTAGTAGATAAGTGACATATCGGGCGATAGTGCACCATATGTATTTTCAATCTTGAAAGAAAAGTTAAAATTAAGGAAAGTGTGCACCCGATTGTTTTGTTGTTGGGAGTAATAATAATCAAATAAAGAAATAACACAAACACGTGTATACTCTACACGATGTAAATTTATTCTCCTCAAATCCCTAACATCAAGGTACTGGCTAGACATGTTATTGAGCATGCGCAATGTGCATATATTATAAACTAGCTAATCAGCTGATATTACTACACGATGGACCCGCATTTGCTTACATCTGACCAGAAAAGGGAGCGGGATTAAAGAGTCTTCGCCTTATTGACTAGGTTAAAAGATCGAGACCTTAGACGCTAACGAGAAATTGTGGAGGTAGATTTAATGTGGCTTCATTTTGTGGAGTACAAATATAAACTCAGTAGCAAAATATGGGATTTCGACATATGAGGAGCGTTTAAGAGTTATATACACTATTTCGTAATATAAATGGTATAGTAGCCCGTGTCGCTATGCCAAAGATGGGGTAGTGTCACTGGAAAATCTGATCGTGAACATGTTTTCACTTCTGAAGTTAATCAATAGATTACAAAGAACTCAAATTCAAGGGTGTGCATGATCAGATAACTCCATGATAATAAACCTGCGCACCAATTAGCCTTGATTTAAAGCTTATCTAGAGAAGAAGAATTGAGGTTTAGCTTTATCCCGCTAATAAGCTTGACTTCCTTTTCTGTGGCATTTTGGTTACATTCATACATCAAAAGATGCCTTCGCAGTCACCGGTTAGAGCCCGTAGTGCCATCGGAAGCGCTCTCTACCAGTGTATAAAGAGTATACTCAAAGAATATTTCAAAACTGATTTCGGAATTGACTCTAAGGATGTTTAGGTGTGTCAAGTCAATGGTGAATATTTTGAAGGCATGGCCTATTTATAAAAAACGCGCTTCTGTCGCCACAAATTAAAATATGCCCCTAGTATAACTTGATACGTTTTTAATCACAGACGTTTTGAAGATGTACTCGAGTTAAATTTTGATTTCCTAAAAAAAAAAAACAACTCATAATATGCATGGGTATGTTTATTTAATTCTTACTTACAAATAAGTTGACGGTTGATTTATTGAGAAAAAAAACAACAGTTTAGTGTTGTTTTCTTGAATAATTAGAAACTTTTATGCAACAGAACGGAAACAAAAACAGTAAAAAAAAACACCAGGTCATATTCGTAATGTAGGCCAGACCCATCCTGTTTTCATAAAAACGGGAGGGTCTATTATATTACTTAAAAAATCCCATATTGTCAGAGCCGTACCCTTCAGGAACTAAACAATAGGGTCATTACAATGCAGCCGCTTTTGTATTACATACCAATAGAGGATTTATCGATTCTTCTCATTCCTAAATCATTCCTAAACATTTCATGTATAATATGATGTCCGATACACCTTAAATAACGGAAAATTCCGTTGTTGACCTTACCTATTCCGTTCTTTTAGTTATAAAACAATAGAGATTAATCATACTTCACACGCGGGATAATTTAAGATATTATACATGAAAATTACGTTGCCACGCACTATTTCAATTTATACTCATCTGTATAGATTTTATACGTAACCGCAGCTAAATTTCTTACCATTTTTTTGAAAATAATATTATTATTAACCACATTCAGTGTATCTGTATACATCCTTTTTAAGTCAATATCATTAACCTTGTGTGTTAACATATAATATTTCACCCTTAACTTAATACGGCGTGTTCTCAGAGCGTGAAAATGTTTATTCCCATACAATTATAAAATGATTTTAAATTTAATATCGATTTCAACGCTTAAAACTTGAAAAAAGGTTTCACGTAAGTAATATTTCACTCAATTATTGGTCTGATTTGTACATATATCGCGTAAATTTTTTTTATAGCTATGTTATGATCGATAATGTCATAATAGTACTATGGGGTTCAAGTCGGTTCAGATTGTCACATTATCGGTTTTTTTCCAATTCCTTCCTATAACGGTAAATTTTTTTGATTATGGGATCGAAAAATCTTTCCGTTTTGCCTGACGTTCAAGCATTATTTTGGCTATGGCTGTCATCTGTTTCGCCAGTAGAACCCGGCGTATATAAAATTGTTCATTCTTTGGTTGTCCCATAGGTTTGAGTCTTTCACCGGACTGCCAGAATGAAGTGAAATACTTTTTGAAGCTGATTTTGTTACGTTCCTCTTCCGACATTTGCCCATAGTTTCGTCTGTACTCATTTATGTCATAGTGTTAAATACTTTAAACAAAGTATCGAGCAATAGATATACAGTACTTTATGTGGCAAATACTTTCAATCTATCCCATCATTATCATCGTCGTCGACGTCGCTCTCGTCGCTTCTGTCTTTTCAACATCTTTCTTTTTAATATACTCGTCCATAAATGCTTCGAAATAATGTCTGTATTTCGTTAATGATAGACGAATGGCGCGACGCGTTCCAGATCCAATTCCTGTTGGAGTAATTTGTCTACACGTTTCATAATTTTGTTGTAAAGATAACCCTCTTTCACTTTGAAAATGTAAGATATGAACATGGCGTATGCTTCCATGAAAGCACGTACGTCGTCATCTCGAAGGACGTTATTGGCTTTGGTTTTAGCTTTAAAAGAATACAAACCCTGCTTTTTGTATTTATCCACCTTATCTTCCCGCTTTCATTTTAAACCCTAAAAATCTCGGCCAACTTTTTGAAAACCTTGTTTTCTTGATCCGAGTATTGAAAAGGGTCATCGCTTTCTATTTTCTTATTTCATCCTTTTATTGGGATACACATCTTCATCAGGTGATTGTCGCTTTTGTGATTGACGTTCGGAACACCAACGGTTCACGTGATCGTGTATATTTTCGAAAACGATACCACAGTCGTCGCAAGAAGGTATTGCTCCCCCTTGATAAATGCTTTTCTGACGATTTCGCGTCGAGTAGTTGTAACTATCTTTCCGTTTCACAGGACTTCCAGGGGGTGTACTCTCTGATTGTTTTCCATGAAATGATCGTTATCATGGTCGTATGTCTCTTTTATACGAAATATATCATTGGCTTAAGTCAACCAGTAAATATCCGTATGGCTGACTTGTAGCGTCGTCAAAGTGCCTTAACAGCGCTTAAGGATTTGTTGGATATATTTGTTTAGCCAGGGTCGCGGTCGGCTGTTTATCTACAGGATTAATTAATAATACCACGTTATGACAGTTTCTGCTCTGTGTGGGATCCTTGCTAAAATACAAGTTTTGGTTCAGGGCAATCACTGAAAAATTCCTGTGATGACTGTCCTCTGTGAAGAGATCCGTATCCTGTTGATCTTTCGCGGTCAATCCTTTAAATTAAGATAAGCATATACATTAGCCTTAAGAAAGGAACCCAACTTATGGTTTATCACCATATTGCATCAGGTTGGTCCTGACACCATACAGGTAAAAGGATGTTGAAACTTGAATTCCTTATGATGATTATTCTGTTGTTGTGGTGGTGGTGGTCACTGCTGCTGTGGCTGCTGATGTGGATGTAACTGCTGCTGCTGTGGCAGCTACTGTGGTGGTGGTAACGGCTGCTGCTGTGGTGGTGGCTGCTGCTGCTGTGGTGGTTTTGGTCGCTCCTGCTGCTAAGGTAGTGGTGGTGCTGGTGGAAGCTGATTATGCTGCTGCTGCTGCTGAAACATATCCCTGTTATATTGCTGCTGCTGACAACTAGTATATTTAGTTTTGCAGTGTCTTTTCAAGTCGTGTTCCCAAATGTAGTTTTTGTCACATAAATTACACTGGTAACTCATATTTACGATGTTTACACGATCACTGCTTATGATGAAATTAGACGTTTTGAACCTTGTGCGTTCTTTATGTCTTTATCCAGGCAACTCTCGCAGTACAATGCAGAACCTTCATTGTCGTAATAAAACCCTTCGTCATCATCGGGGCAATAATGCTTTTATCCCAGAAACATACTAAAAATTAACCGGACTAAATGACTCGAGGTATAGTACACTTATCGCATACAACGTTCATGTTGTATCAAATTTGTTCTTTACGAGGATACGATATCAAAATTTACTTTTCGAATGAGACAAGATGTTTTTGACGTTTAATATATTAACTGTAAATGCATTGAAATTTTAAGCGTTGAAATTGATTAAAGAGATAAAACTACTGTCAACCATTTTTGCGCTCTGCGCACACACCGTTTTGTCATAACCACATTTTCGTAGGGCATTGACTTATTTGTAATTTCTAGACTGACACGACGTGCGCACATTCGTTAATAGATATGGATACTTGGATATTATATTTAATACGGAATGATACTAAATTGATATAATTGTTTGATATATCGGTGTTAGAATGTTTTCTTTTGTTTTAGGCTTTGACGGTTCAAAACTTTGAGAAACTTGAAAAACTTTAAAGGCGCTATTGCACCAAATCTCCTTCGTAAAAGAGGAGATTAGACTAATTAAAATTGAATTTCAAATGTAAAATGATAATTAATTTATCAAATTACGAAAAAAAAGTTTGGTTTTATATTGCTCCTAGGGCAACTGGTTATTTGATATCAGTCGATAGGGGCTAATTTTTTTTTTAATGAAACTTTATTCAAGTTTTAAGCGTTGAAATCGATCATAAAAAAGATAAAAAATACTGTTATACTTGTATGAGAATATCCTTTTTTCACGCCCTTCGCACACGCCGTATTGTCAAAAATTAAAGCTGAAATATTATATGTTTACTTATTGACTTGAAAAAGGATGTATAAAGTTACAGTGACCGTGGTTAATAATAATAGTAATACTATTATCGATGTATGGTATTTTAAATTATCCCCCGTGTGAAATATGACCAATCTCTTGTGTTATGTAACTAAAAGGACGGAATGTAGGTAAGGTCAATAACGGAATTTTCCGATATATTAGGTGTGTCGGACGTCATATGGTACAGGAAATGTTTCGGAATGAATTTAGGAATGAAAGGAATCTTTAAATCCTCTTTTTTATGTATACAAAAGCGGCAGCGTTGTTATGACCCTATTGTTTAGTTCCTTAAGGGTAGTATTATAATAGACCCTTCCGTTATTACGTAAAATGAATGGGTCTGACCTACATTTCGGGTATGATCTCACGAAAACTGATACCGGTGGTGCAGTATTACCCATTATTCGCACGGTGTTACGCGTGAATTACCCCATTGTTATATAATAGGTCACCAGATGACAGCTGGTTAGCAGCTTAGCTGCTTAATACTGAAGCTTTCTGAAAGTGTCCAAATTATACTACTCCTATCAAACATGATAATTGATTTTTAAAACAAAGCAAGTATAATTTAAGACGTATGATCCCGATGTCAATAAATTTGCTTACATATAAGAAACTTTCAAAGTGAACGCATTGTTAATCATCTCCGTCCCAAAACAAAACGGTCATTTTTATAGTCATCAAAGAACAGTAAAAAGTGAGTGCAATTATCACACTCTACTCAATTAAATAAGTTACTGAAAGGATGATAAGCTGAGGTACCTACCGTATATACAATGAAAGTTTTGTAGATCGCAAGTCATGTTGCTTCCATTGGGACAGTCTGCATTACTGCTGCAAGCTGTAATAGAAACAGTACATATCCAAAGCAATGACCTAAAAAACCTTGAAATACCATTTGGAAAAAACTGAAACACGGGAAATTGCGGGGACGCAAAACTCTAACGTCAAACTCGGAAATTTCTGATTGGCTATGACCGCTTAATGCCGGGAACATCTAAAGAATATGGGTTTAAATGAAACAAATGGCGCCGCTTATGCTGGTAATTATATGATCTCTAACGATTTATATTCAATGTCAAATCCATGGCAACCTTTGCCAGTTAACGCACTTATTATTTTTTTATATGAATGTGTAATAGAAGAGAGAGTTGTGACTAAAAGTAGTGACAAATGGCACTCCGATCCAGCAGATGGATTATTTCAAAGGTTTGTAAATATGTCGAGGAAGGACTTAATGCTTCATTCCGACGGAATTTAGCTAACTCGTTCTCGGGACATATAGCTGACCTCGTCCACACGTGTAAATAAGCCATTTCCTAGACGTACCTATTGTACATTTTTTTCCATAACACGGTTCATTTTTATTGCGTTATATTTTTTTAATAAATTATATGCAATACCTTTTTAAATTGCTCCCCATTTTCATCTTGCTCCACGACTTAGTGACTCGGTAATACGAGTGTCTTTGGGGAATGAGATAAAAGAAAATTCAAATTTAAAAAAAATATGAAAGTCACCTTTGTGACATCATACTAAACGGATATCCTGGATCGTAACAATAACCCAAATTCATCATTATGTAATGTGACGAATATCCATCTGTGTAAGTTCGTCAAATGTCATCGATCATATAGCAGATCATGACGTTAAAGTATTCTGAGAAAGACAAAAATGTTTAATAAAAGCAATCGTAGGCATTTTGTATAAATAAGGCGCATATAACAGCAAATATAAATGCCATCATATTTAAGCCGTAATTCTACACGATACTTTTGTTATACTTCTGAGTTAGTTATAATAGTGATATTCATATTCCATTGTATTGTGAGGTCATACACGAGGTATCTTACCAATAACTTCATTCAATGAATATACGGTAAATTATATAATATATCCTTGGCTTATACTGCCAATTATTTAATTTTACCCATGAAATATGGTGCTATATCAGTCATATATACATGTATTTCTTTTTTTTTAAATAAATATGAAATATAAATATAAAAGTGAGCGGAGTCAAGCTCATATTTATTTTAAGGGACTCAGTTCGCCGTTTTGCTTGAAAAATCTGATAAATACAACTTTTTGTTGAATTTTGTTTTGAAAACTATCTAGAATGATAGAAAATGGTCTAAGAAAATAAATCCGAAGACCAATATCTTTAATTCGGTTATTAACGCTGTACAGACGTTTAAAGAGTTGTTAACGTGACGTCATAATGTCGCGTCAAATATCGCGTGCAAAACAAGACGCAATAATATATTACTGCGCGCTGTACAATTGCAGTTGCGTAAGCAAGCAATGGAGTCTGTAACCATTTTTCTCTGACAATGAAATTAAATAAAAATGTTATTTTTTCGTTTTTCGTGTAATATGGTCTATATTTTCACGAAACATGATAAAGTGCCACATATTTTCACTCGCTGTCCCAGCTCGTGAAAATATGTGGCATTTTATCATGTTTCGTGAAAATATATTCCATATTTCACTCAAACGAAAAAATATCCTCTTATTATTTTATCATTTTTTATCTTTATCAACACCAGACTTCTGCATCTAATTCAATGCAAAACCTGCTTTTATTTCAAATTTAGGAATCACACGCGAAAAACATTAAATAATTCAGAATTATAATTACTTAAATGAAAGTGACATAAAGGACATGGTAGATAAAATATTACGTATGATAAGTTTGCGTTATTTATAACTATGCAAGATGTCTGTCTAAGTTAACAAGACCTGTCACAGGAGACAGCAAAGCTCGACTTATAAAATACTGGACGCAGTAAGCAAGACAAAACTATTAAAGAAAAATCAATAATGTATAATTATGTATTAAGTTATAGTAAAATAATATCATTTGTTAACATAAATTCAAAGTTCAAGGGGGGATTATTCTGTAAATAGTCACGCTAGTGTTATGAACCTTGTCACACAACATATGTTAAATTATAAGAAATGTATATTTGAAGTTTAAAGTAAATACCTTAAAAAGTAAAGAAGTTATAATATTTTTAAAAGAAGATCCTAAGTTCAAAGAGAGATAAATCTGAAAATATTGCTTCAAAAGTTATGAACCTTGTCACATAAGATAAATTGATTACAAGGAATAAGTATTTGAAGTTTTAAAACTTTAAAACTAAAGAAGTTATAGTCAAACATAATATTTTTCAAGTAAAAAAATCTAAGTTTATAGGGAGATTATTCCTGCAATCTTGGTGCTAGAGTTATGAACCTTGTTATTTAACATATGATTAATGATAAGAAACATATATTTGAAGTATGAAGTTGATCTCTTTAGAAGTAAAGAAGTAACAATAAAAATAGTAATTTTTAGGAAAATTCTAAGTTCAAGGGGAGATAAATCTGAAAATATTGGTGCTTGAGTTATTGTCACATAAAATGTGGTTGATGATAAGGAACATATATCTGAAATAGAGAAATACAGAATCCCTAAAGAAAGTCCCACACAGTAAAATTGTAAATGTTGTAGGCTCTGTTTGATGAGCCTGTTCATGGACGGTACTGGACAGTGCAAGTTACCGTCCACGCCCTCTAGCACCGTCTTAAGCAAGATTCAACATTTAAACACGAAAATGGTGAAATTTTGAATTTAAAAACATCCGCAGATGTGTTCATACGGCGGTTATCTTGGAGTAGTGCCATTCCGCGAAAAGCGGCGTATGGTCCCCAAGTAAAGGAATGCATGTGCCGAAACTAAATAAAATGGAATTTTGAAACGGGATCAGGATTATGAAGCCTGAAGTTGATACCTTAAGAAATGAAAAAGTTATAATAAAAAACATTGTACTGCACCAAAACTTTAATCTGGACGCGGACGTCGACGCCGGGGCTAGTAGGACAGCTCTCCATATACTTCGTATAGTCGAGCTAAAGTCACACAAAGGATGTTACTAATCTTACATTAAACAGTGATGTAAATAACATTTTACGTATATCTCTGCATCCAAATCCAGCTTATTTTTGATGAAGGTATGGTGTTCTTGGAGTCTTTTGAAAGGAAAATTGTTTAATTCATCAAGGGACAGGGACTGTTCATGTTCACTTGTAGCGTCTAAACCAGGCACGGCCTGCCTATTCACCAACCCAGGGACTGTTTGATTATCCAGCTTTGATTGATCTTAATCATATCAATAAATATTTATAATTTGATTCATCATCTCTTTAGAATTAACCAGATACGGAATTACCTTTTTGTAGCGCATGTGTAAACAAAATTGTAATAAAGTACGAAAATTTAATTCATAGCGTTTTCCATTTATAACTCCAGTGCATATTTGAAATTACACAGGTGAATAATCTTCGGCCAAAACAAGGTATAGCCTGTGTATTTTTAATTGTCATCAATAGTAAATTTCTATTATATATCTTGCGTATCCTCAAGAGCCATAAATTGGTCATGATGTCATCTCATATAAAAATTACATATGGTTTATGAAGAAATAAAGTTAAGATAAATTCTGATCCGTTTAAAATTGATATTGTCGTGAACAACTTGAATAAGAGAATATGATAAACAAGATCAACAAAGGAAAGGCGGCGTTCAATGAACGCAACCCCACATGACCCAGCAACAAGAGCCAGTGGCAAGAAGCCCAGTCGCACCCCAAACAAAAACAGGAAAGGGCACAAGACAGAGCACGGACAGGATAATCACTAAAATGATAAATATTTTGTAACTGATAAGGAATTCAAAGAAAACAAATACATGTTTGAATAGTAGGAAATAATTTGTAATCGTCGTATATATCCCATAATGCAGAACTGTTAAAATAATGCAAGATTGAGCAAAGGTTAACATAGTTGTGGAAATAATACTGAAAACAAGTATCTAATGAAGCTATATAATTCGTGTGTTAGGTATACCGAAAAGCTAACTATAAAGAAAGGCTTTGCGTTATTGTACTTATTGATATCGGCGAAAACACAAACTTCAACGCAAGAACAGTAGCCAGTTCGTTTTTCTCACAAATAATCTGGAACATATGTAATGAGGGTCCTTACAGCCGTTTGCGCTAATTCACTTCTTTTAATTTGAAAATATATATCAACCCTTTTTCCTATTCGAAGTGGTCATTATCGCCCCCCCTTCCATATTAATTTGCACAATTCAGCGTTATTTTTCAAAACTTCTGAGTTACGGGATATACGTTTACAGTAAATATTGACTTCGAATATTTTCTTTGTATAGAGAACAATAGAACAAAAAGAGGTCGGTATATATTTGCGGACCTGTTAAGCGGTCGGTAAGTGATATTTACTAGACCGCTACAAAAGAGCCGATAGGTTTAATAAGTGACAACAACTAAATTTAACCATGACTTGCACGTGAAAGTACATCTATTAAGATTATTGATTTTTCTATCCTACAGTTTTATTTTAGCAGGAGCAATTCTATATAAATAAGCAGGTCATTTTAATGCATATTGTTTTGTAATTGTTGTAAAGATGTCTGAGTTGCATTGTGATTTGATATAGGGCAAAATTCATGGGTAATTGGATATATGCGCGCCAGAAATAATAACGGATCTAGATTTAGTTTCTGGAGAAAATACCCTTCCATAATTGTTCAATTTCCAGGTGAAAGTCAATGTTTAAGAAAGGTAGAACTATTGTTAAGGATGATACCCGCCCTTGGCGGCCCAGTTTCGCTACTTCTGAAAAGGACATCAGCACTGTCAAAGACATAGTTGATGAAGATGCAAGATCTACCGTGGAGGAGATATGTGACATATAGAGCCCTAGTGTATCATATGTGTTTTCTTGAAAGAAAAGTTAAAGCTAAGAAAAGTGTGCTCCCTTTGGATCCTGCATTTGCAAACTTCTGACTAGAAAAAGGAGAGGGCTGAAAAAGCCTCGGGCTTATTGACTAAGTTTATAGATCGAAATCCTAGACGCATGAAAATAATGCCACAGGGGATTTAACGTGGCTTTATTTGTTTAAGCACGAGAATAATATCTGTAACATAATGTTGGTGTGATCGACGTAGCAGGAAAGTGAAAAGAGTTATGTACGTTACATATTTTGACAGTGATGGAATAGAGACCCGTGTAGCTGTGCCTGGCAGGGGTAGTGTTACTGGAATATTTTACCGTAACCATGATCTCACTGCTGTAGTTAATCACTGCGCATCGGTCAGCCTTGGTTGAAGCTTATTTAGAGGAGCAGATAATTAAGGTATTTGCTACATCCCGCTTATAGTCCTGAACATATCCTGTGACTTTTGGTTTAGTCCATACATCAAATTTTGCCTTCGCTGTCGCCGGTTCGAAACCCGTTGTGACGTCGGAAGCACTCTCTACGTTTGTTTAACATTGTTCCTAAAAAACAGTTCAAAACTGCTTTCGGAATGAGTTATGAGGCTGAAAAAGTGTGAATAGGACCATGTTGAATCTTTTGATGGACCTTCTTATCATTTTTACAGGTATGACTTATTAAAATTTTGCGCTGCCATTGACACTTATATGAAAATGCCCCTTGTATAACTTTTAACGTTTGCAATCACAGATTTGTTTAGATAGTTTTGATATGCCAAAACACAAAAAGAAACAACAACTCATGAGGTGTACGAGTATTTTTTCTTATTTTTAAGTTGACAAAACAGCTATATTTTAGTGTTTCTTCATTGATATCTAGAGTTTACTTTGCAATCGAATGAAGAACTCTATTAAAATATATTAACACGAACAAAAATCCTAAAAATTGTAACAATGAATTTTATTATCACAGTAAAAATTGCACAATTAATATACAGGAAAAGCTTATCTTCTCATCAAAAAATATTTTTTATTTTTGCAAACATTTACAAATGTGAAATATTTAAGAAATAAATATCTTTCTTACCTATTGCATTTATTCCATGGAGGATTATGTAAAACATGTAAATTCGAAACAAAAACTCCATTTTCTCTTATTTCCTCGTTTTTATTCCTTTTTTTTAAATCCGCTATCTCGAACCGTTTTAAACGCTTGAATTCTGTTATTTTTGAAATAAGCAGATCAGTAAAGTGTTAGATAAAGTATGTATTAACTAGGTTATATAGCCTATACAATATATTTCAATAAAAGCGTATCTTGTTTCTGTTTACATGACAATAGGCATGAAAAGTTATACGTCGGAATACGTTTATCCTTGTTTTATTCAAAGGTAACATATATAAGGTAAATGAGAAAGGATATAAGGAAGAAAATAAAAGTTTCCCCAAATAAAACAAAAACGAAAAAAGAACACGAACAGAATTGATTTTTTTTCTAACGCAAAAGAACAGGACGTTGAAGTTACTTTGTTTCACAATGTTTAAATTTCCCATTGAAGTTCAAAAGCCTTTAACAATAAATTTTGAATATAAATCAATTGAGAGAAAGGGAAGTGATGTGCCCAAGACAATAATTATATACAGTCCTTATGAAATTCAAAATCTTTGTTTATGCTTATAATGACCCTGTCAGGTAAGGCATTGATTTATTTTCATACTTTTCATTGCGGTCTTTATAATCCGCGATAATTTGTTTTGATGCATTCTTTGTAAAAAGTCGAGTTTAAGCATAAAGTTTCGTTTTTTATGCCAGTAAATGTCTCATTGAAAAGTCTCGGCTGAAAATTGCTTTTACTTGCCGCGATATTTTATGAGACGTTGTAAAGGAACAAAACGTTGCGGCCTACAGGTATAACCTTCGACCTTTTCGTAGAATTTCTACAACACTTGCACAAAAATGGCGCGGATTTCTTTTTGTCCTTCGACTTATTATTGACAAAAGAAGGATAACATTTAGAGTTAAGCAATGACCTTTACGGTCACTGGAGTCAAAATGTTTCTTGCTGTTATAAGATATCGAGGTTAATATGTTCTCTATGACATTTAAAGATAATAAATAAAATGTCTTCGGGTTTTAAATGGCCGCATTTGGCTAACATTTTCCATTTACACGCCTGTATTTTTGCTCGATTTGTATAACAATAATAGTATGAAATAGAATATGTCTGTGACTTTAAGCAAGATAAATAATATTTTATCGAGTGAGCTTTACAATTAGTATCTCATGAGTGGCTGCCCCGTGTGAGAAAACACTCGTGAAGTTCATGAGAAAAAATACAATTACATCACACACACACACACACACACACACACACACACGCACGCACGCACGCACACACACACACACAATAAGATCTTTTTTTTCTTTCTAATGCTTAAATATGATTTAAAGTCATATTTATTCAATGTTTACTTGAATACCCACTGATAGCCTCAATTTCGGACGAAATTCTTATAGATTTATGAAGACTGGAGCTAAAAAAAAAGTTCAGAAAATCAATCTAAGATGGCGATGATATTACTAATGTTAAACAAAAATCATGAATAATAATTTCATAGATAAAACAAGCCAATCTAGATGATGAAAAGTTACACAATGTCGTTTAACAATTATCACTCGGGCGTATGCATTTATTTGTGCTGTCCGTACCGCCATTTTCAAAGTTATAAGGACCGGAAAATCCATCGAGGATTGTTACAAACAAAATGGTTTTATTACACTTCTGCCCGTGGCTAGTGTAATACATTTGTTCAAAAAGTTAGATAAATATGATATTTAAAAAGCGCTCTAATTTCATGAAGTCCATATATACGAATATATATTAAAGTTATGTTTGTTTGTTTGTTTGTTTTCGGGTTTACGTCGCACCGACACAGTAAAGGTCATATCGCGACGTTCCAGCTTTACTGGTGGAGGAAGACCTCAGGTGCCCTTCCGTTCATTATTTCAGGCACGAACGGGTACCTGAGTAGAACCACCGACGCTCCGTAAGCTAGCTGGATAGCTTCCTCACATGAAAGAATCATATATTAAAGTATAAAGTAGCAAATAAGACTGTTTATTGGATTTAATTATTTTTGTTAATAAGAAATAAAAAAAAATAATATTCAGCATAATAATTATCAAATACGTGCATAAGTTGCATTTTCTGAATGAAATAAAATAACATTTACAAAAACAATTAATAAAGTAAACATCAAGTATTTTCATATTGCAAAGTACCATAAGTAAATGATGCGTGACTTTTAATCGTTTATTTACTTTATACTTATATAAATCATAACAAGCGCACACATTCAAATCGATAATTACAGCTAAGCATGAAACTACGATCCCCAAGGTGACATTATCCACACTTTTTTCCCGCGACTTAATTCGTAATTATTACGGATATTATTTCGATTTTTTCGAAATATAATTTCGTTTTTACGAAATATTATTTCGTTTTACCGAATATCAATACGTAATTACGAAATATAAATTCGTTTTTATGAAATCTTATTTCATTTAACGAAATAATAATTCGTTTATACCCCCTTTCAATCGCACCGATAAGATATCTTTATAATTTTTGAAAATTTCAAATAATTTTCGAAAATTGAAACAAGGGCCTTTTTCCCAAAATAGCTGGAACAAGCCCTGTATGATTTTAACAGTAATGTCATTGTAACATTGACTTTGACGACAGACCCGAAAATAAATAGGGGTCATCTACTGGCCAGGGCCTCACTTGTCTCTTCCTTTATTAAATATAAAGACAGTAAATGTCATAGGTATTAAGTTATTGAGCCGGCAAGAAAGAAGCTAATGTTGCTATAGTGATTGCGTGAACTCACAGGATCTATCTCGTAAAAACGAACTATTAATTCGTATTTAAAAAATTATATTTTGTTTTGACGAATTATTCTTTAGAAAATAGGAAATAATATTTCGTAAAACGAGTTAATATTTTTATTTACGAAACAAAATCGTATTTACGAATAAGTCCCGGAGAAAAAGTGTTGAAAATGTTTTTGCATAAGAACTTAACATTTATCTGTTTGAAATTTAAAATATGGCCTATCTTAATCTGAATAGAACATGACCTGTGTGTCGGTATGATTTGGTAAGGTATGTGTAATGAGCGCATTTTGCGCGGAGCTTCTCAATTGCTGCATTGCAGCAACATTTATACTTGTTGTACTTTTGATTTAACTAGTATATCATGACATGAGGTGATCATTGAGGCCATCGTGCATTCCCGTTTATAGTAAGATAATCCAAAAGTGCACCATTTAAGTTTGTTTATTTCTGAACTTTGGAAAGAGAACTTTACTAAACCTGTTACCCATGTCAACTAGTCTAACCCCAACCACAGCTATTTTGAAAACAAGACTTTATAAAACACATTAATTTAAAATTTTAAGGTTAAACGTATATTCCATATTCATTGGATCAGGATCAGGGGTAACAAAAACGATTTCTATTTACTCATACAATATATAGCTTTTATTTCAAGATCGTAGATATTGATGAAATTCGTTTTTAGGTATTACAATTTCCGCAGATGGTTCTTTTAATGCAACGTACGAGATATTTAAGGGCCAGGTGTTGGAAGCAATATATAAACTGACGTGTTATTTAGTTAAATAGATTGGCATTGCTATGAAGTTTTCTTTTGTACTTTTCGATTGGTTCGTTGTTTCTACTATGAGATACGGAAGTAACACGTGTTAAAGAGATTCAATATTGTTCTACAGAAAAAAATGTAGATTGAGAATTGGTTGATTTTTATTCAGGTTAAAAACACACATATGCATGTACACAATAACTCATTTCTACATTAATTTTTTTATAACAGCAGTAAATAGATATATTTGTTTAAAAGAACTTAAGCATTGTGTTACAAATAATGACTATTACAAAAATATATTGACATCATTTCTAAGGTCATTCGCATGGTGCCCTTTATTAATGTCTTTAGGCAAGGCATTCTAGTCATTAATTGCACTATAAAAGAAGGTTTTATTATCTTTTCCTTTACATTTGGGATTCTTAAAGTGTGCTAATTTGCCCGAGTTGAATAAATATGTATGTCTTGAACAGTTACAAAGTTGTGTTTTATGCATGAAGGGCACTTATAATTATCCATTTTGAATAAATTTTTGATACAAAATTGCTTATTTCTGTTTTCTTTATTTATCAATAACATATCAACAAGATTGAAATAATACAATAGGCTAGACATATGTTAATATGTATAGTTAGACATAAGTTTTAAATATCAGAATGTTAGTGTAAAAATTAGATATGACATGTATACAATACGATGCTAAAAAACAAAGCAATGTATCATTATAAGATTTCAAAGGCATATAACATTAAACTTTTGATGTCTAATTTTGTATTATCAGCTTTTTTAATACTTACCAATAATATAAACGTGCAACCGAAATTCCTACTGTCTATTTTACCTCTGGGGTCCATAGGGCGATGTGCCCCCTTTCTGTTTGGGAGTTTGAAGGGGACAGTAGTCCCCCTCATCGCCAAGAATATTTTTGACATGTGACAGGCTAGCTAAAAATGGCCTCAGGTCGATCTTAAGGTAATGTGTAACCAACGTTAAAAAGCCATTTACTCTATCTCTATCCATTGAAAGGTTGCATCACTTTGAAATCAGTTTTGATGGGGAAAAATGCAAAATAGTGATTTTTGGCAATTCATTGCCATTGTTACAGGACATTTTAGATTGAGCATGCTGTTACAAAAGCATTGGGTATGGTTCAGTCGATATTCATCAAGTTTGAAGGAATTTCTATAGTTCCATAGCAGTTTGAACTTGTAACAGAAAGCTTTTCAATGAAAACTTTAAATTATAAAATACAAATGTATGCTCCTGCGGTAAAAAGTTAAATCTTTTTTATGCAAAATATTGCAATCGCTTTTCTTGAAATGTTATCATAGAATCTAAAATTAGGGTTCAATAATTATATTAAAAGGACTTATTATACGGAATGTCTTGGGAGGCACTGTGCAATAAGAAAGTGCTTTAAGATTACATATCATGCCAAAAAGGTCACATGTATACTGAAAATAGATATTTCATGTTAAGGTAGTATACCTCTATTGCATTACCTCCGCTTTGAAAAGTATTCAAATAGGCTAGATGAATTGAAACCTTGGGGGCATGGGTTCAAACCCCAAAAGGGGCAAATTTTTATCTTTTTTTTCTTTTTAACATTATTTATGTATCTCTCAGATCCGTAATGGGATGGAAAAAATGTTTGAATTTTTATTATATAATTATCGTAGGTAAGTTTAGTGAAAATAAAATATACACGGTAGAAGTATTTTATATTTTGCTAGATCAACCAATATACTTTTAAGATAATTTAGGGTTGAATACAACCCCTCATTGTGGTAAATTTCAGGGATATTTTGAATAAGGCTTTTAAATAGGGAAATTGTCAAATATGTGTTTAAAATTGGTTGGGTAGGTAACATTTTCATATATATTGAAAGCATTATGTGTAGAAACAATCATTTTGCACGTGTAATTTGTTGCATGTATACTATTATTTGTTTCTTAACAATGATCAATAGGCAAACAAATTTCATTATGATGATATTGTAGATTATTTAAAGTTTCTTCATTTCTGAAAAAAACCTTCTAATGGCAAAATTTTAGTTCAGAAAAATGTCCCTTACTCAAAAACCATACGGTTAATTTTGTTTAAAGTTTGCAAACACGCGTCCTTTAAGGCGTATAACTGTCCTTTGTTGTCAATTGTACAGTTTTGTATACTGTCATTAGGGGTGTTCTACCACTGTGACAATAAACATAACATTTAAAGAAAATAAATTCGTAAAATTTTCCTTTTTCCTTTTTTGTATCAGGTAACAAAATGATCACGCAATGAATAGAAAAATAATTTATTACATACTGAATAAAATTAAGTCAACCTTGCATGTGAATTAAGTTTAGCGGTAGAGAGGTTTAACACTCGGTACAATATACTACTATTACGTTTGAAAAACATCTTCAGTTTACCGATAATTGTGTCTAAAATTTGATATTTCTCTTTTTAATTTACAATAATGTATTAAATGTGACATATTATACGCTGTACTTTATTCATACAAAACATTTCACTTTAATCATCATGACAGTTGAAAATATAAATATACATTGCATAAACATTTGAACGAATTAATGCAGTTTGTATACACTTTGGATGAGCGTTACAACAGCATAGTAATGTTTTAACAAACTTTTTAGTAAGGTTTCGCTTCAACTCTAAAGTAATCGTATCATGTTTTTCTAAAAGGACATGTTAAAAATACTTTGATATTTTAAATGAAAGTTATAGTTCACACTGCACCTACCTATGATTTTCACCAAATCACCATTGAGATATTTTAAACTTTTTGCTCCACTTACTCATATGGTAAAAATTGAACATCATCAATATTGCGCAATTTCTTTATGTAAACAAGAAAATTGAGGAAACAATTAAAGGGGTGGCTTAAGAAAGCTCTGTTTAAGCACAGACTGACTCTTTCTGTTCATGTTATTTGATAATTAACATATTAAACGAAACAGTCGTAGGTTCAATGTTTTGTCTGTAAAATAAAGGCAAACCAATGTTTTACATCTATCATATTTCTTCCTCATGCATATAATAAAGGGCAGAGGGCGACAAACGTTATCTCCATATATTAAAAGAACAAAATTAGATAAGAAGGGTTAATAAAAATGTTTATCACATGAACCGCGGCGCAGAAGTATAATAAAGCCATTTAATAAAAACGATATTACACTAGTGTAATAACACTTTGGCGTGACATCATTTGCGCTAAATATAAACGTGGCGTTAAAAGCGCGCTAATGTTAGCTTTACATTTTTGGCGCGTCATTGAAAAAATACTCATTTTAACAGTTTACTGATCTTATTTTATATATGTGATAAATAGAATATTATATTCGTGTAGATTCAATACTAAATTTATTGAACTCGTTGAAGAAAACAATATTTTGCTCGCCAGAGGCTCGCATAATATGATTTTATTCAACTCGTTCAATAAATTTAGTATTAAACTACACTCATTCAAGTATGAATGGTGCTTTCTCACAACATAGCCCAACTTCCACAAAAGGAATAGTCTTCATAGTTTGACTTCAAGACCGAACAACTTTTTAAATATGTTGGGGTGCAAAAGAGCCACGAAAAAAGGGCTGAGACTGTATGTATTTCTTTCAGGAGCTGTTGCGTCTTCATCATCAGTAACTGCTTCAATGACATGTTGTTTTCTCCCTTTGACAGTAAATACTGTATCATCGATTAAAATTAAATACGTCAGCAATGACCAGTCGATGTTCTACCATCAACTGACCCGCAAATTATTCATGTTCTACCTGTTCAGTAAAATGTTATCGTCCGTTTGGTATTACAAGGTTTTGGAAAATAGTCACACGTTTACTTCGTCGCTCAAAATTTTAACAGCTGCTTATATCCTATTATGAGTGTGGTGAAAGTTACATGAAACGGATCGCTAAAAATTAGGAAGAGTGAACTATAAGCCGGCTTTAGGTCACATATTAGAATTTTATAAAAAAAAAGTGCAGCGGCCACTTACTCCCCATTGCACTAAATTTATATACTATCTTATATAGGAACTATAACCTATACTTAACGGATAATGAATATGAAGATAAGAAACAAAGTTTTATAATTTTATTGTAAACTTTAGCTATATATAGATTATTTTGTTTTCCAATACAAAAGAATATTTAAAAATGTCATGTATATAAATATCTATAGTATATATCAAAACATACATACATTAACACCATACTTAACTAAGCTACTGACATGTCCTGTCTACCATTAACCTTAAGAAAAGTTATTATGATTTCTTCATTAGCCAATAGCGGCATTGAATTCCTGTTGAAATGTCACTCCAACGCAAATTTGATTTTGACATGACATAATATTTGAGTTAAATATACAAGATAACTAAAATAAATAAATTCAATATCGTATGAAGTTAAACCGAAACAATTCTTACATTTAATACACTCAGCAAAAAATAGAATTCTGACAGTGCATATTTTATTATTATTTTCAGGAAATCGATGACGGTAATGTAAAAACGAATGTTGGGCATGAAAAAGAGATTCGTGTACAACATTGATATGCATTTTGTTGTTTATTTATTTTGTTTTTACTTTGTCTTGTTGAAACACAACGGGACCGTTTCTTTGCATAAACGGAATAGCCTCGGCATTCAAGACTTCGTTGATGTATCTCTGTTCACCCATTATCCAGCCCCATACCATGACGCTTCCACCACCGAAACGATCATGCCGTCTAACACAGACAGGTGCAAACCTATCGCCCTTTCGACGGTAAATTCTTACACGGCCGTCGGTAAGACTGAGATTGTAACGAGACTCGTCTGAAAACATGACAGTATTCCAGTCACGTCGCCGCCAGTGATGGTGCGCACGTGCCCACCTAATACGTGCTTTGCAATGGCATAAAAATGAGAATACCACCTGTACGAGGGATGTCCGGAAAGTTCATATACATCTTCATTTTTTATTGTATAACAATACATACGCTGTACAAATTTTGTCAGCATGAAAATACATATCAAGCGAACACATTTATCAAACACTACTGAACTGTGACTTACGTTTGTAATTTAACAGTATTTACATATATACATCGTCATGGAGTACTTTGACAGCGTCAACGGCGTCAAATTAACTTCATGTTTACCAACTATTCAATTTCTTCCGTTTTCAATAACCATGGTACACCTGTCTGGCGTATACTTAATACACGTAATGTTCCTTTGCTATTACTAGCACTTCATAAATTTCATATTTAAAATTATTCTTTAAAAAACAAAGATGTCACTGGTTCCCATACAGTGTGCGAGATGTCTGTCTTTTTCAAAAATTGTAACGCAATGTTCGATATATCGGCCATGCTACTTTTGGTCATCTGGAGCGTTTCTTATACGACATCCTGTCATCACCGCTTCTTAATCTTGTTTGACATTTAAACACAAGTTGCCTTTAACATTTTATGGTTGATTTTGTTGATTAAAATCTCAGTTGGCGCCATATTAGCATTGCTATGAAGTTAAATATTATCATAACGTTGCTCCGTCTGTAAAATTGACGTCATTTTTGCAACACAAAATTTATACAACTTCATTGCCTATAATCGTCGTTAACAAGCTGTTTATTTACGTATGACGATATAATTTTCACTAAATATCATGTAATAGTATCCTATGATGTCACAAAATTAAAACGACAGATTGCATTAAAATACAACTTTTAGCAACTTATTATTCGAGTAGCTATTGTTATGAAATCAAAGTGCTCCGTGATTCGTTGATCATGTTTCCATAGTGATCGGCGCTTTACAGATATTTATTTTATCATGTCTTTTAATTTAGAAATATGTAGCAAATAAATACTTAAGCAAAGTATTCAATTATCATATTGATATGACAGTTTATAATAATTTTATAGACTTGTCTACGAACTTTCCGGACAACCCTCGTATATGGGCATCGCGCTCTAATCGGGCGTTGTTGTGCACGCAACCGATTGCGAATGGTTTGAGCAGTTACGTTAAACGCGGGTGCGGTCAAGGTCGCCGGTCTAAACCTATCACGTATTTGAGTTAAAACAATTGCACGATCGTTCCTTTGGGTAGTTGCCCTTGGCCTACCTGGCCTTGGACTATCGTGCAAATCACCTGTAAGTCTATAGTGTCTTACAAGTTCATGAACTGTGTTGCAGTTAAACGTTCCACTCACGTCAACAACAGAAGCCCCACCCAGCGGCATTTCTATAACTTGATTTCCCTCTGCTATGGTAAACATTGTGGCATTGTGACATCGTTCAGCATGCATGGGGTCCACGTGCAAACACTACAATTTCACGCTTAGCTGAATTCCTTTCATTTGTAAATTTGTAAATAGTGCCGTCAATGTAAAATCGCTTTTCATGTGCAGTTTTTCCAATTTTCCAAACAGAATTAAAATAACCAGCAATAACAGTCCGCAGTCGGATGTTTATTAATTAACTTGTTTTGACAGACTATGAATCCTACGGTTCTCCCCATAGTCTGTGTCAATTTTGTTAGTATTGTAACATGATTAATTTATATAATGGTATTCAAAACCATGCCTGGTTATATATCTGACACGTATTTTCTGACTTGTATTTTGGATAATGGCTGTTCTGTTTTGACTATTGTACTCATAAATTGGTGTAAACAGTGGTTAGCATTAAATGCAACAATATCCAAATTAACTAGACATGCACATATGTTCTACGATGATAAAATTGTTTGTATTTATGACTTTTTACATACTATTATCTGTATGCCTTTTTATAGTGTGTATTTTTGCATATTGTGTCGATTGAATAATAAATGTTTAGTTGAATAAAAATTAATATTATATTGATGGCAACTAACTAGATCTGGAAACAAACATTGTTTTTTGATAACCCATTGCACAAATGCTGTTAAGGCTATCTACATTCTATTCAACTAAAACATCAGCTTATCTCCAATTTCATTACTTTTATTTTAATTTGTTTTATACACTTTTACGTTTAAATGCTTATGATTTTCGACCTTGGTATTGTAACCTTGTAAATATCTGGTAAAAGGTGATCCCTCGGAAGCAATAAAGTGGAAAATTGCAGACTCGGTTTTATTGAGTATGTACACATACCAGTATGGCATGCACGAATGTAAACCTAAACGACATTGTAAGATATTAACAATACAAAACAACTTTTGTTACATCATCATAAACTCGAAGGTAGGGATGTCACGCCCAAATAATCGTGTTTAACATTTAACCGACCGTACTAATAAAATCCTTTAACTTTATACATAAACTTTGATTCTTCATGACAAGGTCAAAATTATTAAACAACATATCCGAATTGGGAGTAACCATTTTCCGCCAAGGTCGTATCGTGCCCGATCAGATCGGAAAAAAATACATTGTTTAGTCATATCTTTTTTATAAAAACTCTTGAATCAATTTTAAACTGTTCCACCTCTTTGTCAATTACTAACCTCGGTTATCTGTTATTGAATTTTCTAACATGTATTTAGCTAAAAATTGACCGTTCCCATTTAAAAGGATAAACGTGACTACCATACTTGCGCAGGGTAAACGTAACATATTATCATCGTGCCAGGGGAAGCAACTGCTTTCTTTTAACAAGTCATTGTGCTTATTAGTTTTCATTGTTAGTGTCCCTTTTTGAAAATACTTAAATTATTACAAGGAGAGTTAAAGCAAGTAAAAGGTATTTGTGTTTTATGCATCAATAGTTTGACATTCTACTGATGAATAGTTATTATTGTTTCATAATATGAATTAGGCACATCCTCCAATCGAGCTCTTTGAAAAGACATTATAGATCGAATACATATCACTTTTATGGCCATATTTGTTAAACCCTTCGGCTGCTGCAAACTTTTTAATACACATTTTATGATAACAATATACTTCGAACCGCACACTTTAGGCCGAACAATTCACTCAACTCTACCATACACTTTTTCTTTCGAAATACAACTATTTCACGCTTTATATGATATATTTAAATTCAATCAGCCTGTCATAAAGCACAAAGTCATTTTAAATCCAATTTACGGATTAATAATTCCACTTCGTGAAAAAGATATCGTGAAACGGGAATCTACTGGAAGTTGATATTGTCATGGCGTCTATTTCTATATTTTCTTTATTCTATTGACACGTTGTGTATAAAGTTTATTATTTTGACCCTCTGGGCCTGCTGTTCGAATTCGCTTTTACTTACTACATTTTTTTTTCAATAACAATATGGGTAAATATCAATACTCCTATATGCTAAGCAACTATAACTTTGTTTCCAGATTTTTAGGTCTTTTCTCTGTTCTTCACTGGTAACTGAACAAAAAAAAAATTTAAAACTCTGCTGAGTTAAACCTTTTCATTACACATTACACATTTCGGTGACGTGCATACCAATACAAGATCTGAATCAATAACATCCGTGTTTGACATTTTGCCAATATTTTAAGTGCTGTTCATTACAATGTGTAGAACTTCCTAAGCAAACAAGATATTCTTCTCACTGAGCTATCAAATATCGACATTATTACTTTCATCGAAACATGGTAAAGCCCAGACATTAATTCTTCAACTTAACATTTCAGAAACTGTTCATCACTACACAGAACAGACAGAATCACTGATACTTAGGGTGGAATTCTTTTCTACGTAAATGATAACATACATGTAACTATTAGATTCGATCTAGGGATAACCAATACAGCAGTATTGGAATTGAAATTAAACTTCAACACAAAAATATTCTCCTTGGTACCACGCCAATTACTCTTAAATTTTGAAAACTCAATTAGATTTGCTGAAAATACTAATATTAATGATTATATTTCGCTCGTCAATTTAAATATAACTATCTAGTTCTTATATTTAGTATATCAATTGAATTTGTCCGGCGACATTGAGACCAACCTAGGTTAATCATGAAGATGGTTTATTTATACTTTATCAAATTATTCGGAGCATAAGAAACAAATTTGATTTTATAAATGATAATTATATCTATTAGGTATGCATATTTTGTGTTTTACGAAGTCCAAACTTGACGTACATGTAAAAGATAGTAATTTAAAATTAACAGGTTTTGATTTTATTTTGAGAGAGAAAATATATCTAGTCATTGCGGCGGAATTGAAGTTTATGTGTCTGCATTATTATGACCTAAACGACTTTTTAGTTCAGAAAATGTATTTCTTAAATCAGATTGGATAATGACAAAAACTGGCGTTTCTTTTATGAAAAAATTATATACCTCCACACTACATCGTCGCATTTTGGGACAAAGTGAATTGATGTTTAGAAATAGCTCTTGAACTAAAACAGAATATAATTGCGATCGGTGATATAAATGAAGACGTATCAATTTTTCCAATCATACATTCCTTGATATCCTTTTACTAAATAATATGACTAATTTTATAAATGCACCAACTCGAATAACATCTGCTTCTCAGACATGTCTTGATCCTATCGCAGTTACAAACAATATTTTTGTTTTTGATTCGGGTATATTTGAAACACCAAATAAGATAGTGACCTTTTCAAATATATCTCTATATTCTAAAAATCGATTTTCATTCAAATAAACCATTATAACGACATGTTTAGACTACAAACAAGCTTAATAATGTTATGCGCTTCACTGAATGGCCAGGTATGAAAAATGAAAATATAGATCAAGCTTTTGACTTTATCTTAGAAAACAGTGTATTCCTACATATATGACATTGATAAGGCCTAAAGAAAAACCCTGGCTCAAATCAGAAAATCGCGTCAAAGATGAAGACAGTTTCACAAAGCATTGAAATCTAATAGATCATTTGACTGGGTGTTATATAAACAATTAAGAAAAACAATAAATAACATGTAAAAAAATATGCACAAGAAATAGTTATAATAATCTGAAATTCCCCCTTAAAGGGATATTCAGGCTAAATAATGACAAAAAGTTAAAATGATCTTATGTACTCAAATCACGCTAAAATGACATTTCTTAAAGTTTCAGCATGTATTTCTGTTTAAATTCTATATATTTTGGGTTTGAACACAATTTAAACGCCAATAGAATCACCGACTAGTTGATCAGTATTGAAGCATTTTTTGTTGTTTATAGCAATTTAACTGGTAACAGGAGGCTTTTCAATGAAACAGCAATATTCTCACGCGGTAAAAGGTTAATTCTTTGAATCCTCGTATATATTGCCATACAGTTGAAATGCTTGTCAATGAAAACTGCTTGTCAATGAAAACTCGAATAATGAAAGTAATCTAATAATATTCAATGACAGATTTTGAACAGGCAAATACGCTTTATGGATTATTTGTTACCATTTCAAACCTTAACAAATCTAAACCTAATTTTACAGATTTGTCTTTAAGAACACAAGCAACTCTTAAAATTTTACAATATGTGAACAGAAATATACAGATATTCTGGCAAATCTATTGGTAACCAAAGCATCTGGGCCTGACAAAATTGGTAGGAACTTCTAAAACACTGTGTAAATCACTTTATTTTCTTTATAACCGTTTATTGTCAGAGAAAATATAGCTTTAGAGTTCGACATAAGGACATTTAATGCCTCTTTTTTAAACAGGTGACATAGATAAATTACAGGCCTATTTATTCTATAAGGAGTTGTAATGGCTAAGTAATATAACGTGTGGTTCTTAAACACGTGTTTAACTACATAAAAACTCGCTAATATTTCAAAATCAATCAGGTTTCTTATCAGTTTTTTCAAGTTATAGATTTGTATGATCAGATTTGTAAAGCTTCCGACAAGGGTTGTTTCATGTTATATATCTAAAACGTTAGGCATAAGGGTTTAATCTTCAAATTAAAACAGTACTGAATTTCAAGTAATTTTTACGTTACCTTTATGGCGGTGTCCCTCAAGGCTCGGTCTTTGGCATCTCTTGTTTTTAATATATTTACGTTAATGATAATGCTGATTCCCTTTTAAGTATAACATGACTTTCTGCAGATGTTAGTTCTTTAGCTATGTCTACAAATAATATCAGTACGATGGAAGATAAACTCAATCACGATCTTAACATCTTAAATAAATGCTATGAAAAATGTTAAGTTACTGTTTGTGTAGAAATATTCGCGAGCTTCTAATTTTCGCGATCTTCGCGGTGACATTCGATTCGCGAACTCATGTTTAGGGCGAATATTTCTACTCCAATAATTTCTTAATAGTCAAATGTTCGCGCTTCCATAGCAAAAAGTATATTAGTGTGTAGGCTTTCAATACATACGATTTTATTAAAATGTGTAACGAGTAATTGTGCTTTGTTTCCACGTTTTTCATCATTTGAAACGTTTATGTTTGTGTTGTTTGTATTAATTGGTTAAAAAAAACTCATATAATACAAACATAAAAACATTATGTAGTCAGTATATATCTACTGCATATATATACTGGTCTCATTTGGCCTCCCGTGCATCAAAAAAGTTTTTTCCACATCTTAAAAATTAATAATGATGATCACCATGTGCATTGGAAGTGATAAACGTATATCATAACTAACATATACTATTTGATAGTGTATTAATCATAACATAGTATTTAATACCCTATCAATTCTTTCTCTACTTTTTAAGAACATTTATAAATATCAAGTTTTTAAAATACACTCCAATGAAAGACCTTTTTACCCCCGTTTTACCATCTATAAACAGCTGCTCATAGTGCCATTCATTTAAATACCAGACAACCGTCTGCGTTTTAATCAGTTCCAATTATATCCAAAGAAATAGATTAATGCAATGTTTATTTTCGATTGTTTTTATAATTTAATATTTTCGTTTTACGTTAGAATTTATTCTTATTTTCTGTAATAGACGTACTTCCTTGAATGCACATTTTCACTCATCCTACAAATTCTGAAAACATATTTGAGAAACAATAAACTTAACATGAAGAGAAAATACATTTAGTGCTTCCAAAAAATTATTAAGAGAAATGTTTTTAAAAATACTTATATTTAATACGACCAAAAATGTTGTACAAATATACTTTATATATGCAAAGTTAAAGTTTTTCCTTCAAAAAATAGTTATGTACTATTACTACTTTTTGTACTATCAAGGGTTTTTACAAATGAGGTGCTTTTATTTAAAAAGCACAACACACTTAACCCTATCATGCAAAATATCTTCTTCATCTTTCAATATGGACAAAAGCAAATATCATTTGTAGGGAAACTTTTCACTCATGAAAAATGAAAAATGCAGATGGCACGGTCGCATGGGGACACGCAGTAGACACCAGCAGGCTAACGGTAAAACCATTATAATGTTTAGATTTAAAATGTTACTTCAAAAATTGTGTTTTTATTTCTAGACAAAAAATAGTATGCTTTAATATGTAACCTTATCCGCACGCCCCCACCAGCCCTTCATAAGTCATCAATTGTTACCTTTTTTGGAAGTTTAATCATTACTAAGACTGCAGACAAAGTCTACAAATGTGATAGGCGCAGGCTCAGTTTAACTGAAATCCATTTAAAATATTGACCATATATATGGATAATAAAATTGGTACGAATAATGACACAAACAACGTACAATCTGTTTACAATCGGACTATTTTTATGGAAATAGATTGATATTAATTTATCATCATTAAATTAAGTGCTCGAGAAATTGTTGACAGGTACTTAAAGTACAACAACATTTGTGTCACATTGCAATTACTGAGTAGAATAAATTTGTCAATTAACGAAATGTACAAAACAGCCGAAAATGAATAACTATTAGCGAAAATAAATCGTGTCCTAAACTCTGACATTTAATCATGTACTCTATTTTTGCCATAATTAAGCCGTTCAATGAACTTTCAAGTTAAGTCTTCATTTAATATTTATGTATTATATAAATCCATATTTTATATATATATAGGGAATATTAAAATTGCGAATTAATTTATTTCGTTGTTATTTTAAAAATAGTAATGATAACAAAAACATTGGTAATTGTAGTTTTTCATTAAACAAAAAAAAATATTTAAATGCAGAATTTGAAAATAGAAATTTGTAATAATCACACAGAAGCGTATTCATTAAGTTTTTGAAACTGAAATATCTTTTACAGCACGTGTTCTTACAACATACAATCTAGTGGCGTGCATATCTTTTTGAAATATTAAACATGTTTCGAACCCTTTAAACTATCACTAATTAGTGTGATTTACTCATCCAAGTCTTAATTTTCATCGTGAAAGAGAGTGAGTGAGTGAGTGAGTGAGTGAGTGAGTGAGTGAGTGAGTGTTTTATATATAATAAACTAACCATATACAAATATTTAGAATAAGAAACAAAAGCACCCAGGCACATGTGCCTTTAAGTCACATTCAATATCCCGGTAGTTTCTATATATTAAATCCTCAAGCACTGGAGATATAAGTTATACATGTGTAATTTCTAATACATAGGCGACATGTCCATTTTTATTATACATGTATATTTAGGCTAGGCAAACACATAGTAGGTAATTTGTGACTTGTAAAATAAGGAATATGTTGCTACGAGTGTAGTTAACGTTCCCTGTGCATAAAAAAACTGAAACAAGATATTTTTTTCGGTTTCATTTTTACTTCATTAAAAATCATTTTATCCTCTTCACTTTTATTGATATTAAAATGGCGTATACAATGCGTCACGCTTTCTGATTTATTTGTTTACCGTCGGACAGTCAAGATTAAATCATGAATTGTAACTGTGCTGGCTTTAAAATTTTAAGATTTTCTTAATGAAGAAAAACAAAAAAAAAAACCACAAAGAGATAACTTGAATGGTGTACATGATCTTAGTTCTGGGCTACTTTTTACACTTGTTCAATAAAGAGCTAGTACTTTTCATTCGCTATTTTTAATGCAACAGATTTTTATTTCAGTAAACTTGTTAGATGGCTCAAGCTTACATTTGCAATAAATAATTATTGGTAGTCATTGGTCGTGTATGGTCATTGTTATTTTATAGTAGCATGTCATAATTATCCAGCATCTGAAATTTCTCGGCAGACATCTGAAATCCCTTGCAACTTGTCTTGCTGCTTTATTTTGCTTTTATCTATTAAAATGTTGCCTGTGATAGATCAACTAAAATCAGTGTCTGATGAAGGCATTATTAACCTAAGCGTTTTATCTCAGCAGCTTTAAATGTTTCAATATTCATCAATACTTAAATCAAATGTTAAGTCATGTGCAATAATTCCCCACGTAAGTTAGCTGAATAAACCTCAATGACCGGTTAAATCAAAATAACATAGATGAGAAAATCGGCACGATCATTTTATCGACATGACTCTAAATTCACAATATATGATTGACGAATGTTCTTTCTCAGGGTCAAATCAACACACCTTTTATTAAATATTACTATTTTGTGCTATATTGCAGAAGTTGGGAGTTCTGGTTATTTATGACGCTTTAACCGCTTGAAATTTGAGACTGTATGTTGTTAGTATATTAAGTCTTTATCTTAAATGTGTTTAGTATCTATTTCCTGAATAGCTCAGTAGGTAGAGCGCAGGACTAATAATCTTGATTTCGTGGGTTCGATACCTACTCATTTCACTAGCATTATTAATAATTTTGTTGTTTATTTGATGTTTACATAATTTTTCATGTTCAACAGAGAGTTCTTTTCATTTTCATTCTGGGATATTCTTTCTCTTAGTAATTCAGTATTCTAGTTCATTTGAGTTGTGGGCAATTGAATATGAACTATGAGTTAAACTTCAGGACATTTGTTCAATTTGAATCGTTCATAATTGTGAGTTAAATTTTACTTTCATATTTTTTTTGTATTTTCGTAAATAACTGGTTTTTTTTCTTTAATTAAAACTTGTAAAATTAGTTGCTGCGTTATCTTCACTGTTGTGTTTAGCTCGTAACAATGTTATTTAAACTATTTAACGTATGGCGTGACAGGCTTTAAGGATTATCTTAAATGGCTTGAATTGAAACCATTTCCTGATAAAGGAAGCAAATATATTACTGAATTTATACCAATTAACAAAATTAATTATAAGAACGACTTTTATATCTTCATCTTTAGAAATTCACTCTATTTTATTATATACTTATATAGGAAATATTAGGAAATGAAATAAAATGCGTATTTTTATTCCGTACTTTCACTGTAAATTTTTTTTTCCACTGCACTAAAGCATATTTTCCGTATTTTGACTGGTGTCTTGCCGGACTACTTTCTTCTATATTCATATCAACTAAATGATATACAATAAGAAAGAACGAAATCGATTGTATAACTATTTGATAATCTAAAGAAACATTTTTTAATAAAAAAACAAAAACTTTCTGTCCTAATCAGTTGTATGCTTCAAAATCAGAATTATGAGTTTCTTCTGCATAATGTCACAAGAAAACAATATGGAATTGGAAATTAAAATAGACAAAGATACAGATGAGTTTTAGAAAATGATTAATTACATTTGATTTAGGCAGCCATGGACATACAGCAGGATGACATGTCAGTACAAGAAAGTGAAGGATGAACCCACAATACTGAGCAGAACATTAAATTGCTGCAGAAGTTATTGAACTTTGTGGGTTAGAATAGGCCCTGCTGAGGAGTTATCTACACATGTGAGTAACTTTATCTTATAACATTAGGAAAAAGCATGGACAGGAATACAACCCAAACTCTTCTGTCTTTTGAAAGTTTGTTGGAATCATAAGCAACATATTCTTTAAATTAATTTGCCATACATAATTCTTCATAAAATGTGACGTATTTTGTCAAACTGTTTAAAGAGCTACATACATTATACTAGCAGATGACTACTGCCGCGTGTTCAGAATCAGTTGTCGCACCTTTGTAGATTAAGTAAGATCAACTCTTCGGCTATCAATAAAGCTTGAAATTATCCGCTACAATTGGCATTATGCGAAATCTTGTATTTTAATAATGCTTTTTATAAGAGGGGAGATACTCATGTCTTATTATAATGTTCATTGGGTTATACTAGTTTCCTCCCTTTTTGAAGCCTCTTGAAAGGGTAAAAGCTTTTCCTATTTGTTCGAGTATTTTCAATCATAATGTTTAATTTAAACGATCAAAATATTGTAAGTTTGTGTTATTATGTTATACGAATATACTATTCATATTGACATGCTATTGAAATAGTTTATTTGCATGTGAAAATGCTGAAAATTTAATTTTTATTTTTCATCGTTAGAGCACATGTTCCAAAATGGAAAAAAAAATGGCTGCCAAAAAAAAAAAAAAAAAAAAAAAAAAGATCGTAATATAACACCAATATGCTTTAGCCGATAGAAGGGTAATGCACAGGAAAATTAAATTTATCATGGAATGATTAATTATGCAATTCGCACACCTGAATATGGGATAGGCCTAAATGAAATTGCATGTAGTTGATGCACTGAAGACGATATGTCTTAATACCGGATATGAGTCATATCCGCGGATATGACTTTAAATAATTGATATGACTTATATTTAACACCGAATGTTAGTATAAATTATAAATTGCATGTTTTTATTATTATTTATTTAATTTTTGTTGCATATATTTGTATGATAATTCCGATTTCCGGAGTTATAAATATATGCACTAATGTTTGACTTGCCAATACGCCATATGGGCGCGCAGTCAAAAAATTTTTTTTTGTGCCAATGGGCCTTTATATTATGCCACATGGGCTTTTGTATGCATATATTTGTATGATACTTCCGACTTCCGGAGTTATAAATATATGCACTAATGTTTGACTAGCCAATACGCCATATGGGCGCGCAGTCAAAAAAAAAAAAAAAAAAAAAAAAAAAAAAAAAAAAAATTTTTGTGCCAAATGGGCCTTTTATATTATGCCAAATGGGCTTTTGTTATACATTATATTTGCATGATACTTTCGATTTCCAGAGTTATAAATATAAGCCCTAATGTTTGACTTACCAATACGCCATATGGGCGCGCAGTCAAAAAATGTTTGTGCCAAATGGGCCTGTTCAGTATGCCAAATGGGTTTTTGTATGCATATATTTGCATGATATTTTCGATTTCCGGAATTATAAATATATGTTCTTATGTTTGACTTACCATTCGCCATATGGGCGTGCAAAATAATAATAATAATTTGTGCCAAATGGGCCTTTTTAATAATGTGCGTGCAGTCAAAATTTGTTATAAATCCCAAATGGGGTTTTTATCATTTTATTTATATATAGATATTTATATATATAGATCTAAATATATTATTTGTATGAATCTATAAATTTGGAGTAAACAGTATAATTCTATTTCAAGATATATTTAAAATCACAAAACAAAAATGTTTTATGCCAAATGGGCATCAATTATAATAATCAATAAATTCTGTATGATTAATATAGTTACTTTAAAGTAAATTAATATGTATTTAATTTTGACTCCATTAATGAGGTCCATTAATAATATTGTATGCCAAATGGGCTTCTATTCAGATTTATAATGTGTTATGCGTTGCGCACATTAAATGGAGGTTTTTATAACATTTATTGAACTTGTAGTTATCATAACATTTATTTTGATTTCATAACTGCCAATATGCCACGTGGAAGAGGTGCCTCACGTCGTCGTGGAAATCTTAGGCAACAGGTTGATCATATGAGAAACCAGACCCGTTCACAATCTCACCCTAGGCATGTTTCACCTTCCCAACCAGAACCACAGCACAGGGCAAACTTACATGACATGGTCAGCTTACAACAAGCACAAGATACCCCCACGTACCCTCAAGCTGTACCACAACACATGAATCAAATGCCAGTTTCATTAAATCAACCATCGGTTTCGACCATGCCACAGCAAATTCTACACCAGCAACAACAATTTATTCCTACAAGTACATTGTATCCTTCATCAGGAGCTCAGGCACAATACATGATGCAGTTTCCTGGTGCCCTGCAACCACAGTCACATCTACGCATTCAGCAACCTCCGGAACAACTGCAGTCTCAACTACCTATGGAGCAACAACTGCAACCTCAGCCACCCTTGGAACCTCAGCCATTATTTGAACCACACACATACGGTAACTTTAATTCTGTTTCTTCTGATATTTCTCTCCATGTTTCAGAAAATTTAAAACAGAAAATTTATAATGGAGAATTTTTTGAACTTTCTCAACTTCTTTCAAGTAGCTCAAAAAAAGATCAAGAACTACATATTTCATTTAGTAACGATAAGATTTCAGTTCTTCCAAAAAAATCTAACCAACAACAAGTTGTTTCAATAGAACAGTGGACAGACTGTTTTTTAACTTTTATGTACATTTACACAAACCGTCACCCGGACCAAGCTAAGCAACTTTTGCATTATATGCACACAATTCGTATGGCATCTAAGAGACATAAGTCTGGGTGGTTAATATATGATGAGCAATTCAGGCTCCGTAAGTCGAAACATCCTTCTTCAAGTTGGGCAGTTATTGACATTGAATTATGGATGCTGTGTTTGACAGCACCAGTCAATCAAACTATTCAGCCAGTAACTTTGAAGCCTTGCTTTGAATTTAACAATTATTATAAAGGTTTTTGCCCAAAATTTAAATGCCCCTACCGACATAGATGTTTGAAATGTAAAGAATCTCATCCATCCATTAATTGTATAAAATCAGTTTCTGGAAATTTCAGGGAAGGACAAGCCAGTCCAAGAAGATTCGTTGCTCCACAGAGAACTGTGGGCTTTAGGCCAAACACCAGTAAACAATGATTTATTAAAATTTCACCTAGAAGGCTATGATAATCAATCAGATGCAAAATATTTACTTGATGGTTTTACTTTTGGTTTCAAGCTCCAGTATTCTGGTCCAAGACTTCCTATAAATTCAAAAAATTTAAAATCTGTTTCCTATTATCCAGAAGTTTTAAGGGATAAACTTTTAAAAGAAAAACAACTTGGTCGTATCTTAGGCCCATTTAATAAAAAGCCATTACCTAACCTTAGGATAAACCCAGTGGGACTTGTGCCCAAAAAATCAGGTGGCTGGCGTCTTATTTCAAATCTTTCTCATCCTAACGGTTTTTCTGTTAATGATTTTATTGATCCGGATGTATGCTCTGTACAATATTCAAAATTTGATAATGCCATTGAAATTATACAAAGTTTAGGTATTTCTTCCCTCATTGCTAAAAAAGATGTTAAATCTGCTTTTAATTTATGTCCAGTCTACCCTGGTGACTTTGATTTATTAGGTATCTTTTTTGATGACACATACTGGATTCAAAAAATGTTGCCACAAGGAGCATCTATATCTTGTGCAATTTTTGAAAAATTTGCAACATTTATACAATTTTGTGTTTCAAAAAAGGCAAACTCTAATAATATTGATCACTTTCTAGATGATTTTTTTCTTTGCTGCTAAAAATAGAAATCAATGTCAAATGCTTTTAGATGCTTTTGATAGTATTTGTTATGATATGGGAATTCCTGTTAATGATGAAAAAACAGAAGGCCCAACCACGAAAATGGAATACTTGGGTTTCGAAATTGACACTGCTGAGGGCACCATTAAAGTACCATCAGATAAAATTGAAAAAGCTAAATCCATGTTAGAAGAAGCTTTATGTTCCAAAAAAATAACTTTGAAGAAATTACAATCAATGGTAGGTCTTCTTAATTTTTTCTCAAAAGCTATTCCATCTGGAAGGGCATTTAATTGCCGCTTTTATGCAGCCATGTCTCAAGTTAAGAAACCATACCATTTAGTAAGACTTTCTTTAGGCATGAAAGAAGATATTAGAATTTGGTTGCTTTTTTTATATAATTTTAATGGTCAAACCATTTTTAGTGACCTTCTATGGACACCTGACAATCAGCTTGAATTATTTACTGATGCTGCAGGTTCAAAAGAATTAGGATGTGGGGCATATTTCCAGGGTAGCTGGGTTTATTTCAAATGGCCAGATTTTTGGAATAATGAAACCATGAGGGACATCACTTTTTTAGAAGTTGTCCCTATCTTACTAGCATTTTTAACTTGGGATTCCAAATTGAAAGGAAAAAAAGTTATTTTAAGATCAGATAATCTTTCTGTCGTTGACATCATCAATAAAAAATCTTCCCGCAACTCTAGAGTTATGTATCTCATTCGTCATTTAATGTTAGCTCTTTTACTAAATAATGTACAAATTAAGGCCAGACATATATCTGGAAAGAAAAATCAAATTTCTGATGCTATTAGTCGATTTCAGTGGTCAACTCTATGGAATTTACTCCCAGAAGGAGCCTCAAGAACCCCATCACCAATCCCAGAATCCTTCCTTCAACTCTTCAACCAGAAATAGGCAGGTTAATTCATGCATCTTTGTCTGAAAACACCCATAAAACTTATAATAGCGGAAGAAACGCATTTGACACTTTTCGTATTAACATGCATTATGGAAGATGTTGGCCCCACCGTTATGGCATGTTGTTGAATACATTGCCTATATGTCACTAAATAATTATGCTTCTAAAACAGTAAATTGTCACCTTGCAGCTGTAAGTTACTATAATAAGATAAATGGTTATCTTGACGTAACACAGTCTTTCATTGTAAAACAAATGCTATCTGGTTTAAATAGAATTCAATTCCATAAAGATAACAGATTACCAATCACAATTAACTTGTTGCACAAATTACTTCCAAATTTGAAACATGTCTGTTCATCACAATACGAAGCTTGCCTTTTTTCTGTTGCTTATACTTTAGCATTCAGTGCTCTTTTAAGAGTCAGTGAATTAACATTATCAAACAAAACCGATTTATGTAAAGCTTTAAAATTTAAAGATATCCAAATCACAGCAACTACTATAAGGCTGTTCTTGCATGGTTCAAAAAATGACCAAATTGGCGAAGGTGCTGAAATTTTTATTCCAATCACTTATAGAAACAAATTTCTCTATGATGCCTTGCAAGATTATTTATCTTCTAGACCAAAAATTGATGGGCTTTTCTTATGCCACTTTGATGGTTCACCAGTTACATCATATCAGTTCAACAATATCCTGAAAAAAGTTCTACTTTTTTCTGGTGTTGGTACCACATTTTATAAATCCCATAGTTTTCGAATAGGTGGAGCAACTTACTTACATTCTATAGGAAAAACTGATGAGGAAATCAAAATATTGGGTCGCTGGAAATCAAATGCATATAAAAGTTATATTCGCTTGAATATTCCAGATCTTTACATATAGTTAATTCATTAAAAGAAATTTAAGATTATTTTTAGATCCTTTTCAAGTATGGGTGATTGGATCATCAATGATCCGAGATGCTTCGCAAAGATCTCAACTCAGACCAGATGGTGTTAATCTTGGCTTGGAGCACATCAATGGCTCAATCCTGTGGGATTTTCAGCCAGGCATGAAACTTGATCACTTTTTTTCAAGGTTACATAATTTAATTTTAACTAAACCTTTGCCACATATGGTTATAATTCATTGTGGTGGAAATGACATTGGTCAAAACAGCTTATCTTATATCGTTAATTATTTAAAATATCTTATGAAAGAATTGTTTACCACTTATCCAAATATTTTGTTTATTTGGTCGGGAATTATCCCTCGCATTGCATTTCGTAACGAATTTAATCATTCAAAGCTTGAAAAGGCAAGGAAAAGAATAAATAGTTCAATAGGGGGATTTTTTATTAAACATGGAGGTGGTTATCTACAATATCCCCAAATAAAAGAGTCTTCCCCAGAATTATTTAGGGATAGTACCCACCTGACAGACCTAGGTGTTGAAATTATGCTCAACACATTACAGGGTGCAATTTTTCCTTTGCCACATCTTCCAATAGTATACTCTGCTAATATTTTTACAAGATTTTGTCCATGGTTTTTATTTGACAACGTCCTGTTTCCGCTTTGCATAAGTTTCTTTATGGCGGGACACTCGTGCATCTTGATTTACTCGTGTCTTGGCATTTGCCAGCACGTTGTCTCTTTTTCAAAATATAAAAATTCACTTCCGACTGTCCGGAGTGTAATCAGCCATATGGGCTTTAGTAAAATTCACTTCCGATTGTCCGGAGTGTAATCAGCCATATGGGCTTTTAGTCATATTGTAATCATTATACTATATGTATTTCCGATTATCCGGAATACATATCCAGCCATTGGACAAAATTCTGCCAAAACCATAGTAAATAGTTTTTAATCTAAAAACTTGGGTTGTTATATATCTTTCCTATCTTAATAATTGGCATTATGCGAAAAATTGTATTTTAATAATGCTTTTTATTAGAGGGGAGATACTCATGTCTTATTATAATGTTCATTGGGTTATACTAGTTTCCTCCCTTTTTGAAGCCTCTTGAAAGGGTAAAAGCTTTTCCTATTTGTTCGAGTATTTTCAATCATAATGTTTAATTTAAACGATCAAAACCCACCCTAGTTAAATTTTAAAAAGTTGAAATATTTGTGTTTCTTACAACAATAAAGTCCGCAATACAAAAAAGAATAAAAGTGACCCAAAAAGATACAGTAAAGAAAATATTTATCTGATTCTTTATTGTGTAATACATCATGGTTTATAAATGATTGAAAAAAGTATAAATGAATATGGACAAAGTATTGGCACATTAAGAATTACAAGTAGTAAATTGTCATGAAACAAAGAAGCGTATATTGAGATTGTGTTAGTAGGTAACAAGAAATAAGAATACATTTTATAACCATATTAATCAGAAACAAATACCAACAGGAAACATAAAGTATCTGAAAAATGAATGAGTGCAACAACATAATACCGATGACGTCATTTCATGATCATTCTAATACGATTACACGTAAATGCACGCAGCCACAAAACATCACATATATCATAATATATAGAATTCGCTTACGTTTCTTATTGAGGAGAAATGTATATGATTTACACAAAACATTTATTTTTTCTAAATCGCCATATTAATAACAAGGTGAAACAAGGCAGTTTGAAGGACAGCTCAAACCCCTTCCGCAGCGGACATGAATGCGTACTTCTTGAGCTTTAACAAATCATGACCTTGATAGTAATTATTTGTGCCAAATTTTATGAAATCTTCCATGAAGTCAAAACATTACAGAGAACATTTTACATTGACCTTGTGGGTAGCAACCTGGATTTTGGTGATAATAATGGTGATGGTTTCTACCAAAATCTGGAAACAAAGTCATCTTAAAAATAGTGCAGCGTGTTTGGAGTGGACACGAAATATAGACTCTTTAATACTTGACCTTTTAGAATGACTTTGACCTTGAGGGTAGCAACCCAATTATTGCTCTCATAATGGTGATCAATTCAATATAATTCAATAGCTTTATTGTACAAAAGGCCTCCGTACGCAGTGTATACAATATACAATACAAATAAGCATTGCTGGAGATATAGTAATCGTCAAATTTCTAATACAATTATAAAGTAAAATTTGAATATAAATTATTCAACGCATTTAAGGAAATTATCTCTTTCTTTGCATAATGAATATACATAGCAACATTACATATCAATGACTCGTCTTTAGTTACTATCAAAGAGTAGAACTTTTCAATATTCGGATATTGATAAAAATACAATGGTATATAGTAATAACGTAAAGTTGCATATAAAGAACACACGATAAGAAAGTGATATCCGTCCTCTAACATTGATTCACAATACATACAATCACGATGTCCTCTATCAATATTAAAATGTCTACCCTTTTCAACCATTAAGTGATCACTTGTGCCAAGTTGTTTCAAAAGATTTTTTACCAGTTCAATATTTATGGAGCGGACTTGAGATTTAGACTTTTTAACACTTGAACTGTAAGTGTGATTTTGACCTTGGGTTTATCAACCTAAATATTGCGTTCTGCACATCGTCTTAAAATGGAAATCATTTCAAACGTTGTTGAGCGGAGACAAAAGTGTTACGGACAGACATACTGACAGAAGGACGGACGAACTGACAGACGGAGGCTATTCCTATAATCCCCTTACCGCTACGTGGAAGAGGATTATTAAAGACATGTTGTGTAACTGGAAATGGAAGAATTAATAATTTTAAATTGAAAACTTTATAAAGTTTGATAAAAATGAATCGTTTACATCTTGTAAAGAGTAAAATAAATGATATTTTATATAATCACACAAAACCTTTTACCAGACACTTTGATGCCGATGCCTTGGCTATGAACAGAGCTTTCTATAAGACTAATTGGTGGTAATTTGGTAATGGGCCACTTTATACAGCACAGTAATTTTAGACTCTTTATAAAAATTGAGGAAAACATTAATACTCGCACAATTCAAATAATATATACTAAAAATGTACAAAGCAACAACAAGGATATTGACAATGCTTTAAACGGTTATGTTATATAGATAAAAAAGCAACATCAAAGCAGATACACATGTTAAAACACTAAACTTTTTTCATAGTGGTTTACATCTACACAGTCTTGCAGAAAATAGATTAGCTTCTAAGTGACCACTGGATTTCTGTAAGGCGTTGACACTGGTTTTGAAACAAAGCTAGTTAATTTGTCACGTGATTCAACAGAAAATGTAGCTGCTCGCCTACCATTTCCATAAAATCCCAGCGGCGTTGCAAACTTTACATCCGGCGACGGGTATCGAGTATTTATCATCTAAAGTAGGAAGAAAATGTTTAAAATAAACAAACGATATTAAGTGAAGATAAACAAACGACATTTAGTGTGGAAAAAATGCAAAATAATCGGAAACATAACAAGACATAGAAAATATTAAAAATAGACGAAAATAAAATGTGAAACCAATCAGAGCCCCATCAATGTGAAATGAAATACAGGCTAAACATGATATAATAGTCTGGCAATTTTATTTGAACAAAACAAAAGGTGCAAAACATTGACAACAATAAATCTAATAATAACAAACCTTATCCTTCCAACCATCACTGTCGTTTTGAGTAGTAAAATTGCCACTATCAATAAATGATTTCCTCGGTTCTGGATAAACAAAAATTAGAATATAATAGTGTTTCTTAAATGCACTAGATTTATCTACAACAACAAAAACATCCAAACAGATACGGTGTTCAAACGATTTACAACGGAACAACTGCAATGTTTACACGACCAATTTTTGAGATGATGTAAGATTAAGACAACAAGTATGTTATGCAATAACATGAACTGTTATTTTCTATCTCCTTGGAACGTGAATCACCTTGAAATGTATAATAAACCATTTTCGGTTTACGAAAGTTAGCCTGTGTTGGATCTAAGAAATTCAAAACATTAAAATGAGACGTCACACTGTTTACCTAAAAAGTCTTTTGACTTCCTTTCATCTATCGAAGTACTCCTCTGAAAAATAAACAAAATTGATGGACTTAAAAGCAACCATCTCCTGTAAACAATAACCTATTACATTATGTATACAAAGATCGGCTTTTCAGTTGTCTGATATCATATCATATCCAAACGAACATATCTGTGCTATTATAGTTTTTATACGGCATATCAAATCTGGAATTGAATACGACGGAAGCCGACATTTCTTCAGCTTGTAAACTTTTTCAAATATTTGGCCCTTATCTTTAAAAAAGCGCATGGTAACGCTAAATTCAAAATTTCCTAAGAAAAAATAAAGACGGCAACTAAAGTAGACTAATTGACTTTCATTTGCGAGAAACAAACAAACGGTGAAAATTCTCTGAAAATCTATTATTAGGAAAGAACAGTAAATATACTCTGATATTAATATGTTCTGTTTCACAAAAAGTAACTTCTTCGCTAATCAGTGAAATACATTTCAAATCTACTTATGAAATAAACTGAAATTTACCTGTTATTTACTACATAAAATTATTTTTAGCCAATCAGATAATAGCATTTCAAAGCTTTCTATAGATCATATAATAAAACATATGTATAATAATATAATATTCTTTTTGCTAATATTTATATATCCAAGGACTTTAAGAGGACATTATTTTTATCTTTTTTAAATGGGTCAAAAACAGAAAAGGCCGGGTTGCATTTGCATAACAAATATCATGATGCTGAAAAAATTTGCCACTGATCATCAATGTCGAAAGTTTAACTTAAAGTCGGTAAAAAGGATGTGGATAAGCAATAGACCTGAAATAGAATCCCACGGTATGGGATCATGTGTCAATGCTGTATGCCAAATATCAAAAGGCTGTGATATGTAGTTGCTGAGACAACTGTTACGAAAATTTCCTACCATTGACCATTAATGTCGAAAATTTAACTAAGTCGGTAAACAGGAAGTGGATAAGCAATAGACCTGAAATCAAATTCCAGGATATGGGACAAGGTATCAATGATGTATGCCAAATATCAAGAGGCTGTGATAAGGTGTTGCTGAGAAAACTGTTACGAAAATTTCCTACCATTGACCATTAATGTCGAAAATTTTACTAAGTCGGTAAACAGGAAGTGGATAAGCAACAGACCTGAAATCAAATCCCACGGGTATGGGTCTACGTATCAATGCTGTATGCCAAATATCAAGAGGCTGTGATAAGAAGTTGCTGAGAAAACTGTCACGAAAATTTCCTAACATTGACCATTAATGTCGAAAATTTAACTAAGTCGGTAAACAGGAAGTGGATAAGCAACAGACCTGAAATAGAATCCCACGGTATGGGGCCACGTATCAATGCTGTATGCCAAATATCAAGAGGCTGTAATAAGTAGTTGTTGAGAAAACTGTTTCGAAAATTTCCTACCATTTATGTCGAAAATTTTACTAAGTCAGTTAACCAGAAGTGGATAAGCAACAAACCTGAAATAGAATTCCACGGTATGGGACCACGTATCAATGTTGTATGCCAAATATCAAGAGGCTGTGATCAGTAGTTGCTGAGAAAACTGTTACGAAAATTTTCCTACCATTGACCATTAATGTCGAAAATTTTACTAAGTCGGTAAACAGGAAATGGATAAGCAACAGGCCTGAAATAGAATCCCACGGTATGAGACCACGTACAATTCTGTATGCCAAATATCAAGAGGCTGTGATAAGTAGTTGCTGAGAAAACTGTTACGAAAATTTCCTACCATTGACCATTAATGTCAAAAATTTAACTAAGTCAGTTAACCAGAAGTGGATAAGCAACAGACCTGAAATCGAATCCCACGGTATGGAACCATATATCAATGCTGTATGCCAAATATCAAGAAGCTATGATAAGTAGTTGCTGAGAAAACTGTTACGAAACATTTTTCCCCGCCCGATTGCCTGTTCGCCCGCTGCCCGACATTCACCATACTATAACCCGGGTTTGCACCAGTGCAACCCGCCCAAAAATTCGATATAACCTCCAAATGTCTTGAAGAAAAAATAATTAAGTGTAAAATTAAGTTTGTATATATACGACATTGTTATAAATATAATACATTGTTGTAAATATTTTACGCTTACCAACATGCTTTTCAACATTTCTTTAACCGATGATCTCCGTCTATTTCTAAGCTGAATAGCCGTCTTTACCTAAAAAAAAAATTTGAATAACTTTCACCATTGAACATTGTTGTCTTCTCCTGAGGTTTATAAAATGATATGCTGATAAGCCAATACCATATCCTTGTTTAGTAATTCTATTAAACATTATATTTTATAATGATCCTAAATTTGTTTAATTTATGGTTAACGAATGCAATTACCTACCTGTTCATTTAGGATGCAATGAAATAAAAATATAAAAAATCCCTGAAAAAGAAAGAATAACGATTTAGAATATATTTAATATTTAATATAAGATAACATTCTTTTCTGAAATAAAATATTTTAAACAGCTAACCAGACACTTTTAAAATTCAACTGTAAAACATATGCAATATATTTAGTTACTTATTTTTTCCTTTTTACATAACATTATTGTTTTTTAACAATACTCCTAAAAGCAAATCTTAGAAATAAATAAGTGTAAATTTTAAATACATTTAAAACCATGTATTGGACACGAATTGATTATGCCTACTAGAAAAAAAACTGGAGAAAAGCGTAACTGCAAATTAATGTTCAGAGAGTAAATTTACAACTTCATGTTTGTACTTTACAAATGTATCTGGTAGTCATGATTAGATATGAACGTATTATATCATTTCACATATATTTTTATGAAGTTTATATTTTTTGCTAAATGGCCAAGTAGCAATAAAATAGGGAAAAGACGCATTTCTCTATCACCACATATTAACCTACCTGAAGTCCATTTAGTATTGCAAAAATATACTGAATGAAGTAAAAGCTATCATGCACGTAGAATATTCCTAGAATCCAGGACACCCCCATAACAGGAAGTAACACACACAATGACCGGAAGCTTGTTCTGCATAAATAATACATAAGATTTTTATCAGACAAGATGGTATCGGTATTATTATCTGTTCATTGTAGAGACTGATATGAAGTAATAATCTTACTTATAAGAAACTTAGTTTACTCATTTGAAACACATGAACTAAACAACCACTTTTATGTAAACTTGTTTTATTTACCTGTAATTATACTAACATATATTGATTTAGGTGTGAAAAAGATGATAATCTGAACACAACATGTGACCCCCTTCGACATGAAAATGCATACATTTTTTACGAGAAGGACACAAATGAAAGTTATTAATTGTTCATATAATTAAACTGATACTCAACATTTTCGATCTTTATGTTTTTGTGAAATATACATTTCCATTCAAAATATAATTTGTTGCAGTTGTGAGTAATATTTACTTTATTTTTTCCGAAGCTGTCTTCGTCTCCATTGCTTTTGTTTTGAACATTTTGCGAATCACAATAATTAAGCAAATTCCATTGAACTGAAATAAAAATGAAAGCCGCTTTGATTTATTTGAAATGAAATGCACTGAAACATGACTTGCCTCACTTCTAGTTATTTGAAAACATTTGGCAAAAAGGATGCTGCATTTTCACACAAAATGACTTATTTAGGACATTGTGAAATTTGTCCATAGGACACTTATGTCCCTACTTCATTGGCTCTCTAAGTGAATTATTTGAATACTCCTTTGCATATTTTATAAAAGTCAAATGGTTTCGCAATCCTATGATTTCACGTATTGATTAAAAACGTATTTCATGTGTAACAGTTAACTTGACCTAATGATCCCAAAGTCAAAAGGTGTCCCCTTCATGTCTTTGGCAATGTAAATGAACTTATAGCAATTAATAAGAGAAATGTGCACATTACTAGGTTCATAAAACTTAGCATTATTCCTACTCAAGTTATCAAAAGAACGGGTAATTTACAAATCTTGTCATAGTGAACTTAGCCTTTGACCCTATGACATTTAAATCAAAAAGGATTATATACTATTCAAGATCATCTTCCACACTTATCTCTAGTCATAGCTTATATGCAACCGTGACCATAACTGTTAAGATGTGTAATAATAAGTCATTATTAACCTCAAATTAAATAGTGTCTATTTCAAAGCCATAACCAACATACAAACAAAAGCTTTTGAATGTGATGTTAACAACAACTGTTAACTTGACCTTTGTCATACTTAAAAATCAAAAGTGGTAATTTCCTTGTTATGCTAACCACCATACCGATTCAAAATACTGTTGGAAAAAGCGTTTTCTTTTTATAATTCGGACAAGCTATCAGTAGTCAAGGCCATAGTGTCTGAACTTTGACCTATTGAGCGAATAAATAAATAGGGATAATCTTCTTGTCTTAACCAATCTCCACACCAAATAGACTCCATCTCAAATTCTAGCTATCAACGTTTCTAACCTGTAACGTCAAGATTGACCAGTTAAAGGCACGTTATAATGTTATTTAACAACGCATACACATTGAACTCTTGATCATACTTACAGTAATTATACATAATGCAGGCCCAACAAAGGACCAAATCAAGCCATTTTCAACTGACAACCAGCAACTAAAATAAATAAATAATGCGTTGCAAAGATATTAAAATCAACCAAAATCTAATAATTATTATCTGATAACAATACTATGTTTATTCACATCAAACTTTTATAAATTGCATGAGATATAAACAAAATTGATTTTAAAGTATTTATCAAGAAATTACAAGTCTTGTTTTTAATTGTTTTAAATAAAAGTAGTTTCTTACAAATTGTCGTTGCCATAGCCTTCAGCTTGTGTAGCACCGAGAGAAATTACCACAATAATGGCAGGTATCACTGTAAACACAATAACATGTGCAAAACAAACACTTATATTACCTGTCAAAAGTATTTAAACAGATTTTAAATGATTACTGTTGGGAATAACAAAGCTGATATAAAGTGAATCAATAATGATAGGGCTTGTAAATATCAAAGAAAACATAAACATTTGCAATGAAAGTGCAGCAATGACATTTTGTTGCTGATTATACAATGGTATTGTTAAGTGTTGAAAAAGAAATGTTATAATAGTATAATGTATAATGACCCCTGACGAGATATTTTTCGATAAAGAATGTTTCAATTGTTTCTTTATTCAGATGTGAGACCATCTACATTGACTATTAAAGCTACGATCGATCTACGGTTTAATTACAGACATTTACGGACATTTATTTTAAGAAATATCTTGAATTTTTCGATATCAATATGGTAGAACACTCGAAAGAATTGAAAAACAAAAGGAAATGGCTCACTACCATCATCAGATTCATTGATGAGAAATAAAGTAAAATAATACAAAGTTCTTACTTATTTTGTCTTTAGTTGAATTTCATTATTTAAAATTATTACATAATATTGTAAAACCTCAACAAAAATTAAATTAAAATCAGAATTTAAATTCGGATTTACCCCAAGCAAATATAAGCATGATTCGTATTCTTGACTTTGTTTTGAACACATATAGTACAGTGATAGCTATTTCAATGCCTTCCACCAGCATAATGCAGAACACAACCAAATATATATACTGTAACACAGCAGCAATGACAGCACATGCGACCTGCAGGTAAATACCTCATTTAAACATATATGTATATAACACTGACATCAAAATGTTTGAATACAGTTACACGCCTCAAGATAATTTTACAAATTAATAAAAAAAATCAAAGCACATTTAAATGAAATATCCATAATTCAAAACACACCTTGCATTCATATTCTTATTAGCATACATTTTATCCCCTTACTACAAGTGTATGGGTTATGTTTGCAATTTTACCTGCTTAAAGTCATTTTGTGGATATTTAGTTAATTCACTTCATTTGCACACTCTCTTAACAACAAGTAAGCACATTTTTCATTTCATTTTTAATAACAAAAAAACAACTAAAATAAATATGGAGACGTTTTGCTTTACAGATTTATATATAAAGAAATAAATATGCAAATTTCTACAAATTGATCTGACAATAACTATGAAGTCGTTTCGCGTCTATTATAAAATAAATAATCATGCAAAATTTCAAAAAGCAGTATGTACATGCAAAAACAACATTCAATTTTTATATAATTGATATAAAACATAAGTCATTATCACATAAACGAAACAATACATTTATTACTTGATATGTAGAAATGTCAAACGCTGAAAACATATACAGATATCTAAGTTACATTAGATAATTTACAGTTTAATCGTACGTATGCAAGAACATATTATATAAATTAATACATTGGTAAATTTTAGGAAAGTTGTGATCGTACAAGGAAATACAATATCTTCTCAGTTGAAGCTAAGTTTTAAGCTTTAAAGCATGACTAATGTGCATGCCTTAAAAGAATTAATTCAAATATTTCCCTAAAGCAGAGCTAAAAATATATAAACCTAATATTGGTGACTATGTTCTTGGTGACTATGTTCAATGAACATTTTCCCCTTAAGATCTTTGCTATCATTAATGTGCCTTTAATAAATAAATTAATATTGAGAATCTGGTTATCTTATTATATATAATATATGGATAAAGGTTTATTCAAATAGATATCGTATTTAAAAGTCACGATTAATAACTTCTTACACTACTTTCTGTCCTGTCGACTCCCGCCAAAAATAGAATGTAGGAAAGTAAAAGGGCTAACACACAAATTTATCAAGGGGCAGTGGTGCGATCATTCCGCAGATACCTTTGGTTCAAAAGAAAAGGAACATATTTTATTTAAAAAACATGGATGTATGCTGTATCTTAATAATTTTATCGAGTTGAAACAAAACAATTATAACATATGGTTATAATATTATAGAATACTTACGAATATTCAGCGGAATATGTTAAACATACATTTTGATTTCATTAATACCTTGTTATAGTTATATTGAATATTCACGATACATAAAAACCATGGTGTTTTTTATTGAGGTGTGTACATAACTTTCTTAAACAAACTAAATAAATAAAACTTTTACACAATAGTTATACGTGCATGAATCCACACATCAAAAATCAAAACAACTTAGAAATAAGAAGATAAAAGAAAATTAATTTCTTAGTCTTGGATTTTGATCTTAGTATTGGATTTTGATACATTAGACCCCTAGTAAAAATTAAATCTTACTTCCAAAAGAAAATGTAAACGATAAGGGTAACTGTTAAACATGCTATTGAGATCCCGATACCGGTTATAGAAATTATTCGGAGTGCTTTGAATGCTGCATCTGCCTAGAAACGTAAGAATTAATGTGTTATACAATACATTGCTTAATAACGTTCCGTGTTCGTGATAAACAGTTATCTAGAATAATTAAAGTACATTTATACCAATACGGAGTTTTAAATGTGTACTACTAAATAATGGAGTAATATCTTAAACTAAAATAAGTACTGTGCAACTTTCTAATAAATGTCTGATGTGCATACATCTCATAATGTTATTTCACCCATATTATTTTTAATTATAACAGGTAAAACCCTTTGCTTGATATCAGGCAACAAGAACATAAGTGGATAAAACAAGTTTGAACATCTAAATACACACAAACATACCTCCAAGAAAGGGCTCATCAAAACAGCAAAGTTGGTCAGATGGTCACATAGACAAATTGTGTAGTTAGTATTTGTAGATTTTACAATACACCCATCTGAAGACCAAAAGCCTTGTCCAGTGTTACCACTTTAAAAGAATAAAAACATTATGATATAATAAAAAGAAGACTTCAGCAAATTTCAGTCATAACAAAAAAACATCAAACATCCTAAAAGTTTGTTCCTAGAATTTTGAATTTCAAATGCTTACTTACAGAACTAACCGTTTTAGCACCTGCTTAAAGTATATAAATTTGTTATCTTCAAAACACTTAATGATATCGACACAAAAGTCATTCATAATATTTAATGTAATTTGTTAAACAATCCATGTGTTATATCGTATACATTCATATCGAAGCTTACTTACTTTGGAAATTCCCAATACGAACACAATGGATTGGAGAAATTAGTCTGAAATATGACAGGAACATCTTTTTTAAAATTTGAATTGAACGAGCCTTTGGTTTACATATATATAATTCAAGGGTCAAAGAGAGAATTAGCATCAGTTTTGACAGCCTAGAAGTAAAGGTTAACAACATCTTGCAGGATGATTCAAATGAACAATGGCTATAATATTAACTATGATTTAAGTCTATTAATTAAGTGCATGGCATTGGGAACACTCAACGTGTCATGCATGTAAAATGCTACTAGGTGTTTTATGAAAGACAAAGTCTTAATAAACACTAATCATATAAATGCTAAAGTATTGACGAAGATGACCCCAGTTGATATCAAGACAATATTTCAGTTTAAATTACTTGTAAACACGAAATGTCGAACGACACATATGCCCCACATTTTAGCCTTTGTCTCACATTAATGATAGTTTTGTTATAGAAACTTGCCATAAATGGGTACATGGAAGTGTTCAATTAAGGCAAAAATAAAAAATAATGAAAACTTTGTGATTATAGTTTTCAAGATAATGTGCGGAAACCATTCTGTCATTTTAGGCACCTGTGACAACTAGTGACCCAAAATCAATAAGGGTTATCTACTACTTATGACCAATCAATATTAGAAAAATGAAGACTTTGTGATAAGATAATAAGATGAAACCATACTATCATTTAATAATCCTGTGACCTTAACCTTTGACCTAGTGACCCAAAAATCAAAAGGGTCATGTACTAGTTATGACCAATTACAATGTGAAATATGAAGACTTTATGATGACTATTTTTCAAGATAATCAGCGGAAACAATTCTGATATTTAAGGCACCTGTGACCTTGACCTCTGACCTAGTGACCCGAAAATATAATTGTGTCATCTACTGAATATGACAAATCACTATGTGAAAATGTAGAGTTCGTGATAAAAAGTTTCAAGAAAATCTGCGGAAACCATGTGGACATTAGCAAAACAATATACCCCTCTTCTTCGAAGGGGGGGGGGGGGCATAATTATGTATATTAAAGATACAGAAAAGACATAAAGCACAATGTATCTTAATGAAAGGAGAAAACAACATTTACATTGACTTAAACTGTTTTACATTAAAGTGTTTCAATCTTCAATTGATGATAATCTTTTATTAAGCAAAATACATCAACTTAAAATCTTTAAGTAAAATTCTTGAGACGATGCTTTTCTTGCAAATCAAGCAAAATTGCCGTTGCAAGGAAAACCTCTTTAACATCTCTCGTGTAAAAAAAAGTAACGTGCATTAAATGACGACATTCCCGCGTGCCGTTTTTAAATGAATTAAGTTCTAAGAGTGATGTCATTTTTCCGGTATGAATTAAGTTGTAAATTTATATGCTATAAGAAGACAAAAAGTGAGAAGTTAATGCGAGTCTTTCTTTAATAATTTTTTTCTGAAATATGATACATATTTTGTGCTGTACTGGAAGCCGTTGTAAGATCCTTATAACATATATTATTGCTTTTAGATACGCCTTGTATATAGCCATTATCTGTGTCGATATATTTTTTACAAGAAATATTTTTATGATCTAGTGTTTTACAGCTTTTCCAATTTAATAGACTTTAAAGTTCCTACCATGTCATGAGTAAAATTCAATTGGAGTGGTGGGTCCAATTTATCCGACACTCGTGGTGAAATTGTCAACGAAAGAATGGGTGCATTTATAACATCATCAGTATCCTCCGCACTGTAACAAAACAAATATTTGGATTCAAAAATTAGTTTGAGATATACAACATATATATTAAAACATGTATTCATACTGGTAGGTATTTGTAAAATATATACTGATAGTATAGGAAAGGTAATGATTACAATACGATATAACAAATCCTACTTTTGAAATAAACAAAACGTAAGCGTCAAATAGAAGTGTATATTATAATATAACACATTCAAGTACAACTTAATAAACAACGTTTGAATTGCATGCTTTTAGACGTATTACATAGCTTGCCTACATTTCATTTAAAAATTGTGTATTTGATCAAACAAATATTACACAAAAGTATGTTAAAAAAAGAAAGCCATTACTTGTTATTTGTATTGTTCCGATTGTTTGGCAAGATTTTCGACAAATCTCTATACATGACGGCTGTTGTAGCGTATTGCACTGATGTATCTGAAATAGAGTAGAATGTGCTGTTAAACATTTTTGAAGTTTATATATATTTAATTTTCGAAAAAATAAATAAATGAATGCATGGTCGATGTCTGCGGAAGCGGTATATCTTTCCTTTGAAAAAGAAAATGTTACTTAAAGAACGTCAATCAAACACTATTTAAATTTTTGACTTTATTTCACATATTATAAGATATAACCAATGAACTTTCTACGTTTGAACTATGTCATGTTCCAACTGAAATCACTATTGGATCAAGGTCAAAAAGATATCCTCATCAAATGCATATAATATCTCATATAGCCTTGTTTCCATGACATTGTTCAGAAAATCCGATTTAAATGCATATAAAACCTATATAGCCTCGTTTTCATTTGCATTTAAAATTATCTATATCATGTGCATATCGTACTCAGTCAAGCCTCAATTTTATTTTCTTGGTCAATAAATCATTGTACTTGAAGTAGCAACTTTCTGACCAAAATGTCAAAAAATAATAATGTGAATTAAAGCGGTCATTATAAATTGCTGAGAACTGATTGTTTTGGACCCGCACTCGGCTCTTTACTCGTCTAAAAGAACTCTGTATTGTACTCAACATTGTATCATAAACTAATAATAGTATAAACAAAATGAAAAAGTAAATATGGAGTTATGTGACGAAACGAATATTTAACAAATAAATGTATGAAGTATATAGGTAGCCTGAAAAAATACTTTTCAACGCGGCTGCTTCTAAGCGTAAACTGCTACTGGCCTGTTTAAACCAGTCGGTGTTTGCATCATCTTTGTCCGACACTGTTTTGTCTGGATCCGGAAATGATACACCTTTGTTAGAAACTTTCTTTACATCAATCGCTGTAAATGTACAAAATCAATGTTATGTGCATACTTTTGAAAATGATTTTCAATTAACACAAAATGGTAAGTAGGATATTGTGCCTGATGTTTTCTGGTCACGTATGAAACTGTTTAAAAATCTGGAAACAAAGTGATTCGCGGTTTCGATGATTACCTGCAAATGTCCTTAGTAAAATAAGAGAATATTAAATGTATCAAACAGACAACACTTCGTTGTATTTATGAAAAGGTCTATTATCAACACAATTTTATCTGTTTAAGTAAAATATAATAATAAATCCATTGGCTTTATTTTCTGCATGTATTCTAAGAATATTTTGAAAATAGAAAAACGAGTCTCTATGCCTTTTATCAAGAATACCCAAGATAGACAATAACAAGACTGGCTGACTTCGCGTATACTTTTGATAAATTTTTATACTTACGGGGAGTGTTCAAACTTAAACGCATCTCAGCACGTAAAATATGATTATCTATAGGTTTCACTTCTTTATTTTCATTTTGTTCTCTCAAAGTAAATACCTCAAACGGATACAACGTATACAATGTTTAAGTGTCCTAGTCCAATGTTTGAAATATGATAAACAAGATCAACAATGAAAGGCGGCGTTCAATGAACGAAACCAGTGGTAAGATCCCCAGGCGGACCCCAAACAAAAACAGGACATGGCACAAGGCAGAGCACGGATACTAATAGTCTTTTTAAGTACACTATGAAGACACTGGAATATTGAGCTGAACAAATTTTCGGCCTGAAATGTGTAATTAGCAAGTCACAAGGGGCAAGGTCAGATGAATACGGAGAAAGGGTAAACACAACGATCTTTTCTGCTTCAGAAAGTTTTGCACTTATAAGCGCTTTGTGCGATGACACGTCGTCATCTAGCTCTACCAAATTGGCTCTCGTATTTAAAACATACCAATATTTTTCTTTAAACCAATTAGGGTGCCTGGTTTAATTTTCAAAACCAAAATTCAAAATTTGAAATTATCGGGAAACCCTAAACCCAAAGGGAAAATAAAACTCCCTTTTAAGCACTTTTGGCTGACTCGTTTTTTCCTAAAAAATTTTGAAATTTTTTGGGGTTGGGTAAAAAACGTTTGTTTTAAAATTTTTCAATAACCCAAAAATATGCTCTTTTAAAAAAATCTTTGTCGTGAAAATTTTTCTAAAGGGGAAAAATAACAAACTTTAAATAAAAAATTACAGACAGGCTTAATTTACTCCAGAAAATTTGAAAGTGCAATAATTTTTTGGGCTTGACACTTTTCAGTTTTACTAGGGCTAAATTTATTATTTCCAAAAAATAAATACCAGTTTTGTTTGATATTTTTTGTACATTCATGTAAATTAGTCAATCATTTTAATTGGATACTTAAATATTGTATACAAAGGACGTAAACTCGTCCAATACATACCGACTGAGAAATAGACTTCCAACTCTCTTGATTGGAATCATCGACAAGATTACTCGCAATTTCTAGGAATTCCTACCGTAGAAAACAAAAATTGATTTAACATAGCAAGGAAAATTATCAAGCTACACTCTATGAAACAATTATGTTTAAGTGAGAGGAAATAGAGTTACACCAATCTTATTTTACTGTATTATAATATTATAATTGCTTTATTAAATAACAATAGTTATGTTAGTTGTTGTTTGTTGTTAGTTTTGAAAATTCAACAATTTCAATTGCATACAAAATTAAATACCTTTATCCGCAAAGATATATATGAAAATTCAAATAACAAATTTCATTAGTGAATCCAAATCTTTACCACGATAGCTCTCGTTCTCAAGATAAATCTCATTCAAATGTCTTAAATGTCTTATAATTAGATCTTACATGCTACTGATACTAATTTTAATAAAAATTGTACTCATATCATACATCAGTAATGTTTTCATTTATGATTCCAGAAGAATTTGCCAACACATCCGCTACTGTCTCAAGCGATGAAGATAGAACTCTTAATTCGCCATCAGTTAAAGTATTGTTGTTATCAGTTGTTTCATTTACTGTTGTCACTTTTAAAATTTCCTCCAAGACAGTATCAACTTCATCCCCGGTTGAATTTTTGCTCAGCTTTAATACCTAAGTGTACATAATAAGTCAAATAACACTAATTCATTTTGTATGGTTTTTAGTCATTTGGTAAACTCCAGTTTTATTGTTGATGTAGGACATTGCAAGACATAAGGTACAACTTTATTCTGATTAACGACACACCTGGGCGGCTGGGTAGACCCTCTAACCTTCAATAAGCTAACTAGATAGCAACTAAGTAGTGGTGAATTTTTTTTTTTAATTTATTTATATAAACAGTTTGTAGAAGGGCTAACTTCAATAAATAAAACGCATTATTTTAGTGACATAATAAATGTGGATAGTTTTCAATCTTTAAAAATAAAGTCATCAAAATAACAATGGAAGAAACAATTAACATACAAAATTATCAACGTTCCTGTCGCTTAACTATAACAAGAATAAAATTGTATTGACACACTTACCTTTTCATTAACTTTTACTATCGATTCACGAACACAATTATATTGCGGCAAGTTCCACACTCCGCCAGCACCACATGTCCTAGATATCGAACCTAAAGATTTGTTGTACTTAATTATATGTATATTATTAATCAAGCTACAATACTTTGGATTTTAAGGCAAATATATGAAATACGTTAGCAAGATATTCTAAATCAGCTAATTTTTCTATTATGCCAGACTTAATTTGGATGGCTCTTAATCTTTAGAAAATAACAGATATCAGAACAACAATGTAATAAAAAATAAATAAAACCATCAACTTTTTTGTTACTTACTGAGACTTTGGATAGTTTTTATTGATAGAAAACTAAGTGTTTTAGTAAAAAGGAGAGACTGTAAACTATACATGTATAATATAAGGTCTTACTTACAATATCTGCGTTGAATTATTATCAAAATAATTAAGTAAGATCGATAAGAGTTTACAATGAATGCTAACAAGTATTACTGATTTGTATGTGTGCTGTTTAGTGTGTGCTTTATGTTCAAAATATGTATAGTTATAAATCCTGCTGGTATTTATAAATTGGAAATGTGGATGTATGGGTGCGGATGTGTGTGCGTGCGTGCGTGTGTTTGTGTGTAGAAAAAACAACTCTTTGTGACCATGCTTTTGTATTATCTGGACAGAAGTTTATTATATGTTATGTACACTTTATTACGGTATGATCAGAGAGAAAAAATAAATTATAAAGAAATAAAAAAAGTATAACTGATACCTGTAAATCCGCTTTGGCAACTTTCATTCCTAATATTTCCAGATATTGTTTCTTTCCAAGTTAGTCCTCTACTGTCTACATTCTCCTTACAAGTTTTAGGTGTTTGTACTTCTACAGGATAATGAAGAGATAATCATATGTAAATTCGTGTAAGATCTAAACTAGTAATAAGGTCTAGCTAAGAATAACGAAAGCAGATGATTAACGCTCTAGAGAATTAGCAATCACAGACTGTAATATGTCCAATGAATGTCTGCATGTTTTTCGTAGTCAAATATGATGTTGTGCAATTGATGGTCTCAGACTTGATTTCATATTTACTATATGAATATTACTTCCTCGAGGAATTGGTAATTTGTTAAGTTGTTCATTCTTTACAGTTTAATTCGTATTCGAAATTATTTCTTTCAAATTTATTACGATCAAAGTTCATATTGAACATGCAAGCTTATTTTTGACAATAATGATGGTCGTTTGCGGCAGCCTGCTTAACTTGATTTGCATAATATCAATTGCTTATAACGCCAGACTAAAGTGAAAATATAATATTGCATAAAACAAAATTAATACAATGTGACTAGAAAGAATTCAACTACAAAATGTTTTCCTTGAGGTGAAAGAACCGCCAACAATCTATTCATTGTGCGCCTCTATCAAAAACATACCATGAAAAATACTTTTTAATTGAGTTTGTTTATATATATAACTAACTTCATATTTAGTTTACTAAAATATGAGCTACCTTTTAGCAAACAATCAGGCTTCGTTTTACTCCATTTTCCGTTTGCATCACATATTCGAGTTACATCACCAATAATATCAAGACCTTCATCACATGAATATGTGGCAGTTGAACCATATGTTGTACCATTAGAAGTATTGATAGTACCATTCATTAGATCATCTGGTCTGCCACAATCTGATTTAAATAAATAAGTGTCTTGACCAATTTCATAGAAACATTCATTTAAAACCTTTACATTATGGTAGAAATTTAAAAAAAAAAGTCGACACTTAGCTTAATACAGATTATAAAATTAGGTGTTGCAAATTATGTTTTCAAGAAAAAGGGATTATGAGTGTTTTCTATGTTTCGTACTTCAAAATGTTTAGTAGATTTATTCACTTTGTATTGATACAAACACAAACCTATTATTGAACAGATAGTCGTATCCCAAGTCCCATTTCTACGACATTGTATAGCAGTTATACCTGCAGTATATCCCGTGTCACAGTCAATACGAGCTATTGCACCAAAAGAATAATTTCTTTCTTCTTGTAAAGTTATTTCCCCGTTTTCTATCGTTGGTGATGGTTCACAAACTAATATCATAATGTAACAAAAATAAATTCAAGTAAATTCTTGTTCACTGTTCAAATCAAATAGAATTTTTTCTTCTTTTTTTAAATAACGTTGGGATATATAATAGATTAATCTAGAGGAAGGTTAAATTACAATATTTTTCAAAAAAGCTCGGTTCAATATTAAAATAGTACGAAGCCTTCACTACATTTAAACAGGTAAAAAATAAACAGTAAATTGTAAATGTTATTACCAATTAAATCGCATGTAGCAGTATCCCAGAACCCGGTATCACGACACTGTATGGTTGACACAGAAAAATTATAACCAGTCTCACAGGTTATTTCCGCTAATGCTCCATATGTAGTATTTTCTTCTTTGAGCAAAGCTACGTTTCCATTAGACACTTTAGGGGCCACACTACAATCTAAATTATAATTAAATTTTAAGACAATTACATGTAAGAAAATATTTTCTTTAAAAAGCTTCCTCGTAGTTATTCTTTTTCATTATAACAACAAATAGAAACAACACATCTTCTTTAAAAATTCAAAATATTTTCTTTTCCAAAGAAAAAAGTTTGTCTTGAAGTTTTCTAAATTACAAAATAAGATATGATCAAAAACATACCTATTAAAGTACATGTTGCATTATCCCATTCTCCTGTATCTAGACACAGTATAGTATCTACTGTCGCGTTATATCCTATTGAACATGATACATTCGCTATCGCTCCAAACGTGGTATTTCCATCTTGTGTAAGAGTAACTTGTCCATTAGCGATGACCGGAACAGCCTCACAATCTTAAAATAAATACCATGCATGCTCTATCTTTCCTTATTCTAAACTGATGTGTGACAACAGGAATGAGTTCAAAGTAATAGACAAAATTTTTCGTGAATATGCTGAAATCTAGAATATTTGAATACCAACCCAGCTCTTACCACGCGACCTGTCATATACAATTCATCACCACTTGCGCAAATTATTAAGACTGTCAAGTCAGAAACAAAATGTAATTCAACTCTCAACCTGATGTTAGTCTTTGGCCACTCAGTTTTGCCCGAGACATGTCGTGGTCCAATGATGGTTTATCCTTTTATAAAGTGGATCGATGAAAATACTTGTATATAGATAATGTTTCTAATTGGGACTCGAAATAAGATCCAATTTTTGACACTTGAAATCCAAAAATGTCCATACATACACACGCACGCACGCTCCAACGCACACACGCATACACGTACATACGTCCGTACGTATGTACATACATACATACATCTTAATAATTGATTTCACAAACAATAAATAAAAATTCAAAATATCAGAGGTATGAGAGCATCCATCCGTTATATCATAATAAATAGTTATTCACTCAATATTTCACACTGTTGGGTTTCCCATTTTCCAGTCTCTACAAAAGGACACCTGATTTGTCAGTAGGCACTTCATTAATTTTGCGAGTATATAATGGTCGTCATTTTATGCTTCGTAAGTTTTCCTATTTTTTATTTTAAAACTCCAAGGTCACTATAATCAATAAAGTATCACGATAGTGATACAAAATGATAATATAATGCGTGAAAATTTACCAAGTAGATGACATTTAGTTGTTTGCCATTGTCCCGTTTCTAGACATTGTAATATGCCTATGCTTGCATTGTAACCTGTATCACAGCTTACATTTGCAAGTGCGCTATACGTTGTGTTATTTTCTTCTAATAAAGTAACAGATCCCTTTATAACAGTAGGCACGTCTCCACAATCTTAAATTATAACATATATAAGAACAAGAAGAAAACATATTTTGGATAAAATTTCGACACACCGCTTTACATAAATTATAACTTGTACATTATATTACAAGTTGTGTTAGCAAATTTGCCAGTATCACGACATTGCATGATTACCAACGTCGCATTTAAGCCAAATGTTCACAAATTACATTTGCTTCAGCGCCGCAAGTGCTTATCACATTTCCTTTAAAATTTTATTGTTAGGGGTTTTATAGAATTAGTTCCTATATTTCAATATGTCAAAAAGTATATTTTAAGTAATAAATGATATTGTGATTCTCTGTCAGTGGAGTGTTTCATTTAAAAATCTATTTCGCATGAAACTCAAAACGTTTTATATAAAAAGAGTGAAGAAACTAACACGAAAACTTCATACTTATAATTTTACATGAAGTATTATCCCATTTCCCAGTACCACGACACATTATGGTTTCTTTAGTCGCGTTATTGCCAATATTGCACGTCACTTCAGCTAAAGCACCGAATGAGCTATTTCCGTCCTCTTTCAAAGCAATGCTTCCATTATCAATTGGTGGAAGTATTCCACAATCTGCAGGAAAGTAGATAAATATAAAACTTTGATTACTTTATTTTATATTCCTCTTGAATATTGAAATAAAATACGCTTTATTATCGGAAAATGAGAAATGGATAGTTCTAAAAGTTGAACGTACATATCTATTAAGGTACAAGTATGTGAGTCCTATAAATAAAAGATATGTCGCAAAACCTTCAATCAGAGATATTGTCAAGATATTAATTCAAATAATTCAAAACAATGGGGAAGTACATGTTGCATTAATACGTGTTTATAAACTAAAACATGAATTTTAATGACAATGGCATAAATGGAATCAACTCAAGCTTCCAAAATTATTTCAAGTGATCAACATTAAAAACATTACATACCAATTAAACAACATCCAACGACATCCCATTCCCCTGTTTCGCGACATTCGATTATATCAAGAGTCTCGTTGAAGCCATGTTCACATACTACCTCCGCCAAAGCTCCGTATGTGGTATTTCCTACTTCTTTTAGGTCAATGGTTCCATTAGATATCGTTGGGACATCTCCGCAGTCTGCAAATTTATGAAATAACCATGATAATTACTGTAACCCAACTAATATTAGCGACAATATACTATTCGCTATATTTGATGACGGCAATAAAACGCAAATATAAAATTGCAGGATTATGTCTACAAGATTTCGTCAAAAAAATGTAAAAAGAAATTATGGTTTACATATCTTGTCTAGACTCTGTTGATAATGACTTACACGAGCGAATATTAGAATTTCATGGGGACATGTTTGAGCACAACAGAAATGTAAAATACATTGTCGTAAAAAATAAAAACTCAATTTATTAAAGATCCTGTAACACAATTTTTATGGTTTTAATTCATAAATATGATGTTCAAATTAAGATTTGTCAATATTGTTAGTTCTAATAAGCATTATTTATAAAGGTATTACCTAATTTAACATTTCATGTAAATAAAGGGAGGTAATTAGAAATTCATTTTCTATAAATTTTAAGTTAAATTTTCCAATAAGAAATGAATGCATGTTATTTATTGATTCAATATAATGTGCACAATATTTGCAGTACACATTTTACATATTCTTCGATGTTTGAAAATCGTTTTATTTGCATAACTATATACATATATATTATTGTGCAAGTGTGGTATACACATAATAACAATATCAATCACAAAACGTACAGGATCTTTAATAAATAGGTTTCTATTTACATCGAAGGCAGTGTCATAATCAGAATTTAACATACGTGCACATTATGATCATAGTGTCAATCACGAACGTACCGGTATACTTCACGGAACATGAATTTGATTTTTTTAAATATCTTAACGTTTTTACATTAATAAATATATATTAATTGTTGACTTAATTTACATATTTTCATCACACTCTTACTAAATGTTCCGTAGAGTAATGATATCATTTTAATACCAGTACATTATTTCAAATGCCAAGTTAAAAAAAATAGTTTATAAAACAATGTTTGAAATAATTCTATACAAACATAAATTGAAATAATAACTCCGCATCAGTCGTCTATTCGAAGTTGCTTACTAAAATGACAATTCAGCATCGGTCGGATATTTCACTTAAAATTATATTTTCCGTTTGAAATAATAATAATATGTTTAAATTAAAAAGAAAGAAATAAGGAAAGAACACGTAAGCTTCATACTTATAATTTCACATGAAGTATTATCCCATTTCCCAGTATCACGACACATTATGGTTTTTAAAGTCGCGTTATGGCCAATGTAGCACGTCACTTCAGCTAAAGCACCGAATGAGCTATTTCCGTCATCTATCAAAGCAATGCTTCCATTATCAATTGGTGGAAGTATTCCACAATCTGCGATAAAGTAGATAAATATAAAACTTTGATTACTTTATTTTATATTCGTCTTTAATATTAAAAAATGCGTTTTATTCACAGAAAACAAGAAATGGAAAGTTACAAGTATGTTCGTCCTATGGCTAAAAACATATGTGGCAAAACTCAGAATAAGATATTTTCAATATATTTTAATTTGTTAATTCAAAACAATGATAGAAGACGTCATGTCTTGTGAATACATGTCGAACATGCAAATATATAATTATTACGACAATGACATCAAGGGAGACAACTCAAGCTTCCATAATAATTTCACAAGTTTAGTATAACTAGTGATTAACATTGAAATCATTATATACCAATTAAATAACATTCAACGGCATCCCATTCCCCTGTATTGCGACATTCGATTATATCTAGAGTTTCGTTATAGCCATTTTCACATACTACCTCCGCAATAGCTCCGTATGTGGTATTTCCTACTTCTTTTAGGTAAATGGTTCCATTAGATATCGTTGGGACATCTCCACAGTCTGCATATATATGAAATCACCATAGTAACTTCTGTAAACAATAGCATGCATATCTTCAAGCTTGATATTTCCCGAATAAGACATTTTTCTACATTTTGTTAAAATCTTAACATTTTAATTGTCTATAAATCATTTACAGCATATTTTGCACTAAAACAATTAAATGGTAATTTCGTTCTGCTTTAAACATTCGAAAATAAAATAAATTAAAGGTAAATTAAGACCCAATAAATTTGGACAAGATGTTTATTATATATGTATAAACCTATTAAGTAACAAGCAGGAACATCCCATTCTCCGGTGTCGTGACATTCTATAATGTTTATGGTTTTATTATAGCCTGTGTTACATGTAACTTCAGCTAAGGCGCCGTATGTAGTATTGCCTTCATCTATAAGTGTTATGTCTCCATTCGATATTACTGACACGTTTCCACAGCCTACAAAATCATTTTTGATGTAATACATTGATTTTATTTAGGCTTGGATTTCTTCAAAAACATATTTTACATTTAGATACAATTAAAAAGTTAAAATGAAAAACTTCAGTTTGTTTTCATTCTGTTCGTTATATAATATTTTCGTATTATAACAAAGCTTAACGTTTCAGTAATTCGTGTCCATATTACTTTTCGTATCGTGTTTTAATACTACGAAACAGTCTGAAAAAGTGAGATGTCTTTGTCTCGAGTAACTTATTTGATATAAGAAAAAGAAATGTAAGCAGTAATAGTGTTATTTTACACCTACCTAAGGAACAATGATAAAAATGTCAAACTTCAGTTGAAGTCTTGAACAGGATCAAGTCAAAATTTGTTTTCACAAATTTAAACTATATCATTGATTAATAAAAGTAATAAAAAATACAAAAATCGTTTAAAGCGTTCAAAAAGTTAAAAACAAAAAATTATCTCCCTTATTAAATCGAAATTAAAGCGTACCCCAGACCCCGGAAACCCGGAAATGTAGGGAACCAAAGAGGGTTTAAATGGGCCAGTTCACGGGTTTTATGTCCCCCAAAAGACCAAAATGTTTTTTTAACAACATCAAATAAAGCCACTTTTCCCCGTTGAAAACCCTCAAGGAACCGGTCCCGAAATCATTTTACATATTTGCAAAAAAAACCTTTTCAATAAATTTTTTATTTTCCCTAATGAACACCCTAAAAAAGTAAAAATTTTTTGATTTTTAAAATCTCCCGGACAAATACTAAAAAATTTCGGGTCTATCTCCCCTTAAAGAATTTTTTAAAGAAATTATGAAAAAACTGAAATTTAATATTAAAACAAAAAACCCCAAAAAACACTTTCCCAAACCCTTTGTGTCGGGGTAAAATATGAAAAAGGGAAAAAGATTTGAATAGAGTGGACTAGATGGTATGGTTTATTGTTACAGTATTTTACATGAGTTTTGTTTAAAATATTTAAAAATTATAAAACTTATAATTTATATAAAGTTTAACCTGATATCATTTTACGAAAGCAAATGCACTTTTCTTTCAATTTCTGTCCTGTTCTTTAGATCAAAACTATTACGAAATTTTCAAAAACTGTGTACTTAGGAATCTCAAATGGTTTGATATTACTTAAGAATCGATGTACCTATTAAATAACATGTTGTATTATCCCATTTTCCTGTTCCTAGACACAGTATAGTGTCTACTGTCGCGTTATATCCTGTTGAACATGATACATTTGCTATCGCGCCATACGTGGTATTTCCATCTTGTTCAAGAGTAATTTGTCCATTAGCGATGACCGGAACAGCCTCACAATCTTAAAATATACCTCAAAATGAATTGCATTTTGAAAATGGTCTGACAATAATGTTTATTTCATGTATATTTTTTTTTTACATATATAATAAAATGTGCATGATATTTTAGTTTAAAGATTGTATTACTAAGACAAGTATTTCAACTATAATAATTTCTTCATCCATTATTTTTAAATGATTAAAAGTTACCTAATATTTTACACTGTGGAGTTTCCCATTTTCCTGTTTCAAGACAAAGTATTGTTTCGGAGGTTGCATTGTAGCCACTGTTACATATAACTTCGGCTTGTTTACCATATGTAGTATTTTCAGATTCTTGTAATGCCACAATCCCATTTAAAACGTCTGGCACAGCGTCGCAATCTAATCAGTAATGAATATTTGTATGTTCAATCAAATTTATGTGTTGACAACCCATGTGCGAAATTTCAGATTATTCGGAAACTCTGATTTTCAAGAATAATCAATTTCATTGTTTAAGATGACCCAAAACTTAAATTAAAATTTGGGATAAGAATCGCCCATACAATCGATTTCAATTTGATACTGGGTATATTAAAGTTTGCATGTTTCTCCGTTTTAAGTGCAAAAGTAAAAATCTGATGAATTTAAAATTATATATTTTATTATTGATTTTTTAATTTGTTTGATACTTTAATGGAAATTCTGTCTGAGCATATGCCGACTTTTAAGTTTAAGTTGTGGAGAAAAATTCAGGTGCCCCTCCGTATTTCATTCAGGCACGAGCGGACCTACATCATGCAAGCAATGTTACTTTCTAACGTAACTAAAAATGTGTCCATGGACCACGGGTGCCCCTATTATCCATTATTTTGTCAAATCTACTGGGCTTTAGGGCAAAAAACGTGACACAAGTTTGGGAAAAATGTTTTTTTAAAAAGACCAAATCACAAAAAAAAACCAAAATATGAATAAAAACCCACAAACAAAACCCCAAAGGGGCCAAAAACATAAAGCTGCCCAAATTTTTAAAATTACAGGAAACCCCAAGGGCAAAAAATTTTTGAGCTATGCATGAACAATTATATAATTCATTCTAAGTAAAGATCAATAACTCTAATAAATCAGAAAAATCCTCTTGCAAAATCACAAGGTGCACAGCTTCATAGTGATGTTGATAGTCATTTATTTTTAAAGTTGGTTGATTTCAACTCAAGCACTTAAAGTACACATAACACTACGTTTTTTGAATGTTTTTACTACGTCAATGGCAATTACTCTACAAATACTCTATAAATCCATAAAACCTCAAATTGCATAACTACGTATGTGACCAGCTTTTCTGTAAAGTTTCATGACTTTAGATCAAATACTTTTGAGATATATCGTACATGTTCACGTTAAGAATAGCAAATTCGTACTACTAGAAATTCAGGGGCAAGTAGAAATGTGACCATAGGACACGGGTGCCTCCACACTCCATTACTGTTTTGTCAATCTTATGACTCTATGTCAAAAATGTTTTGGGCTACATGTGCCACAAGTTAAAAACTAAAAATCTTTTACTGAGTTAAGGGCAAAAACTTTACAAATACTGAATAAATCTACAAGCGAACTCCAAAGTGCATAAGTACATATGCTGACCAACATTCTTGTAAACTGTCAAGCTTACAGGTCAAATACTATTTGAGCTATGCATAAATAAGTTGAAAATTGCAAATGTATACTAAGACAATGGCAATAACTTTAAAAAAATCCACGGGCAAAATCCCAGGTGCATAGCTTCACAGTGGCGTTGATTTATTTCTGTAAAGTTGGTTAATTCTAACTCAATCACTCAAGGAACAAGTAACACAACATAATGAGACGGTTTTAACTAAGTCAAGGGCAATAACTCTACAAAACTGGATAAATCCACGTGCACAACTACACATGCTGACCAACATTCATATAAGGTTCATGACTCTAGGTTAAATACATTTTAAGCTAAGTACGACACAAATTAAAAATTGCAAATTTTCGCTAAGTCAGAGGCGATAACTCTGACAAAACAAATAAATTGAAAAGCGAAAACCCAAGTGCTCGACTTCACATGCTAATTAACATTCATATAAAGTTTTATGACCCTAGGTCAAATACTTTTTGAACTACGTGTGACACAAGTTGAAAATTGCAAATATTTACTAAGTCAATGACTATAACTCTGCAAATACTAAAATAAATCCACAAGAAAATACCCAGGTGCACAGCTACACAGGCTGATCAACATTCCTTTAAGGTTTCATGACTCAAGGTCAAATACTTTTGAGTTTCGTGAGACACAAGTTGAAAATTTTTAACTTTTACTAAGTTGGATGGACGAAGAGACGGAAGTTCTTACGGGACAGTTATAATGTTGCTACTCTATTATTCTCTCTTTTTTTCTGTTCTGTTTAGCCACATAATGAAGATACTACATAAAACATTACGGAATAAATGACATCAAAGAGGAAGAACATTTACCTATTGTCCCTCTAACCACTTTATTATTGTCCCGTTTGTGCGGACGGATGGATGGATGGACACGGGTAAATCTAAATGCCGCCCCCCTTCTAAAGTGGGGGGGGGCACAATAACTCTAGAAATACTGAATAAATCCACAACGGAGACCCCTGGTGCACAACTACATATGCTGACCAACATTCCTATATTTAAAGTTGCATGACACTATGACAATTACTTTTTGAGCTTCGTGCGACACAAATTGAAAATTGGAAATTTTTTATTAAGTCAAGGGCATAATTCTGACAAAACAGAATAACTCTAACAGCGAAACATCAGGTTCAAAAGTTCACATCTTGATCAATATTCCTGTAAAGTTTCATGACAATAGGTCAAATACTTTTTGAGCTACGTGCGATAAAAGTTGATAATGGCAAATTTTACGAAGTCAAGGGCAACAACTCTGACAAAACAGATTAAATTAACATTTTTAAACCTCAGGTGCACAACTCCACATGCTTAGCAACATTTCTGTAAAGTTTCATGACCCTAGGTCAAATGCTTTTTGAGGAACGTGTCACATAAGATGAAAATTGCAATTTTTTTTACTAAGTCAAGGTCAATGATTACAAATGCTGAATAAATCCATACGCAAACACCCAGGTGCACAACTACACATGCTGACCAATATTCCTATTAAATATGATAAACAAGATCAACAAGGAAAGGTGCTGTTAAATAAACGCAACCCTCCACACACACAGCAAACAAGAAAATCGGCAGGGAGCCCAAGGAGGACCCCCAAACAGAAAACAGGCAGGGCATAAGGAAAAGCAAGGTAGGCTAAATCAAAAGTTCCTTGGTTCCAGGGTCAAATAGGTTCTAGCTACGTGGCAACATAAAAGTGAAACAACCTACGGATGGAAATGGACGGATAGACGGAGGTTGTAATCATTTTTTTATAATGTGCTCCACTTTAAAAAGCTATTAAAACAGAAATGAAATGAACTTAAAAGAAAAGAAAAGTTTACCTTTTTGTCCCTCTAACCACATAATAAGTGTCCCGCGAGAGCGGACGGACGGATGGACCCGACAAGGGTAAATCTAAATGCCCCCCCCCCCCCTGTGGGAGCACAAAAAAATAATCAAAAAGCCGAGCAATGACACTTTTTTGTTGAATTTTACATTGCACTTAATTTTGCAGCAAGACTTCAAGTGCTCTTCCCTCATTTAGACATGAAAGGGCACGCGAGTAGTACCACCGACGTTCCGAAAGGTAGCTGAATAGGTTTCTCTCATAAAACTAATATTGAGAAAGTTTTTTTTTCCGATCAAACATAGAATATGATTGGTTTCTATTTGTAGATAACTTAACAACCTATGTCGTCTTTTTTATTTCTGTTATTATTTGATAAAATACTTGTACGAACATATATTTTATTTATTAGTGACTGTGGTTAATCTTTTACAGCCGAATTTAAACACCATACCTATCAAATTACATCCAGTAACATCCCAGTCACCAGAGTCCCGACATTCTTGATATTTTGCGTCTCCCTTATAACCTGTTTTGGGATGTTTACTTTCCGCAAAAAACGCCGTTTTGTGTTTTCCCTTTCCTTTTTGGGGGGTTTGCTTTCCCTTTTGGAAAATTGAAAGGTAGGTTACCCCAGTCTAAATTAAAATAAAAAAACAAAAAAATTTTTAACCCGATGAAAAGATAAAATAGAATTGTGCATTTTTTAAAATCATCCCCTTTTCCCGTAAAAATTCCACTGGTAGTGTAAACAGTTTTTTGCCTAGAAAAAATCCCCGGGTTGGTTTTTTTATTTAAGACTATGTTAAATTTACATCGTTTCCCCTGAGTTTAAAAAAACAAAAATATTTATCAACAATACTATAACTGTTCAACACCTTTAGAAATGTGATACTAGTGTCTGTTTTCACATGTAAAATAGTCATTAGATTATTGACACAAAAACTATCAGACTTATAAAACAGCACTTAAGATTTCTTTTTTTTTTCACTACTTTATTCATAATAAATAGTTTATGTATTGTGCAACATTTTGATAATAACAATATTTACACGTTCAGAGCTTTTATGACTCACAAAATGAAAAGATTTGAATGGGAGGGAGTCTGGAGGAGAAGGTTTCTTCATTTAATATAAAACCAGATTTGTGAAAATATTTTGCCTTGCTTATAAAGTTTCACCTGATTATGAATATAATTCAAGGAAGCAAATTAAGTTTCCTTTCTTTATCTTTCCCTTTAATTAAAACAAAACTGAATTAAACTATTAAAACCGATTTCCCCTAACAACTGTGTCTACGTATGTCAATGTTTCTGTCACGTATAGGTGAATCAATTTACCTATTGAATTACATGTTGCATTGTCCCATTCGCCTGTTTCTAGACACAGTATAGTGTCTATTGTCGCGTTATATCCTGTTGAACATGATACATTCGCTATTGCACCATACGTGGTATTTCCATCTTGTGTAAGAGTTATTTGTCCATTAGCGATGACCGGAACAGCCTCACAATCTTAAAATATAACTCAAGATAAATTTCATTTTTAACATGGTCTATACAATTGTGTTTATTTCATGTATGACTTTTACACATTTAATAAAAATAAATATGATATTTTAGTTTACATTTTTATCACTAAGCCAAGTATTTCAAATTGAATAATTTCTTCATTCATTATTTTTAAATGATTAAAAGTTACCTAATATTTCACACTGTGGAGTTTCCCATTTTCCTGTATCTAGACAAAGTATTGTTTCGGAGGTTGCATTGTAGCCACTGTTACATATAACCTCGGCTTGTTTACCATATGTAGTATTTTCAGATTCTTGTAAGGCTACAATCCCATTTAAAAACGTCTGGCACAGCATCGCAATCTGGTCAGTAATAAATATTTGTATATTTAATCATATTTATGCGTTGACAGCCGACGTGCAAAATTCTAGATTATTCACAAACTCGGATTTTCAAGAATAATAAATTTCAATGCGTAAAATGACCCAAAATTAAAAATTGGGATAAGGATAAAAATCACACATAAAGTCGATTTTCAATTTGATACTGAGTATTTATATTTTTGCATGTTTCTCCGTTTTAAGTGCAAAATTTAATATCTGTATGAATTTAAAATAATATATATATATATTTTTTATTTAGTTTGATACTTACAGAGCACATTGAAGTTTAAAGATGTACTATGCTCCAAATTTGATTTCAGAAAAATATTAACAATGGATACACATTCTCATTATATATATAAAAATAAACATGTTTTGAATTAATAACAAAGTAGAATATGCTATTTTGTTTAACTCTAAACACTATAGGTGGTCATAATAAGAATATAAATTATATTAAAAAAACTGGCATTATTTTAAGGAAAAGACAACTTTACTTGACCTGTAATAGGGAAAACAGCTTCCCATTCATAAGTTTATTCATTCTTTTATCCAAATCAATATATTCAATAAGAATTTCAAAATATTTCAATAAATTTCTATGTTAAAAATAATTTACTGAAGGATGAGCAAGGTATATCTTTAAGTGTTGGAGGAAAATCCTCAGGTGCCCCTCCGTATATCATTCAGGTACGAGCGGAACTACAGTATGCTAGCAAAATAGCTTCCTAAAATAGCTCAAAATGTGTCCTTGGGACACGGGTGCCCTGATACTCCACTGTTTTGTTAATCTACTGACTCTTAGGTCAAATTTTCTTGGGCTGGGTTTGACATAAGTTGAAAACTGAATTTTATTTACTAAGTAAAAAAAGAATAAATCCACAAGCAAACCCCAAGGTGCATAACTACACATGCTAACCAACATTCTTGTATACTTTCAGGACAACAGATCTAAGCTTTTTTAGCTTTGCATGAATAAGTCTATAATTCATACTCAGTCAATGACAATAACTCTAATAACACAAAAAAATTCAACCTACAAAACCACAAGGTGCACAGCTCTTCAGTGTTGTTGATCATCATTCCTGTAAAGTTGGTTGATTCTAACTCAAACACTCGAGGAACACATAACAACAAACTTTTGGAATGGTTTTTACTAAGCTAAGGGCAATTACTCTACAATACTGTATTAATCCATAAAACCCAAAACTGCATGTCTATATTATGCGACCAGCATTTCTGTAAAGTTTTATTACTCTATGTCAAATACTTTTTGATATATACATGCTCAAGTACAAAATTGCAATTTTTTACTAATTCAAGGGCAATAACAAAACAGAATAATGCCACAATTGAAATAATAGGTGCACATCTTCACATGTTGAGCAACATTCCTGTAAAGTTTCATGACCCTAGGTAAAATAATTTCTAAGCTACGTGTGAAGCAATTTGAAAATTGCAAATTTGTACTAAGTCAAAGTCAATTACCCTGCAAATACTGAATAAATCCGCACGCAAACACACAGGTGCTCAACTACTCATGCTGACCAATATTCCTATAAGTTTCATGGCTCTAGGTCAAATATGTTTTGAGCTACGTGCGACACAAAATAGAACCGATGGATGGACGGAAAGACGGATGGACGGACAAAGGTAAATCTAAATTATCCTCTCCCCCTATAGTGGGGGCACAATAATAATAAACCCGAGCAATTATACTTTTCTTTGTTGAATTTTAAGTCCAACCAGCACCTTCCAGCTTTGCTTTTGCAGAAAAACTTTAGGTGCCCTTCCCTTATAAAGACAAAAAAGGCACCTTAGTAGAACCACTAACGTTCCGAAAGCAAACTGAATAGCTTCCTCTCATGAAAGAATCCACAGTTCCTATCGTAATTTGAACCCACAGCGGTGAAAGGCAAGTGGAAGTATGACATATATGTTGGAACCATAATAATTCAGCAAACCATTGAATACATTTTTTTCCATTCGGAACAATTATTGATTCCTTGTATTGTCTCTTCTTCATGCTTGTTTTAAATAAAAGCGCCAAAGGTTTTATGTAGTTAGACTTTACTTCTGCTTTAAGGTGCTGTTGAAAAAGTTATTCCATATCGTTCTATTATAAAATAAGAATTATATTTAATATGTAAAACATATTTTTTCTTTTATAAGTTAATCACATACCTAGTATCTGACATCCAGTTATTTCCCAGAGTCCCGTTTCTAGACATTGTATTATGCCTTTGCTTAGATTGTAGCCCGTTTCACAGCTTACGTTCGCAAGTGCGGTATAGGTTGTGTTATTTTCTTCTAGAAGAGTGATGGTACCTTTTGTAACAACAGGTACTTCTCCGCAATCTAAAAAAGAAAAATAATAAATCATAATAAGTTAGCTAATGATTCTTAGTCATTTCACACCAGATATCATATATGAAGAATACTTACCAACTATTTCGCAACTAGTTTTATCCCATTTTCCAGTGTCAAGACATTGTATTGTTTCTGAAGTAGTATTATAGCCTTGTTCGCATGTAACAACTGCTTCTGTGCCATAAGAGCTCAGTCCATCCACTTTTAACACTACATTGCCATTATCTAGCTGTGGAACAGTTCCGCAATCTAAACAATTAATAGAATACAAAGTTGATAAAATGACTTGTAAGGAAATAGTAGGGAAGGCTTCAAACTATGAATGATCATATAAATTAGCAAGATTAACAAATTCTAAACTGAGACTGAATGTCGCAGAATTAGACATTAATAACATGTTAGTAAACTTAAATTGAGAAATGCTTTTTTCGATTAAACATAAAATATTATTCGATTCCAATATATTTGTAGATAACTTATCACTCTAGGTCGTCTTTTCGATATGTTATTATAAGATAATATGATTGTACTACATATTATCAATTGCGACTGTGGTTAATCTTTTAAGATGATTTTTATATCACCATACCTATCAAATTACAATCAGTAGCATCCCAGTCCCCGGTGTCCCGACATTCTATGATTTTTAGCGTCTCATTATAACCTGTTTCGCATGTCACTTCCGCTAAAGCGCCGTAAGTCGTGTTTCCATCTTCTATAAGGGTTATGCTTCCATTCGATATTAATGGTACGTTTCCACAGTCTGTTAAAATAAAAACGAGTTAAATTAGTTAACAAGATTGATCAAAATAAGATTGTGCGTGTCGTTATATTATCGAGAGTGACCGTTCCACTGGTAATTATAGCAGCATTTTCGTCTAGAAATCGTATAGGTTGATGTATACTGTAAAATATATGTTACATCGCTTTACAGTGTTTTGCAATGCTGACATCTTGATTTTTCTCAATTAAGCAGCAAGAATACTGAATCTCATTGTTTATATACTAAAGTATGACAAAAATAATAAGAAGCAAATTCTTAGATGTACAACTTCACATGCATAAAGTTTCATGACGGTCTAAGTCAAATATGTGAATTACGCACAAAAAAGTTGAAAATTGCAATTTTTTCTATGTCAAGGGCAATTACTTTACAAATATATCGACAAGCAAACCCTCAGGTGCATAACTATACATGCTGACCAACATTCCTTGAAAATTTCATAACTCCAAGTCAAATACCTTTTGAACTTTGCGCGACACAAGTGGAAAAAATCAAATATTTTCTAAGTCAAAAAGAATAACTCACCGCGATAACGTAAGCTGCACAACTTCACAAGCTGATCAATAGTCCTGTAAAGTGTGTTGACTCTAGGTCAAAGACAAATGTAAGTGTACTCCCCCCAAGAGTTGGGGCATAAAAATACTAAATAATGTCTCAAAGCACGTTCATTAATTTGCAAGAAAGTTAAAACATCTTTCTTCAAATAAGCATTTATATACAATGACGCTACCTAGCTTACGAACGTCGATGGTCCTATTCAGGTACCCGTTCGTGCCTGAAACAATGCAAAGAGATTAACCTGGAAATTTTTTCAATCGATAAAGCTCGAAAGCTACAATATGACCTTATAGCGTTGGTGCAACATAAAACAAGACCAAACCAAACAAATCAATGTCGTTACAGTCAGCATGACACTGTAAACTTTAAACTTTTGGATAAAATGTCTCTATAAAACAAAATAAGTACACACCAACAATATCACAAGTCGTGTTATCCCATTTCCCATTATCGCCACACTCTATGGTAGGTAAGGTTGTATTATAGCCGGTGTTACATCTAACTTCTGCAAGAGCACCATAAGAGCTATTTCCAGCCTGGTTTAAGGTTATGGATCCACCATTAATCAACGGAACAGTTCCACAATCTGCAAAGGTGTTTATCATGTTTATCAAACATCAAAACATCTATTCTACTTAAAAAGAAGTATCATTCATTTTTCAATACAGTTTATCAATAGTAACTCATAATGTAATTACCTTACCAAATTATATAAGAATCAAATCAGCATTGTGGAAATAATCTTGTTTATCAAAGTCAATATTGTTCTGACCAAACAATTCTAAAGGGTTTGCAAGTCAAATACGAAATGCACAAGCTTTTATTAACATGTGATTGGTGCTGCATTTCATCTGTTTTTGCATTATTATGAATGTATAAACTTGCCAATAAGATCACATGTAGGTTTATCCCATTCGCCAGTATTGTTACATTCTAAAATATCTCGCGATTTGTTATAACCTGTGTCACATATCACTTCAGCTAAAGCACCGTATGTGGTATTCCCGTCTTCTACAAGTTCTATGCTCCCATTCAAAACTGATGGGACTTTTCCACAGTCTAAATAAAAAAAAACAAAAAAAAAAACATCGCCATTGTCTAAAAAAGACATTAAACTAAACACCAAATATGCTGCATAGAATTACAACACAATGACAGGGAATAAAGATATAAATACGAATTTGAAATCAAATTAAGTGGTGCTTGTCCTTGTTGTGAGTTACATGCTCATAAAAATGGCCTTACAAAGGCAGGTAACTGTAAAGGAAGAAATGTGACCTATACTCGAAACATTGTTACAGTTATGATTCTCTTTAATAATGCATATTTTAAATATATTCTTTTCACTTGCTTATCTTCTTCTATGTGTAAAAACTGGAAAAATTCTGTAGGATTTTTTCATCTTATAACAATTTACATAGTAAAATTGAAATTGATGATAAATTAGTACAACGAACAATACATATACCTAACTTACAGATTAGGTAGTGTTTTATTGCAACACTTTCACTTTTATAGGTTGCATACAAGTACATAGGTATTAAAGTGCAATCAACATGACTAGAGTTGGATGAAACTGACAATTTTCCATGAAAAGATTGAAAAATGTACCTATTTATAAATTCACTGACGCTAAATCAATGGTCTTCAAATAAAGTTAAAAAAGTAAAGAAATATCCTTGTGATTTACAATCTGATTTAGAAAACAACACACCAATAATATTGCAAGTGATGTTTTCCCATTCCCCTGTGTCCAGACAAACTATGGCATTTAATGTCGCGTTATAGCCTGTGTTACATGTTACTTTGGCTAAGGCGCCGTATGAGCTATTTCCCTCCTCTTGCAAAATAATGTTTCCATCATTTATAAACGGCACATCTCCACAATCTGCAACAATAACACCAATTTTAATACAAGCAGAAAAAAATCTTCCTTTTTTTCTTTTTTTTTTGTCATACAATTCAGAAATACGTGCATTCTTTCTTTTCTTGTTTTTCCTTTTTGTTTCTTTTTATTTAAACAACAACATTTTTTTTTTTTGCATTTTACAAAAACTTATCGTTAATAGGTAATACTATATATCATTTAATTTATCTTTTAACGAATTTAATTAGACTTGCTGTTGTTGACATGATGGTACGTTCTCTTGTACCACAACAAGATATAACAATGGTGATACAAAAGGAAATATCAACTGTTGCATATAACAAATAATTAGGTAGTATCACAAACCAACAACAGTACAAGTCGCGTTTCCCCATTCTTCCGTATCAAGACAGTGTATAGTATCTAGCGTTGTGTTATAGCCTGTGTTACATGTTTCTTTGGCTAAGGCGCCATATGAGCTATGTCCCTTCTTGCAAAAATATGTTTCCATTATTTATAAACGGCACATCTTCACAATTTGCAAATATAACACCCACCAATTTTGTTACAAGCACAAAGAATTCTTCTTTTTTTTTGGTTATACAATACAGACAACTATTTTTGTTGTCATACAATACAGACAAGTATTTAAATGTTTCCTCAGAAAGCAACAAAATGCATGTTTTAGTCAGAATAGATTTTAAGAATCTTACAATGGCTGCCGGTACAGACCGAAATATCTTACTCGAGGGTAACTGTTTACGGCGGTAACGAGGCTCTACCGAGTTTCCACTGAACAATTACCCGCGAGTTAGATATTCCCGTCTGTACCAACAGCCGGCGTTTGATTTTTTTTATCGTGCATATTACATGTCAATTATTTTCGGATCATACATTTTGAAACAGTACGCAATTCTTTTCTTGTAGTTATGCATGAACTTATAACTTCATTCATAAAGGAAAATTGACGTCATACTGAGAACGTAATTCATTCATAAAAGTCGCGCGGCAATGACATCATTTAAAGCACGCGACTTGTCTTACATGGGCTGTTAGATAGAGTTTTCAAGCACCGGTGTAAACGGTATGATATGCAAGAAATGTATTTGAAATATTTAAGAAATTATCAACGTTTATCTACGCATGATAAGTGCGATATCATGATGAGATCATGACAAAAAATATAAAAGACAATGACAATAAGCAATTTTATATCCGACCAACATACAGATTGTACTAAGCACAATTTTTCTTACCTATTATTTCACAAGTAACACTTTCCCAAGTTCCGTTACTAAGACACTGGATATATTCTTTACTGGAATTGTATCCATAGTCACATGTCACGTTTGCAACGGCACCATAGTTTGTGTTGTCACTGTCGATCGGTAAAATTGTCCCACGTTCTATAACCGGTACTGTATTGCAATCTGGTTTTATTGTACGTTTAAATATGAATTCATGTCGTTTGTCGAGGATTTTCTTAAGAATTACTGGGATACACACATTTTCTTTATTTATGCGAACATATAGAGTATAGAGCTATATTTTAAGACAACTTGATATAAATTCTCAGAAAGGTAGAAACTAATATTAGTAGAAATTATATGTTTTTTATCACTAAATAATATTGTATGTAAACAGAATCAAATGATATCATTGTTTATCAATGATGTTGTGATGCAGCATTCGCACTTGAGAAATTATGCAAGCATATTTCTTCAACACAAACACTTTTGGAAATATCATTTTTTACAATTCAAACAATAATTGTTTTAATTACGTGCAACTGACTTATAACTGTATACACCACTGCATTATTTTAGATATATGAAATAAAGTGTCCTTTTCCCGTCATTAAAAACAACACACATGTACATGAATTTTGCAGTTACAAAATACCACAATGAGGGACAACCTTACTAGGGTAAACATAGAAAAATGCTGTATAAACATACTTGCTACAATTATTGTGAATACCTTTTATTTTGCAGTAGTCACGTATACGTATTGACCATGTATCAAGTTCCTGACATGTTATCACAGGATTACTGCTTTCAAAACCTTCTATACAAGTTAATGTAGCGTTTGCTCCATATGTCGTTACTCCTTCCTCGTCAAGTATGTACTCTCCATACGGACTATGAGGTGGAAAGCTGCAGTCTAAACGATTTCAGAAATAAAACAAAATTCTTAGATTTATCACAATATGAAGAAAATCAGTCAGATGAGCAGCACGCTCCAGTGTTCTTAGAGCTCGATAAAAGTGTTAAAGCAAATTAGACAAGGTTGCATAATTCTGTTAAACTGGTGGACTATGTATAACGATGTAATTCATGTTGGAAGTGAAAACTTCAAAAATGCTTTTTTGATAAACATAAATATAACATAGATTTATAGAATTTCTTTTGAAGGTAAACTGGCGTTTAGAAATGCATTAAATATTTGACATTGAAGATGTATTTAATGTTAACAGCGAATATGTTATATATTTTTGGCTCACGTCGACCCAAAAATCCAGGTGAGAAGGAAAGAACATTTTCCAATAAATGGTCGAGCTAAAAAGGTTTACCTACGCCAATGATGATGTAAATGTAAAATATGTATTACTTGATAGAAATAAATGTCTTAAAAAGATACCAACCTGAGATACTGCAGGTACGTATATCCCATGAACCTGGCACTCTACAGAAGATTATAGCAACCTTTAACGACGTATTATATATGTGATATCCATTGTCACATACAACAAAAGCTACATCTAATTGTGTATATTCATCAAATGTGAGAGTAGTATTACCATTTAGAACTTCTGGCACCTGTCCACAATCATCTTTTAAGAATAAAAGTAACATATGATAAAATATGATAAACAAGATCGACAAGGAAAGGCGGCATTCAATGAACGCAGCCCCCACCCGACCCAGCAACAAGCGCCAGCGGCAAGGAGCCCAGGAGGACCCCAAAGAAAAAGTAGTTGTGTATAGAAAAAGAAAAATAAACAAGACATATTTTATGACTTTGCTATTGCATTTCGAAATACCTCGTAATACATCTGGTCTGTCTGAATAAAAGCTTATGTAAACTTTGAAAACAAATTCGGGTAATATCTCTGATTTGCAGTGACCGCTAAATGCCTGAAAATCTGTAAAACGTGGGTTTAAATGAAAAAATAAAGTCGCTTTGGCTGGAAATAATTTGCCCAATGATATTTTTTTTAATTTGAAATCCATGACAAATTCTGCAAATTAACTCATGACTGAGAAAGCTGTGACTTGTACAAATGGTACTTTAGTACGATCCCTCAGATAAGTTCTTACAAAGGTTGTTAGCTTTGTCGCGGAAGGACTTAATGTCTCATTCCCACGACAGATAGATTGCTCGTTCACATGAGTAAGTAAGTCGTTAACCTCGACATAGCTAACGTATAACACGGTTCCTTTTTGATAGCGCTATGCTTTCTTTTGTTGAAATGCAAAACGTAATGTAACTGAAATCTTTTTTATCTCATTCCAACGAATGTCTCGACGGAACGAGATAAAAATAAAAAGTTTAATTAAGGTACTGCTCAAGCCGGTGCTAGGGGGCGTGAGGGATGTTGCACGTTTCAATTATCCCTTGTGTACAGACTCAATCAAACCGAGTCTGCAGTTCTCTTTTGTTGTGATTAATGCTTCCGAGGGATCATTTTGTTTCCAGATTTTTTTAGCAGCAAGAATATGCACGTCACTTCTGTGGCACCATTCTTAACGGACATCCGGGATAATTATTATTAGCGCAATCGTATCATATGTTATGTGACAAATATCCGAAAAATGTAAAAAAGCACACAAGAAATTGCAAATAAGACGTATATTACGGCGTAAAATAAATGTCGTCATATTTAAGCCGTAAAATTGCACGATATAATATTCGTTATACTTCTGAGTTAGTTATAATAGTTATATTCATAATCCATTGAAGTAACACAATATGAGATAAAACGAACGAGGTATTTTGCCAGTTTGCTTTAGTTCATGAATATTATGTAAATTATAAAATATATCGTAAAGTTTTACTACAAATTATTTTATCATTTTTTCTCTTTATCAACCAGCCAAACCTCTGCAGCTAACGCAATGCACAACTGGTGTACATTTTGTACATTTCTAAAAGAGGAAGCAACATTGTATTTTCGACAAGTGAATCAGACTCGTAATATTTGAAATAAAAGTGACATATAGCAAATGATATATAGAACATTACGTATAATAAGTTGTGGCTAGAAATAATTATCCAGATGTCCGTTTAGTTTAAAAATCACACAATAGAGTTAACAATTCTTACATATAACAGAAATATATATAAGTTCTTATGTATGTCTCTGCATGTAATTAATTACTAAATCCGGCAGTGATCGCCCAATGAATGAATGGAAATTAAATGGGACGTAACTCGGTTGCATTTGATCTAAAGTGAAATTTTATCACTGAGTTTATCATAGATAATACAAACAGGAAGTGTATTTAAAACAATCATTATACAAAACAGCAGTGCAAAGCAAATTATTTAAAGAACAATCACAAATCAGTATACAAAACAATTAGGGTAGTCATCTATTGCTCTTACATTGCTTCAAAAGGTCGTAACTTCGGAAATGTGAAATGCTAGTAACTTAATGTAAACGCTTAAATACCCCTGGCACGTTTTGTATCTGGCTTCTTGGATGAGATATTAAAATATATAAGTGCAATGCAAGTCAAAGTGTTTAAAAATGAGTGAAAAGATTAGGTTCCCGTACATTTGATCCCAGTATATTGTCAAAGGAAGAGTAACTATTAGAGATTTTCATGATGTCAAAGAAAATATCATATAAATAAGGTTCGTTTTGTGCCAATTTAGGCAGATCGTACTTGCCAAAGAATGAAGAACATCCTTTCTGAAAGAAAACTCATTTTAATGAGTTGAGTGGTTTAAACCCAACATGTAATACACTTTTTGAACTTTGCATTAATTCCAAATCTAAAGCTTTTTGTATACATTGCTTGCAATCTATACAGAGTTATGGCTGCATTTCAGAAATTAATAGGGTAAACGGCTATGCTAAACAATATCCACTTCCGGATGAAACCTCGATACAAGTACATTCCCATTTTGCAGGATTGTCACATTTAGATCACTTTTTTATAAAATATTGTTTGCATAGTGGTCAATAAGCTTTGGAAGTTGAAAACTATGCATTTTCAGTTTAAAGAAACATTTCTAAACATGAAAGCAAAAATATGAAAATTACTATTTCATTGATAAAAACATTGTGTAAACCTACGCTTCAAACTTCGTATCCACGCATGTGCGTGTAAGAATGAATGAATTACGACTGACTCTGTATAAAAAATATGTCCAACATCAAAAATAAATATTAAATCAAACAACTAAACCTTATTTACTCTTAAATTTACACTTGCATATTTTTTTCTATTTCAAACTGTTTTACAAAACAGCATATACAGATATATTATATGTTTTTTTTTTAGTAGTTTGTAACATTGAAAGCGTCTGTATGAATGGAATAAAAGTTAACGTTCTGACAACGTAATGTCATATAATTGCATATAATAGAACCCTATCAACATGGTGGCATCGGAGGAAAATGCAATTTTTTGTTGCATACCTGCACTGTGAAGTATTTCTTCAACTTAAGTGAAATATATCACCAAAAAGTCATTTTCGAGAAAGGGAAGATTCGTACACAATATTATTCGATTTGAAGATTCGTACTTAATATTATTCGAACTAAGGATTCGTTCTCAATATTATTCGAACTTAACCTTCGTAAACGGTTTTATTCGAACTGACAATCATGGCAGATACGTTTAGACCCCCTGGACATTTAGATGTTGAAAATGGTTACATATCACATAACTTTATCAAATGGAAGCGCCAAATGAAAATTTACTTGACTGCCAGTGGAAATGCTGAGAAAGATGGAAAGATACAAGTAAATATCCTACTTAACGGTGCTGGACCTAAAATTATAGAGATTTATGATCAATTTACATGGACAAATGCAGAACATAAACTGAAAGTGGACAAAGTTTTTGACAAAATAGAAGGCTATTGCAATCCTAGAAAAAATGAAGTGCTAGAATCACACGTATTTTGGGTAACAAATTCAGATGAATATACATCTTTTGACAATTTTCTTACAGAGTTTTGAAAGCACGTTGAGTCTTGTAATTTTGATACACAGAAAGAAAGAATGCTTAGAGATAAAATTGTGTTTAGCAGCAACGGAAAACATACAAGAACTGCTGTTAAGAGAAGAAAATCTGGACTTTGAAAAAAGCAATCAAAATATGCCGAGATTACGAACAATCGAATAAGCATGTGAAAGAAGTTCGCAATACAAATGATCAACCAATCAACAAAGTTAAGAAGACATATTCATCTAATTCTCATTAGGGCACCCGTCCAAAACAACAGTTGAATCGTCCTAGTCAACCGCGTTAGTATAACCAACCAGTGGTAAAGAAACAACAATGTACACATCAGAATCGATCACAATGTAAATATTGTGGATACAATCACGATTTTAGAGAAGAGAAGTGTCCAGCATAGGGTAAATTATGCGATGGGTGTGGCGGTAGACAACATTTTATAGAACAGTTGTAAGAAAAAACACAAAATTGAAATTGAATCATCAAGTGAAGATGAGTTTTGGTTACAATGTGTCGAAATAGGCCAAAAATCCAAAATAAAAGCAAAAATGATTGTGAAGTTGATTTTCAAAGTGATACAGCTGCAGAGATCAATACAATTAACAGAAAATATGTAAAGAAAAGTCAAGTAAAGAAAGATTTCTCTAAACTTAAAATGTGGAATAGGTCAACAGTTAGTTCTCTTGGTGAAGTATACTGACTAACAAAAATCAACTGTAACTTACTGTAAATCAGTATATCTACGTGTTAAAACAATTGAATACATTTAATTTATATGCAGAAAAATGCTTATCTGTAAATGCATATATGCAGACAGTAACTTCCAATTCTACATGTATTCTTATTTGCATATTAATATTGAAACGTCTCAGCATGTAAGGGACTCGAACACCTAGCTGACTCTAGCTTACCGTTCTTCCAACTGAGCTATCCTGCAGGTTACGCATAATTATCTCCCCTTAATAGTGAACAGCTTAAATAATGCATGTACATATCTTTGGACAGATAAGAAAATAATATGGTGGCAGATTTGTGCCTTGGCATTTATTTGTTTCGCAAGGCAAAAACACAAAAATACAACAAATAAACCACTTTGTCATACTTTCTTGTTTTTGCCTGACACACAGCTAACATTTTAGTATTTTGCCTGGCGGGTTGGCTCTTTCCGAAACCTGGTGGTTCAGACCCGTGTGCCTACATTAAAAAAATCAAAGGGCTGCAGCTCTATGGTATTTTCTGATCTTTGCAATCTAAATCATACTGACTATCTGTATGTACTTTCCTGTATAAGTTTATTTTTGGCGTCCGCGCCGAAGCGCGGCGCCTATTGGAATGAAATGAGATTTTGTGAAAGGGCGACAGCAACTTCTCGAGCCTTTTATAGTTGCCAATAATAAAAGCCGATCATTCCGATCGGTATGAGGGTGCTTGATTATTAATTAGTCGCGATATGTACAATGAATGGCGAACTGGAGAATTTCGCAATGCAAACATTTTCAAATGAAATAACCTTTTCCGTCAATAAATCGCGCTCTTCGGGGTATTTTTGCTTATCATTTTGTAGTACACAGTGGGTTATTATGGTATGTTATTCCGAAAGCTGTTAATAGAATGATGAGTTGATGACCTAAATATTCCGAAAATCTATTTATAGAGGGATGTACTCCTATCGGTAATTCCCGGTCTCTCCCGGGATTTACTAATGACCGGCGAATAGTACCACACGTTTATTGTCCGGTCTCTCCCGGTTTTGGAGTAGATGTTTGATATTGTTACAGAACAGAACAAATATTTTAAAGATAAATAAGCTTTTTTTCAAAATGAATGTTTGTCACTTAGTTTGGTTACAATAATTAATAAACACATATCAACTCTCGAATTGATTGATTATTATTATACATAAACATACAAGTCGAAAAAAAAAACCAACAACACAAATCGTATGTTATATTTTATCAATATGAGATAAAAACAATAAATATGTACAATAATTGAGAAAAAAATGTACATTTTTATGGCATTAATATGACACTATCAACTTTAAAACATTTTATTTAATTTGTTATTCGTGTTTAGTAAAGATTCCGAGGAATTATTCAAAGTTACAAATCAGATTTTATGAATTATTCAATTGATTGATAATTTAAAAAATTGTAAAGAAAAAAAACAAATGTACATGTATATGGTTTAAGAATAAATAATATTATATATTGAAAGATTAACCATAACTCACTGACTTTTGCCAGTTAAGTTTTGACTTATAATCGTCAGTCAATATGACAATTGAATTCTTAAAATAGTAGTAAACGTAAAAACTCAGTATTAAAATAGCGCATAAAACACACACAAAAAAAGAAAACAATGTTCATAAAATTTGTATTTTTTTTTAATTAAAATAGAAATTACATTTATTGTATAATAAACAACTATGCTCAACATGATCAACATGGTAATAATATAACAAGTGTCATATTGTTACTTAGTGTGAACAGATACCTTAAGAGGGGGTCCTCGCTAATAGCGATAACATAATAAGGGACAATTACACAAGTATGGTGTTGATCATGCGTTACACATATGGATTATAAATGATTGTATACATGTGTATCTGTTGCTATTAATAACCACGATCATAAAGAAATAACAAGTACTATTCTAATTTCTAGCATGCCGATCAAAGTTATAAATAATGAACAATGACTTTCGTCCGTTCATTCAAAAGTGATATACAATTCTGGTAAAACCAAATGAACCATTGAAAAGTTTATAAGAATATCTTGTCATCATATATCTACTAGTTCATCTGCACCTGCTATTTGGACGCCCTTTGATGCTTTGCATCAATGCTTTTCTTGTTATATACTATAATTCATCTTACGCAGCGACAGCGTTTTGATTTTCTTCTATTACAGTTTGAGATTGATACATATGGAATTTTGCATGAAAAAAAAATAGAATTGCTTCGACTAGGATTTGAACCATAGGCCTAACACACCCTCAACGAGACCGCTTACCTCTGCACCACGGCGAAGTAATACATATGTACCTTGAATAAAAACGAATACATTATGTTATTCTAAATTGAGAATTTCCATTTCGTGTTCGCAGTCCTTATTAATTTCGAGGTATTTTGTTTACGATAAACCTGTTGTTTAACACTGATGAAAATAATTTAGCGAAAATCTTCTCGCCAAAACAGTCCGACATGTATATATTCCACTACTCGACAGTCAGATTTATTTGTGTACTACGCTCCGGAGTATTCATTAATCGACATAGCTAAAAATAGCATTTTCATTGATTAAAATGATATTCATGATAATCCGAAGCTTTACGGAAATAGCCGAACATTTTTCATTGGGTTAAAAAGATATTCATCCGCGAAATTTGTGATTGTAATCTCATATTTCTATTGACTAATCTAAACTTTTAATGCACTGTAATTTGTAAAATGCCTACATTAAAAATTATTCTTTCTTTAAAATTGCTGGTTTTTAAGCAGTTTTGAGTGAGAACTACTTTGCGTTGTTAGGACTGTAAGGAAATTTTGTGTTAGACCGTGGATGTTAGCTATGTATTTACTGATCTTACGATCAGAAAATACAATAAGATGGGAGATGTCCTTTACACACTAAAGACACGTATTTGAATTAATAAAATATGAATTCAGTATTTGATATTTTTGAGACCTGATATTTTTTCTAGACCTTCTTTTCCCTTTATTTAAATACTGTATAATTTGTGTTGAAAATTTTTTGTCCCCTGTGTTTTTTGTAAAATTCCATCATGGCCCTGCCTATAAAAATTTACACCAATTTTCCCTCAGTACTGAATAGGTCTATACAAAGTTGAAATATTTATTTAAAATCAAACCCTCAGTTCAGGCTGAGCCACCTTTAAAATTCTTTTCCATAACTTTTTAGAACTATAATATAAAATTGGAAAAATTTACCCCAAATGAGTTTAATTGCAGGGGCAGCCCAAATTTAAAAGCCTTTAGTAAAAAAATAAAGGGTTGAACTGGGTAACCAGTGAAGATAAAAATATGAACTAAACAAAATAGGTACATTTTTATTTTTAAATTGGGTGTTTATATAGTTTTGCAAAAAAGAAATTTTTTTCCCCTGATCCCACAATTAATTTATTTAGAGTCCTGAAGATCTTTTTAAGATGAAATCTTAACTGAAAAACCAGGTTTAACTGAATACATTGCAATTATAAAATTCCTTGCCACAATAACTAGAAGGTACATAAAGTCAGTCAAAAAAAATTATATCCATATTCATCATTCCTGGACCTCTGTCCATTTGATGAATTGGTAAATTTTTCATCTTATTATGTTCTATTTGTTAATATAAAAGAATTTTTTATGTTAATATACAGCTAGAATAGTCTGTAATGACTAAGATAGACATATAAGGACAAACTATTTAGTAAACATGAGTTACATCCCTCCAAGTGGACAAAAAGATAAAACCCATAAGAAATTGCCATATCTGACAGACAGCAAAGTTTTAAAATTCTGCAGGCTCAGTATGATAAGGCCCATAAGGAGGTAGTGGTAATAGTTGTGGGTCAAGAATTAAATAATATCATTTTCAAGGGATGTTCCTGATATGATTTACTTTTACTAATGGGTCATTATCAATGAATGTTGCTTTGACTTCTATGCCCATGTATAATAGATTATTGACATTGCCAGCTAGATAGCTCAGCTGAGTGAGTCAGTACAGCCCACATAATTGTATAATATTCTGATTCAGGTTTGATTCCGGTTAATCTGCACATTTTTTCTCACCCTGTGATATTTTTACCCTGTTATTTTTAGGGTCCAATATAAGTCTATGATGGTACATAACTCAATCATAAGTCAATTCACTTTGTAACTTAAGGGTTCCAATGAAAAAGGACACATTTCAATATGCTGGGGGTTATGTCAATGCATAGAACTATAAGACTGAAAATGTTTAAGCTGTAGAGCTGCTGTATGGCATTCCAAGGGTTCTGGGGTTTTTTTTGGTAGTGCTGAGTTATGGTATTCTGAGTGTCTCTGGTTTGAGTTTTAGTCAGACTGCATTTTATTTTCTCACTCTTTGATTTTGTTAAATATTTTCAGCTCATTTCTGGCTAGACTGAATATATTAATGATTTATTTGTATTAAATATTTAAATTATTGGCTATATATGTGACTTTATTTTTGATAAAGGCATTGTAACAGTACTACTTCTTAATTTGACCTTTTTTGTATAGGGGGAGAAGCCCTTAATTTACTCTTACCAGTAAGTTTTTATTTGGCCGATGATGATAGCTTGAAAAGGATTTAGATTAATGAAATACTACATGTATCATTCTTTTCCTATTGGATTGTAAAATATGTATGGATTGTCATTTAACAGTGTTCAGCTGGCCAAACATGTAGGAACTTGCAGACCAAAAACGAGACAGGGTGGTCTGTACCAATACAGACCTGCGAATCGGGACAGGGTGAACTGGACAGGTAGTGATGTTCAGAATTCCCCACTCAGAAAGGAGTAACTCAACGGTCCTGGTCTTCAATTACTTTATTTGCTTACTTGGAGTAAGAAGGTGCCGGAGACAATAGTATGGTATCACAAAAAGCGCAGTCTGTTATAAAAATCAATCCTAAAAGATACTATAAAACTGAAATTCATAGATTAAAAAAGAAATTTATAAAGTTCTTTTAGTAAACATAAAAATAAAGATAACGGGTATTTAATTTTTGATATATAGCATATTTAACACATATAAAGGTGCATTTATGCGCATTAAAAATTTCAATTTTAGTGTTAAAATACTTTCTGATGCACTCAGTAAATCCACATGCTTTAAACATGATTTACTAATCTTTGGATTCCCACACTCCTCCCTACCTAGCTCCAATGAGATCCACTAGGCGGACCATACCATGTACCTTACCTCATATTGTTTGATTACAGTTTGGAATGAAAAAAAAATCATAGTTTATTCTAAATATTATAAAGCTTTTATTAAATTTCACAAGGCTTTCAAGAGTGGACACATCAACATTGTAATTGTCATTTTATTTTTTGAAAATGTTTTGACTGCCGTTCTGATGCATGTAGATGCTTCGTTGACATTTAGCGATTACCCTCTTTGTGTATGTGTGTGCATGCGTGCCTGTGTGTGTAAAATAATATAGTATACATCTTTCGAAAAATATCTTGTCTAATTTCAACCAAACTTGGCAGGGTTGTTCAATGATGAAGGGCTTTAAAGTTGTTCAAAGACTTAAATAAGCCCTAGAGCATAGATATTTTGCATAAGGCATGATCTGGTAGATTTTCACATTATACCCCAGGGGTCAAATTAGCCCTGCGCTATGGTTCATAGATTTTCCTGATATGTATGTAAATAAAACTTAAAATCTTCTCCTCTGAATTAACAAAGGCTGGAGGTTAGATATTTGTCATGAAACATTGGATAGTGAACCTCTACCAAGATTATTCACGTTACAGCCCAAGGGTCAAAATTAGCCTCACCCCTGGGGTCATATATTAAGGTTTTCCTTATAAGTATATAGCAAAAATCTTTTTAAAAAATCTTCTTATCAGAAGGCTTAAGTCTTAGAGCTTAAATATTTGGTAATTAATATCATCAGTACGTCCTTCACCAAATTTGTTCAAATGTTGACCTAGTAAAATAGCACTAGGGTGTCATAACTTTTCCTTAAATGTATAAACATGTATAGAAAAACAATTAAAAAATATTCTCCTCTGGATTGAAAAAGGCTTGATGTTTGATATTTGGTATGAAACCTTTACCTGTGTAGTAGACCTCTATCACTATTGTTCAAATTACAGGGAATCTTAGGTTTTCCTTAAATGTATACATGTATACATGTATAGAAAAAAACTTAAACAATATTTCCTCTGAATTGACAAAGACTAGAGATAAGATATTTGGCATGAAACATTGTGTAGTAGACCTCTACCAAGATTGTTTAAATTTAAGCCCTGAGATAAAATTTGCCTTGTGCGAGGGTTGGTGGAGGGAGTCATTAATTTTCGTTATCTACTTGTAGTAAAACAATAAGAATGTACAAGGCTAGAGCTTAGGGCTTTGATGCCTAAATTTTGACAAGTGCAAATCCTTTTATTTTGAATCAATTCTTGCACTATGGCGTGCATTTTTTCAAGTGAATGTGTTTTGCATGTAAACGAAAATGTTCACCTAACTTTAAGTCTTGCTGAATGATTCAATTCAACATTTTTATAGACTACAAACCTGCATGTTGGTCTTGTTTTTAAAGTAATAGATAAAACACTGAAGACTATATTTTACTATTTCAGTATTGTATATTTCAGATAATAAACAGGTCTTTGCAAACTGATATCTGTATTGCTCTTCAGTTTCGCAAACCATAAAGTGTCGCCTGGAAAAACACAGCACTAGTCTGTAGGAACAACACATTTGTCTTGTCCTATTAATAACTTGAGAAGAAATTAGCCTAGATTTGTGTTCGGAATTGACTGTTACCAGAAGATGACTTCTATTGAGGTCAGAAGATTGAAATCACATGGAATTGATAACAATAATAGAGACCGTATTGTCAAGCAATGTATACTTCAGTGCTTGCAGCGCTTTGATTGTAACCCTTGCCATAGTGAGAGGGAGCCATCAATCAAGACATTTCGTTAATAAATGAACACATATTTGTTTTTGTTGTTGAAAATGTGTTCCTGTTTATATAGATATGGACTAAAATAACCTCAAATTGTGATTTAACTATATCTACTATATATCCGGTACAGATATCAGTACACAAAGTCATGTGCATATCACGATCGAATGTCGCACCATTTCATTAAAAGGTTCACAAAAGAGCCATTTGTTTACAAAATAGTTATTTTCATCAGACAAAAAACTTAACTATTTAAATAAAACTTAACAATTCTGCTATTATTTTGAAAGTGAATGCACTTGTACATAGCGATTTAATTATTTCAGACCTAAAACAATACGTACATTGGGTCCATACTTAAACCCCGATAATGAATTGACGTCATGTTATTTGTTTTACTTTTCTTTTACTTGTGAAATTACAATGAGCACATTTTCCATGAGTATTTCAAATATTGTTACAAACAATAGAAATGTATCATCTTGTTATCTTATGCAATGTAATTGAGAAAAACTTTGATCGTGTTTTAAATAGTTTAATATGAATATTACTGTGATGAATAATATTTTTTGTTGTGGAACATTGTTTTTTATATATATAAATATGTGTAATATCAGATAATGTATCTTACATTTGTCAACATCATCCATACACAATTCTTCTCGTATGTCATTCTTTCGAAGTCTGTTGATATACCTTTTAATGAAAACTATCAACGTCATTATCTATTGATTTACAGACCTTCCTACAGAGCAATTCACTTTGAAATTAGTATGAAAGTTTTCGTTAAATATACGAGGGACATATTTTAACTAGTTTTCAACACGATTTGCACTTGAAATGACATGTATAATAAACCGTCGGAAAGCTATTTTCACACGATATTCATGTGCAATAAGAATTTGACACATGTGGTTTTGTACTGGTTGTAAAGATGGCTTATTGCTGAGTTATTGGGTAAATGCTCATTAGAAATAATATGCTGTAGTTGTTGAAGATGCGTTGTATACCGTGGAGAAGATAAGTGACATGTCGAACCCTAAAGCGTCATATGTATTTCAATCTGGAACAAAAGTTAAAATTGAGGGAAATGTGTGCCCGTTGGATCCCGCAATTGCTTACATCAGACCAGAAAAAGGAAGGACTTGAAAAAGCCTCGACCTTATTTACTAACTAAAAAGATCAGGACCCTAGTCGCTGGAAAAAATGTCGAAGGGGCTTAAAGTTGGCTTTATTTTTTTTTCAACCCGATAATAAACTCAGTCGCAAAATATTGGTAGGTGAAAACAACGATCTTGAAATAGCAGGAGTGGTAACGATTTATGTATTCTCGTTTTTGACAGTGATGGAATAGTGTCCCGTGTCGCTGTGCCCTAGAGGGGTAGTGTCACTGGAACATTCTACATGACCATGTTCTCACTTCTTAGGTTAATCATTAGATTTCACAGAACCCAAATACAAGGGTGCGCAGGATCAAACAACTCAATGATAAAAAATCTGCGCACCGGTCAGCCTTGATACAAGCCTTTTTAGAATAGCAGACGATTGAAGTTTTTCTATATCTCACTAATAATTCACCTCCTTCCTTGTGACAAATGGTTTAATCCGTAAATCAAAATTTGCCTTCGATATCACCGGTTCGAACCCGTAGTGCCGTCGGTAGCACTCATTACCAGTGTACAAAGCGTACACGCACAGAACAGTTCAAAACTGCTTTCGGATTGATTCTGATGCTGGTTTCATGTGTAGAGGTCCATGATTAATATGTTAATGGATTATTTTCACAAGAATGCCCTATTTTAATAAACGCGCTTCCGTCGCCACAAATCAAAATATGTCCTTCTTATAACTTGATACGTTTTCAATCTCATAAGTTTTGCAGATATATAAGGGTCAAGTTTTGATAACAACAACTCGTAAAAAGTACTTGGGTATGTTACCTTATTTCTTATTTACAAATGATGTGACGGAAAAAAGCTATTCGTTAGTGTTTTTTTCTTGGATATTCAGAACTACTATGCAACAGAACGAGGAACAAAATACATCAAAAACCACCTGACAAAATATTTGCTAAGTTTAATCAGACAGAATATCAAATCTTAGAATTGATTTCAAGTACTTAGTAAGTGTAACAAGCAATTATCATAGTATTTTAAGCAATGCATAAGTCTCATACCGGTTAGAACCCAAGCAACATTCTGAAGGGCTATTGGCCATTCACTTATGTTTCAATTTTTCTCTATTGAAAGTAAATTTGTTCTTTAAACAAGATCACTGGAAACATTTTTTATGAATAGACAGACAGACAGACAGACAGACAGACAGACAGACGGACAGACAGACTGAAGACAAGCTAAAGTTTTTTTTAAACATCCCTGTTACCAAAATATAACATTTTTGAAAACAAAATTCTTAAGGAGGACATAACTCTTGAAATAAAGATGCAAGACGTCATACATGATGTGAGTGTAACAAAGAACAAATAGTAATGAAGGTGTTGATAATGAATGTTTATTTTGAATTTGAAGTAATAGAAAGTTTAAAGAAATCAATGAATAAGAAAAATTCAAAGTTTAAGGAGGAGAGAATTCTGGAAATATGGATGCTAGATTTGTAAACCTTGTCATTTATTATGATGTATGTTTTTGAAGTAAAGCCTATAGGTAATGAAGAAGTTGGAGTAAAATATACCAATTTCTCGAAAAAATCTAAGTTCAAGGGGGACATAATTCTGGAAATAGTCTTCCTAGAGTATTGCACCTTCTCACATATGATTTGAGTGATAATAAGAAACATATATTTGAAGTTTGAAAGAGATACATTAAGAAATAAAGAAGTTATAAAAAGAAAATTCATGGAAGGTAATTCTGATAATTCTTGTGCTAGAGTGAAAACCTTCTCTCGTATGATGTGGTTGATGACCATAAACTTGTATTTGAAGTTTGAAATAAACACCTTAAAAAATAAAGAATTTATAGTGACAAAGCCTATAAAAACTAAAACCAAAAATCTTGACGACGAGATTGCAGACGTTTGTTAAGTATGACAGATCTCAATATTCTCCCTATAGTCCAGATTAAAATGTTGTGTATAATATCCATACTGCCATCTTTTCATATTTAAAGTTTCATAAAAATGTTAAGCTCTTTTTGTCGAATCACAAATATTTTTAAATTTGCCACATTTTAAGCCTATTTGTTGCAATGACAACCAATTTTTTCAACATAGGAACAAAAGAAAAAGACATCCATAATCTCCAGACTGCCATCGACTCATATTTTTAGTTTCATAAAAATATATTCAGTTCTTTTGTCATTATCACTAGATCCAGTTTATGTGTTAAATTTGCCATATTTTCAGTGTATTTGTTGCCATAGCAACCAGAATGTTCAACATAGGAAGAAACGAAAAAGACGTGCATTATTTCCATACTGCCATCTATATATAAATATTAAGTTTCATAAAAAATATTTTCAGCACTTTTTGCAATATCACTTGATCCAGTTAAGGTGTAAAATTTGCCATATTTTCAGTCAGTGTAAAATTTTGACTTTTATGTCATGCACGGTCGCTTAATACAAGTTTGACTGTATTTGTTGCCATGGCAACCAGAATTTTCAATTTAGGAAGAAAAGAAAAAGACGTGCTCCATACTTCAGTCTATCCAAATATCAAGTTTCATAAAACATATTTTCAGTACTTTTGCGTTATCGCGAGATCCAGTTTTGTTGACGGACGGACAGATAGACGGATGTTCTTAAGGACTGTACTTATGTGGCTACTCTACTGTTCTCTCTATTGTTTTTTTTCAAGCCACACAAAAGAAAAAAAGCCACATAAAAGCATTACGGAATGAATGACATCAAAGAGAAAGAAAAGTTACCTATCGTCCCTCTAACCTAATAATTACTGTCCTGTGTGTGCGGAGTGACGGACAGACGGACAGATGACGGAGGGTTAAACTAATTTTGATTAGAATTTTTAAAAATATGAAAACATTGTAAATCTTATCCTAAATCTGACTATCCCCATCCCCAAAATCGCACTACATTCACACAGAAAGTATATATACATGTATTATGTATATATGTATATATATATACATGTATTATGTATATATGTATACGCAATATCATAAAAAACAGTATTTGCAAAAGAAAGAGTAAACGTTATTTGTTATGATATAAATATCTATCGGTCGTTTGGTAATTCACCTTTTTCTAAGAAAATATTGTCATTATTTCCATGTGCATTTTTTTGTTAATTTCTGTTAATCGAACTACTAATATCAGAAAATCTAAGGCTTTTTGTTCTTTAAATGTTATATTTGAATGAAAAACATGTACATGTGTTGTTATATATGATTAAAAAAAATTTGTAGACGTTAGTATGGAATAAATTCAATATCAGGAACTTTTTAATCATTAAAGCGTAATAAATTACAAAAAGTAACAAGAAACTTCCGAAAATTGACTTAGGTCAATATTGCCAAAAGATAAGTTATGTTAAAATTATTTAAAAAAATCCTTATCTGGCACTGGTCACAAGCAAAATCATAATATCACTAATACCAGTACAGTATTAATGTACCAACAATTAATTTTTATATGACATTTGTGTAAGATTCATTTTAATATAACGGTATTACATACATGTTATCGATGTATCAATGCTCACGCTCTTATCATGTCTGTCCGCCGCCTATGAATATGTAATATGTTAACTTTATATATTTTAATGAAATAATTAAACTGAGTGTCAGACCTGCAGAAGGGCCAAGATGGTATGAGATGCATGTTTGAGTCAAAACTAGAAAAGTTCAAAACAGACATAGCGGAAAACATTGACACAAAAGTCAGGGCCTTACGTGACGAGTTATCAATGGATTTGTCTCGTGAGAGCAACCGTATCGATCATATACTTAAAACGGTTCAATCAATGCAAACACGTCTTGAGAAAATAAAGTCTAAACCAGATTTGCCTTCGGGAAACAACATCGAGACATACAACACGAATAACAGTTCATGGCATGGTAATCCCTTGAATGACCCTGATCGCTGTATTATTGCTGCCGGATTACCTGTTACCGAAGGCGAGGACCTCATACCAAAGGCAGAGAACATCATTAAATGTCTAGGCGATCAAGTATCATCTAATGTGTTGATAACGGCAGCAACGAGAATCCGGGCCAGATATAATAATAGACCGCCGTTAGTGAAAATAAGCTTCCAAAACACAGAAGAAAAAAATATGGTGCTCAGTTACAAAACGAAACTAAAGGACACAGAGAACTACAAAGCTGTATACCTTAAGAGTAGTAAATCTCACGCAGAACGCCTTATAGAGCTTAACGCCAGAACAATACTCCGCAAATTACCTGGAGGATGCGATCTACGTGTGGACGCCAACGGACGTATTAGAACTCGACAACAACAACAACAACAACATAATGACTAGGAATCAAACCGGCTTAATGAATTGATTAAAATAGCGCATCTAAACGTGTGTGGTTGGACTAATCAAAACAATGACTTACGTCAACGTCTAATAAAGTGTGTGAATGCGGATATATATTTCTATATGTGAAACACATTTAGCAAATAAATCTGTAATAAGTGTTGAGGATTATACTTGGTACAGATTTAATCGCTTGGAAATACATAAAAATGCTCCTAAGTCTTCTGGCGGCGTAGGTATATTAGTGCATCAACGTAATCAAGAAAATTTTGATATATCAGTTATTGATAAAACTGTAGATGGGATACTAGGTTTAAAGCTGGTACATATAGAAACAGGTTACGAATTAATAGTGTTTTCATGTTATCTACCACCGGAAAACTCTTCCAGAGGTCGCGATGCGCAAGGATTTTATTCACATTTACTAGCGCAGATATACATGAATAGTGAGGCAGACAGTATAATTATAGCGGCAGACTTTAATTCCCGTATTGGATCTCTATCCGACATATTGGACGATATTGATACCATTCCTAAACGAAAAATTATAGATAAATCTATTTATCAGCATGGTCTTGAGTTGCTAGAATTCTTAAACGAAGCCAAATGTTGCGTCATTAACGGTAGATTCGACGAATCACATGATAATTATACCTCTATATCTCGAAAAGGTAAAGCGGTAGTGGACTATATGTGTGTACCGCACGATGTTTTTCATAATTGTTGAAATTTCCAGACAGTAACTGCCAATTCTATTGTTGAAAAATACAGTCTTCAAGGGTTATTAGGAGTGAGGTCACGTTTACCGGATCATTGAGTTCTATTGACCGAATACGGTTGTCTGTCTATCAACCCACACATGAACAGTCAAAATATCGGAAGAATGTGTACATTTTGATGCACTATATTTTTGTATTTGTGATTTCATTTCCGTTATGATAACGTCACATAGATTCTCGTATATCAAGTGAATATCCTGTTGGTTTTCTCGACAGCGTTCAATTTGTGAAAAAAAATTCTAGTAAAGCTAATCTAGATAACTCGTTATTCATAAAGTCTTCGGTGGAATATTTTGCACAATAAGGAACTAATTTTCCTAAAATGCACAGAGAATCGACACGTCAAAACGGTATTACGACGCGAGTACATTGAATCAAGAAATGAGTTTGATAAAGTGCTGCGACAAAGTGAACGCGCATACAGGAGAATGATGACTACTGAAATTGAAGATATGTGCTCAAGCAATCCCAAAGATTTCTGGGAAAAAAATAAAACGTTTAGGCCCTAGAAAGACACTGCTATACCTATTGAAGTAATTGATATTAATGGCATCCCGATAAATAATGAAGGAATAATATTTGAGAAATGGAGGATAGACTTTCAGAATTTATACGCATGTTCAAACCAGGACCAGGATGCATTTGATGATACCCATTACATTCAAGCAAAAACAGACGGAACTTCTTATTGAAAACAATTTGAATGATCCATTGTATGAGCAAAACGAAGTTTTGAATAGTAATATTATTATTGATGAAATAACTAGCATCATTATGAATGCGAAATCAAAATCTGCGACCAGATATGACGAAATTCCCTATAGTGTACTTAAATTCCCCCCTGTTATAGGAGGTTTACAACAACTCTTTCAATTAGTGTTTGATACCAGCATAATACCGTCTATCTGGCGAAAAATATTATTTGCCCTATTTTAAAGGACAGTTCGTCAGATAAACGTTTACCAATGAATTACAGATGTATTAGCCTGTTGTCATGTGTCAGTAAGCTGTACAGTTCATTTATGAATAAACGCTTAACGAACTTTTTAGAACAGAATGACATTTTAGCGGATGAGCAAAATGGATTAAGAAGAAATCGATCATGTGAAGATTCACACTAAATAGCATCGTTCGTAATAATGACAAAATATTTGCAGCATATATTGACTTGCGAAAGTGCTTTGACTTTATCGATAGAGATATGATGCTGTATAAGTTACTCCTCACATAGATGGTAAAATGTACAACTCAATCAAAAGTATCTATGCTCAATCTACGTCATGTGTCCGTATTAACAATAAAACTAACAGAATGGTTCTCATGTGGACAATGGCCTCAAGCAGGGAGACAATTTATCGCCAACAATTTTCGCAATTTTGGCTAATGAGCTGGTAAAAGAAATAAACGACCTTGACCTTGGGGTCAGCATCGACGATGACACAAAACTATCTATTCTCTTATACGCAGATGATATATGTTTGATAGCCGGAAACGAAGAAAATTTACAAGCCATGCTAAATGTACTACATTGCTGGTGTAAAAAGTGGCGTGTGCTTATAAATACAGAGAAAAGCAAGTGCATGCATTTTAGAAAATCTCGTGCTGTGCAGACTACATTTAGTTTCCATGTAGGTGAAAATATTCACGAAACAGTGGATCGATATAAGTATCTTGGTGTTGTTCTTAATGATAAAGGGGATTTTTCATATCACTGTGAAGCTTTGGCACTAGGTGCTGGTCGTGCAGTGGGAAATATTATTTCTAAAATACATAACTATAATGTTATGTATGCAACATATTACATGTATATAGTTTGTATCTGACCAGTTGGTATTTCCAATATTATCATTGTTCTATTTTTAGAACATAAACTACATGTATGTACCAGAACTTTCTTAACTGTTGTAGAAAAACTCATGCATTATATTTAGATAGACCTTTCTGGAATTTTCTTAGTTAATATATATAAATTGACATTTTTCATTACCTTTACCTCTTTAAGTCATCAGTTACCTCTTTAAGTCATCAGTTACCTTTTAAGTCATCAGTGATCTTTTAAGTCATCAGTTACCTTTTAAGACATCAATACATTTGGAGTATTTTTCAACTTGGATATTAAGTGATTTATTGGAGCTTGGATTATTTTAGAATAGTTAAAATTATTCTTGTGGATTTTATTGTGGGAATTTATTCTAAAGTGTTCTTGGATTTAACCTGGATTTAACTGTGCTATTCAAAAAGGATCATTCCAGGATCAGACTAGACATTTAAGATTTCATTTTTATTTGGACTTCAGGTATTTGTAAACGTAATTTGTTATTTTATTTTTCTTTAATAATTTTTCTATTATAAATTTGTTATTGTTACAAGTTTGTTGCTGGCTTTTCTTTCTCGTTACGCCTGGCTCGTAACAGAAATTGGGGGCTCGTCCGGGAT